>NC_064817.1:65503810-65708624 GCF_023721935.1 Panthera uncia | reverse complement strand
AAAGAAAATAAGTACATGTGCACATGGGATTATAAAATGTGTATGGACAATTCCTTATCCTCTACCAGGTACTTTTAACTTCAAACTCAATATTAGTAACCATTTTCACATGATGATTACGTGCATATGTTTGGTGCTCTTGCTATTGTTGTTGTTTTTGTTGTTTTAGCAAAGATACAGGTCCTTTCACTCAAATATAACTATTCTTTGTCTGATGTATGAACTTTAAAAACTAGATTATTTCCCTAAAGAGTTTTAATATAAAATTTGGAATATTAGAGATGTGTTTTAATGAAGCAATAATGTTCATCACTTCAGTGTGTACTATGCTTCATCATGTACAAGGCCCTCTGAGTAAAGCAGGGGAGGTGGTAGCATTCTCTCTTTACAGGTGGAGAAAATGAGGATATAAAATGTAAGAAAGACGTGTCTATACTCGAATTAAGGGAATCTGGACCACTAAAACCCAGGTGAGTTGAAGGCATTTTTCATGTCTTTTATTTCTCCTGCCTGATTCAGATAAACCTTACACTCGTGGCAACTTGGTGACCCAAATAATAATAATTTAAAGATAAAGCTGCTAATTAATGCTATAATTAAAAATAGATACAGGAGCCCCTGGGTGGCACAGTCGGTTAGGCATCCAACTTCAGCTTGGGTCATGATCTCATGGTTCAGTTTCATTCATCAGTTTGAGCCCCGCATCTGGCTCTGTGTTGACAGCTCAGTGCCTGGAGCTTGCTTCAGATTCTGTGTCTCCCTCTCTCTGCCCTTCCCCCTCTTGTGCAAAAAATGGAATTTTTACCTTAAAAACATACCTGCTAAAATATCCAAATCTAAGCGGTATTGATAAATATCTTAATCTACTCAATACCTCATGACTGCTCAGTGGGGAAACCACAGTTTAAGACCCCAAACTCAATAAACTACAAACCCTCACATTAGTACACCATGGTTGGAAAAAAGTATTTAGGTATTAGCATTGACTTTATGGCAATTTATTCCACAGATATAGCTCAATGGAGATCTTTAAAAGAAGTATTTTACCCATAAAACAGAACATAGTTATGACAGTTTGTTTTCTGACATGAGTTTTTATCAACAATAGTTACTGAAAGTCAACATAGTGCTAGTATCTGTAAGATACAGAAAAGAAGTATAAGGCACAATACCTGACATAAAGGAGCATATACTCTGGTTGGGAAAATTAGATAATGCCAAGGTGCAAAATAAAATGCTACAAAGCAGAATATTATTACTCTTTAGATTATGTACTGTAAAGAACATCATTTTTGGATGGCACAGCCATTGTCCCGGTTTTCACTAAGTAACATGAATTTCAAAAGGAAGGAGTGAACAATGTGTTGCTTTAAAGTCCAAAGAGAATATACACCATTAGGGTTTTAGAAGTATATAATGGTCAATAGTGTAGGTTCTGGTAATATTACCTGGGTCCCAATCCTGTCTCAGTCACTTGCCAACACAGGTTTAAGTTCTCTGAGCCTCAGTTCCTCATTGATAAAATATGGGAATCAATAGGACCTAAATCAATTAGTGGTTGTAAGAATAAAATGAGATACCCTATAGAAATATTTTAACATATAGCCTGAGACTTAGTAAAGGTACAAAGTGGTATTATTACTTCTTATATGTTATGAATTGATTTGGCTATGTTTCTTTCAATTCCTTCCCAAAATTTAGCTTCCTTAAAAATCTATATGTTGAATTTCTAAGTCCCAATATTGCAGAATATGACTTAAATTTGAAATAAAGTAATTGCAGATATAATTAGGTAAGATGAGGTCATAGTGGAGTAGAATGGGCCCCTAATTTATTATGACTGGTGTCCTCACAAAACGAGGGTTGGAGTTATATTTCCATAATCCAAAAAACTACCAGAAGGTAGTAGAGAGGCCTGAATTAGAACTTTCCCTAGTGTCTTTAGAAAAAGCATGGCCTTGACAACATTTTGTTCTTGGACTACTAGCTTCCCGAAATGTGACACAATACATGTATGTTGTTAAGTCACTCATTTTATGGTACTTTGTTACAGAAGCCCTAGAAAATCAATACACTACCCTCTACTGATGGAACGCCCATTTATCATGTTTGACACATACAATAAATATCAACAACACCTCAACTCTGGATGGCAGGAATGGGATGGAGGAAAGAAATAAGTACTCTTTCTATAGTGGGTACTTTATGTTGACTCACTCTTGAGACGTAAATTCTCAATAAAACTGAAAATAATTTTGAAATATATTTTCTTCTTATATTTATTATATTCATTATTTTTTTATGCTTAGGATTTTACATGGTCTCTTGACTAAAATCTTAGGACTTATTTTCATGAGCATTAACAGTAAAAATCTTCAAAACTTTAAGCACATAAAAAATTTAAAGCCCACTAAATCAAGAGGAGATAAATCATGTTTTGTAAGTGACATACAGAGTGTATTTGGTTTTAGTGTTACTAGTTTTTAACATTAATTTAACATCAACACGGTGTCAACTTCTATATAAATTCGACCACACAGTGTCAAATTTACCAGGTAAATCACTGGGAAATGAATGAGAAAATAGAAAATTGGTGTTAAATTCACACATCCAAAATAAATAGTTGTCAAAAAATTTTACTTTATACCAAATAGATGACAAATTGTGTAGCAAAAATATTGTGAGCTGCTGATTGCATTCTGAAACTAATGCTCAGACACCATGTGGGTATCTTATAATTTAATTCAATTCTGACACTACCTATCTGTCAGATCCCACAAGATAAAGGACAAGATCCCCAACAAGATTATTTTTATTTCAGATGACAACCCTAAGTGTGGTCCCTAGGTCTCCGTCACTTTTCCCAGCTGGCTAATTTGGGGTTTCCAACAACCTCCTTAATTTTGATAATTCACTAAAATGACTCAGATAATTCAGGATAGCACTATACTTATGATTACCATTTATTATAAACATTAAAAATGAGTAATGAGATGAAGAGATACATAAGACAAGGTCTAGGAGGGGTCCAAGTACAGAAGTTTCTGCTTCTCTGGAGTCAAATCATGTCACCTTTCCAGTACAGCAATATATTCACTAACCAGAAAATTCCCCTGAGCTTCATTGTCCATAATTATTATATGAGTTTTCATTACATAATCATGATTGATTAAATAACTGGTCATGTGAATGAACTCAATACCCACCCCCCCATCTCCTTGCTGTAAGTTGGGCAATGAAAAATTTCAACCCATTAATCATGCATTCAGCCTATGTGATGACCAGCTCCCATTCTGTAACTTTCTAGGGGCTGCCATGGGTCATCTAATTAGGATAACAATTATACTCTTATCACTTAAGAAATTGCAAGGTTTTTGAAGTTCTATGCCAAGAATCAAGGACAAACATGTTATATACTTTTACTATATAACACTAATCTTTTAGGACCCAAAAGAGGACATAATGGAAGCTTCTTTTCAACACCAAACCTTATGTACTGCTTCCTCTTGATTATAACCCCTCAACCAACTCAGGCCTATTTGTTTTTTTCTTTTTCCTGTCCCTAAAGTGTCTACCCACTCCTACGTCTTGAAGTGGATATAACTGAAATCAGCTTCAATTTTGATAATCACCTTGGTGTTTATTGATTCATTTGTTTATTCAAAAAGTAATTATTGAAAATGTGACATATACACAATGGAATATTACCTAACCAAAAAGAAGAATAAAACGAAGAAGAATAAGAAGAAGAAATAGAAAGGAAGAAAGAAAGAAAGGGAAAAAAAGAAAAGGAAAGAAAAGAAAAGAAAAAAGAAACAAAATCCTGCCATTGGTGACATGGATAAGCTTTTAGGACTTTACATGAAGTGAAATGGGACAGACAGAGAAACACGGATACTATATGACCCATTTTCCTATGGAATCTAAAAAGCTGAACTCAGAAACAAACAAGATAGTTTGTTGTGGCTGGGATGTGGGACAAATGGGGAGGTGTTTGTAAAAGCATACAAATTTCCAGTTAAAAAATTAATAAATTTGGGAACCTGGTTGTCTCAGTTGGTTGATTGTCTGACTTCAGCTCAGGTTACAATATCATGGTTCATGAATACAAGGCCCACATCAGGCTCGCTGCTGTCAATGCAGAGCCTACTTTGGATCTTTTAACCACCCCCTCGCCCCTTCTCACTCATGTTCTCTATTTCAAAAATGAATAGATATTTATTTTTTAAGATGAATAAATTTTGATCATCTAATGTACACTATGACTACAGTTAATAATACTGTATTGTATACTTAAAAATTGCTAAGAGTGTAAATCTTAAATATTTTCACCAAACGTAGAAGTAACTACATGAAGTGATGGATGTGTTAACTAACCTTATTATGTATGTATTCATTTAACAATACATACATATACGAAATCAGCACATTTTACACTTTACACTTACACAAAGTTATAAGTCAATTGGATCTTAATAAAGTTTAAAAAATAATTAATCAGTACCTATTATATACCAGGAATTTTATTTCTGTGAGTGCCTCCCTCAAAGGACTGATTATATTCTGTCTTAGAGAATAAATGTTTATGCATACCTTAATCTAACTTTGTATACTCCTTTGAAATGGAGCTAAGTGATTATTTGTTGTGGAATGTTCCCATTCTTCCTATTTGGTTAATTAATCCATTTATTCAAAAAATATTTAATGGATATCTATGACATACTATGGAATATGGCAATGAATAAAGTATATGATCTTGGAGATTATAATATTTAAGATATACAGACAATATTAACAAATGAATTTAAAACATGGTTAAAATAAAAGAGAATGAACAGGTGAGGTGTCACGGAAATACAAAGAATTATAAAAGACTATTATGAAAAATTATATGCCAAAAAGCTTAACAACATAAAAAATGGATATTTCCTAGAAACAAACTCTTCAAAAACTACATCAAGAAAAACTAGAAAATTTGAACAGATAGATTATAAATAATGAAATTGATTGGTAATCAAAAAACTACCAAGAAACAAAAGTCCAGGACCAGAAGAATTTGCAAGTGAATTCTACCAAATATATAAATACCTATTCTCCTCAAATGATCCCAAAAAATAGAAGAGGAAGAAAAGCTTCCAAAAAAGTTCCATGAGGACAGCATTACTCTGACACCAAAACCAAAGGTGCTACAAAAACAAAAACAAAAACAAAAACAAAAGCAAAACTGCAGGGCAATATCCCTGAAAAACATAAATACAAAAATCTTCAACAATATATTAGCAAGCCAAATCCAAAAAATATATTCAAAAGATTATTCACCAGAGAGAGGACAATGGTGGTGGAGTAAGAGGATCCTATGCTCTCCTTATTCCATGAATATAACTAGATAATTATCAAATCATCATAAATACCCCAGAAATCAGCCTGAAGTCTGGCAGAATAAACTCTACAACTACAGGTAGAGAAGAGGTCACATGGAAGAAAATAGGAAGTCTAGAAATTCAGTTTGGGACAGAAACAGATCCTGGATGTTTTGGTGGGGAGGAAGCCAAGGCCATGGAAAAGGGAAAGAGACAATAATACATACAGAGAGGTACGTGAGGAAAACAAATCCCCATAGCAATTGGCCTGGAAAGCAAGAGGAGCCTAATTTTCTGAGTTCTTGCAACCAGTGGGACTTAAAGTCTGGGGTTTAAAGATCAGTGACCTTGGCTTATACAGAGACTGGAAGGCATTGGGACTGTTTTTGGAGAGAAGGCAAGGCAAACAGGCCACAGACATACAGCATAGAAGCAATCATTTGAACAGTGCCTGAGGCACACAATGGGAAGGTTATTTGTTCATCTTGGAGTGTGTCCCAGAGAGGCAGCATTCAATGAGAGATCCCTCTAGGAACTAAGAAACTTACAGGCACCATTTATATTCCCTGTACCTCAGCATAAGCACAGGGCCACCTGTGGGAACCAGCACAGCACTGATACTCTGCACCTAACTTGCTTACACCAAGCCCTGCCCCCTGTGCTCAAGAGTAATGGCCATTCCCAATCCTGCTTGCCTCAGTCCCAGAACACAGGCCCCCTACCACAGAAGACTGGCCCAAACCCCTTCCAAATCCAAGTCTCCTGACCTGAGAGTTTTGTAGAGACTTGGTTCTGGAAGCATTGATTACAGGTCTCATTTCACAAGAAGATTAGAGCATACCTATTTAAAAAGAATCATATTGAGTCCAGGGACACAATGAGCAAAGAAAGCCTCTGCAGATGACTGACATGAAAGACGAAGTGACCAGGAAGAAACAACACAGTACACACAACACATATTGGAAAAAATCCCTCAAGCATCAGGCCCCAACAAACAGGGTACACTACACATCAGGGAATTACAGGAACGCTTCTTCATAAGGCCATTATGCTCAAGAACAGGAGATATAGCTGACTTTCCTAACACAGAGAAACAGTCACAAAAATGTAGACAAGATGAGAATACACAGACATTGTACTAAATGAAAGAACAAGACAAACCCACAGCTAGAAATATAAGCAAAACAGATATGAGTAACATACTTGATGCAATATTTAAAACAATGATCATAATGATACTCTCTGGACTTGAGAAAACTGTGGAGGACATCAGGGAGACCATTAACACAGAGATAAAAAAAGAATCAATAAGAGATGAAGAGTGTAATAAATGAGATTAGAAACACACTTGGTGGAATTAAAAGCAGGATGGAAGAAGCAGAAGAACAAATTAATGACTTAGAAGAGAGATTAAAAGAAAGTAATCCAACTTAACAAAAGATAGAAAAAAAGAATCATGCTAAACAAGGATAGACTTAGGGAACTCAGTGATTCCACAAAATATAATAACATAATAAGAGTATTATAGGGGTCTTAGATGAAGAGAGAGAAAAGAGGTCAGAAATTTTGTTTGAAGAAATAATAGCTAAAAACTTCCCTAATCTGGAGAAGGAAACAGATATCCAGATTCAGGAGGCACAGAGAAGCCTCAACAAAATCAACAAAAGCAGATCCACACTAAGACAAAAACAATTAAAATGTCAAAAGGTAGGAATAAAGAAAAAAAATAAAAGCAGCAAGACAAAAGAAGTTATTCACTTACAAGGGAAACCCATAATGCTAGCAGGAGATATTTCAGCAGAAACTTTGTAAGCCAGAAGGGAATGACATGATCTATTCAAAGTGCTCAATGGAAAAATATGCTAAGAATACTAAAATCAGCAAGAATATCATTCAGAATAGAAGGAGAGATAGAGAGTTTCCCAGGCAAACAAAAACTAAAGGCGTTTATGACCACTATACCAGACCAGGGAGAAATATTAAAAGGGACACTGTGAGTGTAAAGGCGAGACTAGAAGTGACAGTATGAGGGTAAGAAACACAAAAGCGGTAAAAATGTACATTTCTGAAAAAAAATCAGTCAAGGAACTCATAAAATAAAAGGCTGTAAAATTTTGACACCATATACCTAAAACGTAGGGAGGAGAGGAGTAAAGAATGGGTTCAAAGTTAAATGACCTTAAACTTAATATACATTGCTATATGCGGAAGAGACTATATACAAACCTAATTATAACACAAATTAAAAAAACTAATATATATGCAAAAATTAAACACAAAGAATTTCAAATATATCACTAAAGAAAATGATCAAACCATGAAAGAGAGAAAGATAAGAAAAGATCAGAGAAAGTCTTCAGAAAACACCACAAAACAAGTAATAAAATGGAAATAAATACATATCTATCAACAATGACCTTGAATGTAAATGGACCAAAGGCTGCAATCAAGACTTAGGGTATCAGAATAGATTTTTAAAAAATAACCATCTCTATGTTGCCTAAAATAGACTCATTGTAGACCTAGAGATACCTGTAGATTGAAAGTGTAGGGATAAAGAAATATCAGTCATGAAAATGGGTGTAAAAGAGCTCGAGTAGTATTATGTATATTGGACAAAATAGATTTTAAAACAATGACTAACAAAATACAAAGAAGGACGCAATATAATAATAAAAGTTACAATGGAATAAGAAATTGTAACAATTGTAAGTATTTGTGCACTCAATATGGAGAAATCAAATATATAAAATAGTTAATAACAAACATACAGGAACTAATAGATAATAATATAATAGTAGTAGGGGACTTTAATACCACCTTACACCAATAGATCACCTAAAGAGAAAATCAACAAGGAAAAAATGTCTTTGAATGACACACTGGACAAAATGGATTTAACGGATATATTCAGAAAATTCCATTCTAAAAGAGAACAATACACATTCTTCTCAAGGTCCCATGTAACATTCTCCAGAATAGATAACATATGAGGTCACAAAAAAAGCTTCAACAAATTCAATAAGATTGAAGTAATGCTATGCATCTTTTCTGACCACAACACTATGAAATTAGAAGTCAAACACAAATACCACAGATACATCGAGGATACATGCCATGCTACTAAAAAAAATGAATGGGTCAACCATGAAATATAAGAAGAAATAAAAAAGTACAAAGATACAAATGAAAGTGAAAACATGATGATCCAAAACCTTTGGGATGCACCAAATGCAGTTTTAAGAGTAAAATATATAACAATACTGGCCTATCAAAAGAATCAAGGGGATTCTAAATGTATAACCTAACTTTACACCTAAAGGAGCTAGTAAAAGAACAACAAATAAAATCGAAAACCAGATGAAGGAAGGAAATAATAAATATTACAGCAGAAATAAATAATATGGAAACAACAACACCAAAAACAAAAACAACAAAGTGATAGAATAGATCAATTTAAACCAGGAGCTGGTTCTTGGGGAAAAAAATCATTAAAATTGATAAACCTCTAGGGACTTATCAAGAAAAAAAGAGAAAGTACTCAAATAAATAAAATCACAAGTGAGAAAGGAGAAATAACAACCAGCACCACATAACTACAAAAAAAAGTATAAGTGAAAATTATGAATACTATATGACAACAAATTAGACAACATTGGAGAAATGGATAAATTCCTATAAATATATAAATGACCAAAACTAAAACAGGAATAAAGAGAAAATGTTAATAGTCCAATAACCAAAACTGAAATTGAATCAGTAATCAAAACAGAGCAACAAACAAAATTCCATGACCATGTTTTCACAGGTTAATTCTTCACAACATATAAGAAGAGTTAAAACCTATACTCAAAATATTTTTTTTAAAAATAGAAAATGAAGGAAAATTTCTAAATTCATTCTGTGATGTCAGCGTTAATATGATACAAAAATCAGAAACAGATAACACAAAAAAGATAGCTATAGGTCAATATCTCTGATGAACATAGACGTAAAAATCTTCAACAAAATACTAGCAAATTGAACCTAACAATACATTGAAGAAATCATTCACCATAATCAAGTGGAATTTCTTCCTGGGTTACAATGGTGGTTCAATATTTACAAATCAGTCAACATGTTATATTATATCAATACCAGAAAGAATAAGAACCATATGATCATTTAGAGAGATATGGAAATAACCTTTGAAAAAATAAATCCACTCATGATAAAAAACCTTCAACAAAGTAGGTTTAGAGGGAACATATCTCAACATAATAAGGGCCCTTTATGAAAATCCCACATATAACATCATCCTTAAATGAGAAAAAGTGAAAGATTTTCCCTGAGGTTAGGAACAAGACAAAGATGTTCACTCACGCCATTTCTATTCAACATAGTACTGGAAGTCCCAGCCTCAGCAATCAGATAAGAAAAATAAATAAAATCATCCAAAATGTTAAGGAAGAAGTAAAACTTTCACTATTTGCAGATGACATGATACTATGTATAGTAAACCTGAAAGATTTCGTCAAAAAAATTGCTAAAACTGATAAACAAATTCAGTAAAATGCAGGGTAAAAAATAATTGTGTGGAAATCTGTAGTGTTTCTACACACTAATAATGAAGAAGCATAAAAATAAATTAAGAAAACAATCCCATTTACAATTGCACCCAACATATAATGATATCCAGGAGTAAACCTAACGAAAGAGCTGAAAGACCTGCATTCTGAAAACTTTAAAACACTGATAAAAGAAATTGAAGATGACACAAAGAAATAGTAGAACATTCCATGCTCCTGGATTTGAAGAACAAATATTGTTAACATATAAATACCACCCAAAACCATATACACGCTTGATACAATCACTATCATAATACAAACAGAATATTTCATAGAACTAGAACAAATCTAAGATTTACATGTAACTGGAAAATATCCTGAATAGCCCAATCAGTCTTGAAAAAGAAAAGCAAAGTGGGATCCATCACAATTCCGGAATTCTAGTTATACTATTAAGCTGTAGTGATTATAATAGTATGCTTGTGGCACAAAAATAGAAACTTACATCAATGGAACAGAGTAGAAAAAACAGAAATGTGCCCACAACTATATGGTTAGTTAATCTTTGACAAAGCAGGAAAGTATATGCAGTGGAAAAAAGACAATCTCTTCAACAAATGGTGTTGGGAGAACTGGACAGCAACATGCAAAAAATGAAAGTGGACCACTTTGTTATGCCATGCACAAAAATTAATTCAAAATGTATTGAAGATCTAAATGTGAGACCTGAACCCATAAAAATACTAGAGGAGAACACAGGTAGTAACTTCTCTGACATTGGCCATAGCAACTTTTTTCTAGACAAGTCTCCTGAGGCAAGGGAAACAAAAGTAAAAATTAAGTACTGAGATGACATAAAAATAAATATATTCTGCATGGTGAAGGAAACAATCAACAAAACTAAAAAGCAACCTGTGCAGAGAGGGAAGATATTTACAAATGAAATATGAAGAGATATCATTCCAAAAGTCATCCAGATGGTCAAGAGACCCATGAAAAGATGTTCATCAACACTTATCATCAAGTACATGGAAATGAAAATACACTGAGATATCACCTCACATCTGTCAGAATGGCTAAAATCAACAACACAAGAAACAGCAGCTGTTAGCGAGGATGTGGAGTAAAAGAAACACTTCTCCACTGTTTATGGGAAAGCAAACTGGTGTAGCCAATGTAGAAAACATTATGGAGATTCTGCAAAAAAACTAAAAATAGAGCTACCCTATGATACAGCAATCATACTACTGAGTATTTATCCAAAAATTACAAAAGCACTAATTCAATACTGTGTTTATGCAGTATTATTTATCATAGGTAACCTATGAAAGCAGCCCATGTCTCTCTCTCTCTCTCTCTCTCTCTCTCTCTATATATATATATATATATACATATATATATAATATATTATAAATCACACCAGTAAGAATGCCTAGTATCAAAAAGACAAGAGTTAACACGTGTTGGTGAGGGTGTGTAGAAAAGGGAATCCCATGAACTGTTAATGGGAATGAAAATTGGTGAAACCACTATAGGAAACAGGAACCATTATGGACATACATCAAAAAAATAAAAATAGGAATATTACATGATCCACAAATTCAACTACTGGGTATTTGCTTGAGGAAAATTAAAACACTAATTCAAAAAGATGCATGCAACCATATGTTTATTACAGCTGTATTTACAATAGCCAAGTTTTGGAAAAAATCTAAGCATTCATCTGTAGATGAAAACATAAAGCAATTGTAGTATATATATACACACAATGAAATATTACATAGCCATGAAAAAGAACTAAATCTCGCCTTTTGCAATACGTATGGATCTAGGTGAAATAAATGATAAGTTAAATAAATCAGATTGTATTTACAAATACTATATGATTCACTTGTATGTGGAATATGAAAGAGAATACAAGTGAACAAACAACACAATCTTTCAAATATAGAAACCAAACTGGTGGTTGCCAGAGGGAAGGTGAGTGGATATATGGTTAAAATAGATAAAGGATACTGAGAAGTACAAAGTTCCAGTTGTAAAATAAATAAGTCATGGAGATGAAAAGTATTATATGGGGAATATAGTCAATAACGTTGTTATAACACTGCATGTTCACAGATGACAACTACATTATCAAGGTGAGTATTGTGGAATGTATAAAATTGTTGAATCACTATACTGAACACCAGAACCTAACATAATATTTTATATTAATTATACTTTACTGAAAATAATGGACTTGTTAAAAACAAGTTTATTGTTTAAGCAAGTAACATTGTCAATCACATTAAATTAATATTGTTAATTTTATGTAACTTATTAAATTCCTTTGAAATTACTTTTTAAATTTGTTTTGAAATTTTTACAATATTCATATAAAAGTGATAAATTTATACTTTTCATGTATTCATTTTAGTACTAAAGGAATATGAAAAATCACTTAGATATTGTCAGTAAAATTTGCTTTTGAAAGGGACCATTTCTGAAGCTTGAGAAGACTTGGCATGACCATTGTGTTGTGAAGTCACAGTGTTGTGAGTTATAATCAGTTTTACCTCTTCCTAGTTGTGTGACCTTGGACAAGTTTACTTAACCTTTCTAACTCTCCGTTTTCCCATTTGTAAAATGGGAATAATTAATACTGATCACACAGATTGTTGAAAATAATAAATATTATTTTTTATCTAAATTCAAGTTAATTAACATACAGTCTAGCCTTGGTTTCAGTAGAACCCAGTGATTCATCTCTCACATATGACACCCAGTGGTCATTCCAACAAGTGCCCTCCTTAACGTAAAGATTAAATACTATAAAGTATGTAAAGAAATTTTCACAGCAACTGGCACATTGTAAATATTCTAAAATGTTAATAGTTAATAGCTGTTATTCTTAAAAATAACAATACTTATCACAGTAAACCTAAATTTAGCCTCACAATCTCTGTCCACTCTCCACAAACACTACAAGTCTCTTGGGAATGGTTTCCCATTTGAAACCTACTTGCCACTTCCAAATTAGTTGTCATATCTACATTAAATAAGTGATACTCAGAGCCAGTGATTAATAAAATCTTATTGTGTACGATTCTGGCAGTTATATGTGATAATTTTTATGCCTGTTCTACAGTGTTATACTTTGACAATTCCTTGGATTAAAATTTTGTTATAAACACGCTTCTCATTTTTGCAAGATTGTTTATATTTAAATAATAAGCCTATAGTTATTTTTCAAGCAAAAATAAATAAATAACTTGAAAATGTCCCTTCTACCACACATTTAGAAATGAGGATATAATATATAAATTTCCATATAAGAACTCAAGGCAATAAATAAATGCACATAAGTCTAATTTTAAAGGAAACCCAAAACCAACACAATAACTAAGATGTAAAGCCACAGTTGCTTTACTGGGGGTAGTTTGTTGGTGTCAGGGATTAAGGGGTATGAGTTTTAGTGGCCTTGGATTCACATCAGATGGGTAATTGGAATGAACATTCTCACCTAAAGCAGGAATCATATAGGACCTCAAGTTCAGTAAAAGCAGACTCTAGAAATCCTATTTACCAGAATAAGAAAAGATAAGGAGGAAAATTTTTGCTTTATTCTCTTCCTTGAGTCACAAATAAAGTCAGCAGCTTTATGGATTTGAATTTAGATAATTTGCAAAGTCCTGTCAATTAATTAACATAAAAGTGTTTGTTTTTATTTTTTATTTAATTATTAAGAGAGACAGAACATGAGTCGGGGAGGGGCATAAGGAGGGAGACACAGAATTTGAAGCAGGCTGCAGGCTCTGAGCATTCAGCACAGAGCCTGATGTGGGGCTTGAACTCATGAACGGTGAGATCATGACCTCAGCTGAAGTCAGACACTTAACTGACTGAGCCACCCAGGTGCCCCAACATAAAAGTGTTCTTAGGTTGATAATGCCCATGCATTATTTGGCCAAAGCAATGTAAATTTTAGTAAAACAACACTTTCCCAGCTGGACAAGAAGATTTCTAGAGATCATTGGTTATCCATGTTTGTTCCAAGTATCAGCAGTATTAGCATCACTTGGAACTTGTTATAAATGCTCATTCTGGTACCCCACCAAAACTTACTAAATCAAATTCTGAGTTGATTTCTAATAGTGTGTTTTATGAAGCCCTCTAGATGATTTTTATGCATACTCACATTTGAGAAACACTGCTCTAGAACCTACAATTCCAAGTCATTTTTTTTTAGAAAACAGTATCATAAACAGTTCAACTCCATCTGACCTACACCAAGATTTGGGACAAACTTAAAGTCACACTGCATGAGTTAAGGAATATGCTTTATTAAGGGAAATTTTACAAGCCAAGTAAACTTATATATACAAGAGGAGAAAAAAAAAACATGAATCCATCTTGATCCTAGAAACGCATGGGTTCTTATGACCTAGCATGACCTATAAAGGTTTACCAGGAGCTGGGTATGTTATTCCACACTGTGGGTCTATCACCCAATAAAAAACATAGTGCTTCTGTGATTCAATCTTTCTATAGGACCAATGTGAGAAAGCCGTTGTGTCAATGGAGAACTGCATGGACTGCTAGACATTAGGCAATCTGGATTTAGAAGGTCAGATGTATACAAAAACTGAGTTGTAATGCTCATTGTGCAGAATCTGGGAAAACTTGGGATCAAAGGGGTCCCTGTTTGGTGGAGGAAAGTGCAAGTACAGGGAGGAGCTGGGCTTCATTGCAAACTCTTTCTGGATAGAGAGAGAACCTCTAGTCCCCATGAGCTATTTGTCAAACCAACTCAGAGTGAAATTCCAGAGTCGTTTTTACACAATCCTGGCTCCTCTTTTTTCAGGAAAATTGAAATTCAAATCTTTTGAATTCTGACAACTGACAAAAACATGATGCCAAGCTTTCCATCCAAACTGATGTTTATTTTGTTAAATCAATAACTGTTAAAAATTTTTAAAAAAGGGGGAGAGGAGGAGAAACAGGAAGAGGAGGAAGGTAAAAAAAGAAATCAAAATAAAATTATGAAACAATGAGAGTTCTAAGAAATATTTTATAATAGAAGTCTCTATTGTATTGTTAAGGGAGTTTTTATATTAGAAACCCCTGCCACACAATCATGTTTATTGTATCACAATCACTGAAGAGAAAATTAATGATCTGGACAGAAAATCAAAGAAAGTTAGCCATAGCACAGCACAGAGAACTAAAGAGAAAAAAAAATACGAAAGAGAAGTTCAGATACATAAAACATTGAATTGGAAAGTTCAACATACAGGGGCACTAAGTTACAGAGGATAGACTAGAGAAAATAGAAAAGAAGCAAAATTCAAACAAACTCATATTAAGCTATCATAGTTTATAGTTATATTAAACCATAGTTATATAAACTATAAAGGCTTATAGTTTTCCAGAATTAATGAAAAACACAAATTCTCAAAAACACAAATTATAGTTTAAACTGAGAAAAATAAATAGAACTAAATCAAAGCTTATACACACCACAAACTGCACATCAAATAGAAAAAGATATTAAATCAGAAAGAAAATACAATACCTACAAATAAGAAATAGGAGATTTTCTATAGCAGTAATATAGAAAGAAGCCAATGAAACATTATCAGTTTTGAAAGAAAATAACTGCCTACTTAGAACATTTTTATTGAAGTGTAATTGGCATACAATATCCTATTAGGCTTTGGTATATATCATAGTATTTAATATTTTATATACTATTAAATGATCCCTATGATAAGTCTAATTACCATCTGTCACCATACAAAGTTATTACAATATTAGTGACTTATATTCTCTATGCTGTCCAAGAGATTACTGCCTGTGCTTTATTCTAGAAAGTTTATGGTTTCACATCTCACATTTATACTTTTAATCCATTTTAAATTTATTTTTGTGTATGATGTAAGAAAGTTTTCCAATTTTATTCTTTTCCATTTTTCTGTCCCATTTTCAAAACAACTTATTGGAAAGACGTTTTCCCATCATATATTTTTGCCTCTTTTTGTCATAGATTCATTGACCATATAGGTGTGGGTTTATTTCTGGGCTGTCTATCCTCTTCCATTGACCTATGTGTCTATTCAACCAGTCCATTATTTTGATGAGTCAATTTATTAACACCTTAAGATACAATATTAAAACCTATGGAAATAATATTTTGAAAACATTATTTATGGAGTAAGTGCTACTTACTATTTACTAGTAATGAAGAATTTCTGGTTGGTATGTGCAAAGATTAATATGTACTTGGAATACATTAGTTAAATCTTAAATAATGTTTAGGATTATTTAAATTTAGCATTCCTAAATTACTGTATGCTGTGAGATTATTCATTCTTCCAATATATTTTCTATAATTGAACTACAGTAAAACCTACATTTACCATGCATGAAGTTGTTGATATTCACTTGGTGTAAATACATCATGTATGTGTGAAGTTCTCTCTCTGTTATTAATCTCATCACCTGCTGAGAAGTACAGTTGTTACCCTATTAGTTCATTTTCATGACATTGAATCAACGTCTTATTTTATTAGCAACTAAAACTGAAGCTCATGATTTATGAAAATGGCCCTAAGTAGTGACATATTACACCATATGGAGAGGGTTTATTTAGGCAATAATTAAAACAAAACCTCAAAATATCTTGGAAATTTAAGCATGCCAGAGATCTTAGGACTTCATTAGAGGTTAACTGAAGTAGCCATATAAACAAAATGGCAGAGTAGAAGAGACAACCTTCATCTCCAAGCCAAAAATAAAATAACTATCAACGAACAAAATCGCAGTAAGAGGACACAGAGTCAAATTAAGAACTTATAGCAACATGGTAAAGCAAAAAATGGAGAATAACTACCAAAAAAAATGAAGAAAGCATCTTTGAGGAGATCAGTTTAGCTAAGACCTCTGGAAGTGACTAGAAACAAAGAACAAGAGTGGAAGTTATCAGTATCAAACATACAGCAGGTGTCACCATGGTCTCCAGTAGCCTTTTCTGTGGAGGACTTGGACAACCTTTACCACTGAGGATATTTGCCACTCAGAGCCACAGACTCCCTGCAGCTTCTGCAATAAAGTATCCTGAAGTTTTAATCAGCATAGAACCAGCAGTTTGTTCCACAGGGGACATTAGTAGTTATTACCACTGGCATCACCACCAGGCAACACCCCCGTTGACCTGCTAGGGAAGGAGATATTACTTAAGGAGCTGTTTTTCTGCTTCCCTGGGACCAAGGCTGCCAACCACCCTCTTCCCTGTAAACTTATGCATATTTCAAATCGCAGGGCCTCAGTTTCTCTGTGTGCACTCAGATACCAGAGGAACTGCTACTGCAGGCTAGCCAATGCCCAAGGTTCTGGAGCCACTACTGCTCCATGAGTGCATGTGCTCCTGTACCTGGTTCTATGGCTATTCCTCAGGAATTTTCATATCGAGACATCTGTGTAACCACTACTGTGAAGTCATGAACAAGTGGGACCTGGTGAAAATAGAATCCCCTCATACATGACACTTTCCATATGAGAATAGACCAAGATGTCCCCAGTAGCCTTGACCACTGAAAACTTCAATAGACCTCTATGCTTCTGCAGAATCTTGCAGCCTTGGCCATTGAGGACTCCTGAAATCTAGTAGATGCTGACCTCAGTTCACATAGCTATATGGAGACCACACTACTGGACCTTCCTGGAAATGAAACCCTACTCACTTGACATGCTTACACCCACCCATAGGTGAAAGTCTTTCCCCACCAAAACCAGTCTGTAAAGTCTGGAGAGGTAGCTGTTCCATCAAATACTCAGACATCAATATAAGGCTGCACAAAACATGACAATCAAGGAAACATGATATCAATATCACCACAGAAAAACTATAGTTTTCCAGTATCCAACCTTGAAAGGATGTAGGTCTACAAATGGTCATAGAATTCAAAATAATTGTTATAAGGGAGTTCAATGAGTTACAAAAGAACACAGATAGACAAATCAATAAAAACAGAAAGCAATATACAAACAAAACTTGAAGTTTAAGAGAGAGGTAGGAATCATAAAAAATAAATGAAAATTCTGGAGCTGAGGAATACAATGAACAAAATTAAAAATGCAATAGAGAGCATCAATATGAGACTTAATCAAGCAGAAGAAAGAATCAGTGAACTCAAAGGCAGGTCATTGTAAATTACCCAGTCCAAGAAGAAAAGAAAAGAAAAAAAGTAATGAAAACAGTGAGGAAAGCCTAATTTAATTATGTGCCACCATCAGTCAAAATAATAGTAGTATTATGGAAGTCCCAAAAGAAGAGAGAAGGGACAAAAATAATGGTTGACATCTTCCTGAATCTGAGAGGAGATATGGACATCCAGACACATGAAACTCACAGGTCCCAATATAGTTCATCCTAAAGAGGACTTCACCAGGACATAATAAATCTGTCAAAGATCAAATATGAATAATTTTGAAAGTAGGAACAGAAAAACAAAAACTTGTCCTAATCAAGGGAACTGTTATATAGCTATCAGTAAACTCAGCAGAAACCTAGAAAGCCAGGAGAGACTGGGAAGAGATATTCTAAGTTCTAACAGGAAAAAAAAATAAACAAATACAAGAACAAGAATAAGTTTATTCAGCAAAGCTGTCGTTCAGATATGAAGGAGAAGTAAAGACTAACCTGCACAAATAAAAGTTGAAGGAGTTCATCAAAATCATAAAACTAGACCTACCTTACATTAAAAGCTGAAATAGGTCATGCATGTTAAAATGAAAGGACACTAATTAGAAACATGGAAATATATGAAAAGATAAAAGTCAATGCCAAAGTTTAGTATATGTTCAAATACAGATACTCCAATACTGTGATGGTAATGCATAAGTTATTAATTCTGGTATAAAGGTTAAAAGACAAAAGTATTAAAAATAACTATGGCTACAATATTTTTCATGGATATAAAAAGATGCAATAGTGACATAAAAACATAAAATGTGGGAAGGTATAAAAGTGTACAGATTGCACATGTGATCAAAGTTCAGTTGTTATCAGCTTAAAATAGACTTGTAATACGTCTCAAAACTCAAACAACAAATAATCCAGTGAAGAAATGGGCAGATGACATGAACAGACCCTTTTCCAAAGAAGACATTCAGATGGCAAGCATACACATGAAAAGATGCTCAATATCAATCATCATCAGAGTAATACATACCAAAACCACAATGAGGGACTCCTGGGTGGCTCAGTTGGTTAAGCATCTGAGTTTGGCTCAGGTCATGATCATATAGCTCATGAGTTCGATCCACACATCAGGCTCTGTGTTGACAGCTCAGAGCCTGGAGCCTGCTTCACATTCAGTGCCTCCCTCTCTCTCTGCCCCTCCCCTGCTTGTATTCTCTCTCTCTCTCTCTCTCTCTATTTCTCTCTCTTTCTCAAAAATAAATAAATTTTAAGAAAAAATAAAAAAAATACAATGAGGTATCACTTCATACCTGTCAGAATGGCTAAAATGAACAACTCAGGAAAAAAAAACACATATTGGTGAGGATGAGGGAAAAAGGAACCCTATTGCACTGTTGGTGGGAATGCAAACTGGTGCAGCTACTCTGGAAAACAGAATGGAGATTCCTCAAAACATTAAAAATAGAACTACCCTACAACCCAGCAATTGAAATACCAGGTATTTATCCAAAGGATAAAAAATGCTGATTCAAAATGGCACATGCACCCCGATGTTTATAGCACTGCCATTAACAATAACCAAATTATCAAAAAAGTTCAAATGTCCATTGATTGATGAATGGATAAAGAAGATGTGGTGTATATATATAATGGAATATTGCTCAGTGATCAAAAAGAATGAAATCTTTCTATTTGCAACAGCGTGGATGGAACTAGAGTGTATTATGCTAAGTAAAATCATTCAATTAGAGAAAGACAAATATCATATGATTTCATTCATACGTTGAATTTGAGATATTCAACAGATGATCATAAGGGAGGGGAAAGAAAAACAAGAAAAAAACAGAAAGGGAGGCAAACCATAAGAGACTCTTAATGACACAGAACAAACTAAGGTTGCTGGAGGGGAAGTAGGTGGGAGGATGTGCTAAATGGGTGATGGACATTAAGGAGGACACTCGTCGGGAGAAGCATTGGGTGTTACATATAAGTGATGAATCACTGGGTTCTACTCCTGAAACCAATCCTACACAGTATGTTAAGTCAATTGAATTTAAATAAAAAAATATTTAAAAAATGAAAACAAATAGACTTGTAATAACTGTAAGATGTTTCATGTAAGTCTCATGGTAAACACAAAATGAAACGTATAGAAGATGAAGAGAAACAAAGTATACCATTGTGAAAAAAATATCAAACCATAAACGAAGATAGCAAAAGAGGAAGAAAGGAACAAAAGGATCACAAAAGATCCAAAAAATAACAAGTTTACAATAGATAATTCCTAACTATCAATAATTTCTCTAAGTTAATGAATTAAATTACCCAAACAAAGGACATAAAGTGGCTGAATGGATATTAACATAAAAGCCAATAATATGCTGTCCACAAGAAACTTACTTCACCTTTAAGGACACATGTTCTTAGTAAAAATACTAAGATTAAAGTTAGCAAAAAAAAGGAAATTTAAAAAGATCAGAGCAGAAATAAATGAAATAAAGAACAGAAAAACAGTGGAAAACATCAACAGAACTAATACCTAGGTATTTTGGAGAGATACAATTAATAAATGTTGGTTAACATATGGAGAAAAAGGAACTTTTATACACTGTTGCTTGGAGTGTAAATTGATACAGTCATTGTGAAAAACACTGTGGACGTTTCTCAAAATATTAAAAAAAGAATTACTTTCTGATCCAGCAATCCCACTTCTGCGTATATATCCAAAATAAATGAAATCAAGATCTTGAAGAGACATCTAAAATAGCATGTTCATTGCAGCATTATTCACAGTAGACACAATATGGAAATAATGTGTCCATTGGTAAATGGATAAAGAAAATGTCAGATCAATAGAAAAAGTAAATTCTTCCATTTGTTACAAAATGGGTAAACATGGAGGACATTATGCTATGCAAAATAAGCCAGACAAAGAGGACAACTATAAGGTATTACTTATCTGTGGAATGTAAAAAAAAAGCTGAAGTCATAGAAACAGAAAGCATAACTGTGGGTTACAGGATATTGGAGGAGTAGGCAGAAATAACACATACATCAGTGACCAAGTATTTTGTTTGGATTTTCAACAAGGGTGCCAATTCTATTCAAGTGAGAAAGAATAGTTTCTTTGACAAAGGGTACTGGGATAAGTGTATTTCCACATTGAAAATAATGAAGTTGGATGCCTAATTCACATTACATATAAAAATATGATCAATGGCTTAATGACCTAAATATAAAAGCTAAAAGTTAAATTTTCTTTTTTTTTTAATTTTAGTGTTTATTTACTTTTGAGAAAGAGTACAAGTTAGGGAGGGGCAGAGAGAGAGGGAGACACAGAATCCAAAGGGGGATCCAGTGCATGACAGGGGACTCAAACCCATGAACTGCAAGATTATGATTTGGGCTGAAGTTGGACACTTAACCAACTGAACCACCTAGGTGCCCCTAAAAGTTAAATTAAGAAAATAAAGGTAAAGTTTCGTAGCTTTGGATTTGGCAATGAATTCTCAGATATGACACCCAAAGCAGAGGCAACAACACCAAAAGATAAATTGTACTTCATCAAAATTAAACACATTTATATTAAAACACATTATCAAGAAAGTGAAAAGATAACCTAAAGAAGAGTATTTACATTAATGTATTTGGTAAGGAGTTGTTAATATATAGAAATATAAAAACTCCTAAATTTCAATAATAACAAAAAATATTTAAAAATGTGCAAAGGAATTCAAATGAACATTTCTCAAAAAATATATGTAAAATGACCAATAAGCACATGAGAAGGACTTTAACGTTAGCTACTAGGAAAATGCAAGTCAAAACCAGAATAGGATACCACTTTACACCAATTAGGATGGCTATAACAAATGTAAATTGAAAATAATGGTGAAATGTGGAGAAGCTCAAACCCTTATACATTATTAGTGTGAATGTAAAATGGTGAATCTGCTACAGAAACAGTTTTATGGTTTCCCAAAAAGTTACACAGAATATTATATGAAACAACAACTCCACTCCTAGAGATATAACCAAAGGTAGCGAAAACATGGAATCAGACGGAGATATACATGTATATGCCTGTTTTTGTTTGTTTGTTTCTTTGTTTTGTTTTTTTAGACACAGAGCATGAGCAAGCAGGGGAGGGGCAGAGCGAGAGGAAGAGAATCTTAAGGAGACTCCATGCTCAGTGCAGAGCCTGAAGTGGGGCTCAGTCTCATGACCCTGAGGTCATGAACTGAGCCAAAATCGAGAGTCATTTAGCCAACTGAGCCATGCAGGCACCCCTCAAACAGATATTTATATGCCAATTTTTATGGTAGTCTTTCTAACAACAGTCAACAACCTAAGTATCTATCATTAGATAAATGGGTAAACAAAATTAGATATATACACTCTGCAGAATATTCTTCAGTAATAAGAAGGAATGAAGTTCTAATAATGCTACAATATGGGCAACATTGAATACATTATGCTAAATGAAATAAACCAGCCATTAAAGATGACTATTGCATGTTTCCACTTCCATGAAATATCTGAAATACACATATTTATTAAGTAAAAATATAGAGTTTACCAGAGACAACAAAGAATGGACAATAGGGAGCTATTGTTTAATTGTGTGGAGTGTCTGTTTGGAACGATGAAAAAGTGTTGGAACAGGGTAGTGGTGATGGTTGTAGAATATTTAAAATGTAATTAATGCCACGTAACTGTATATTTAAAATCATTAAAATACAAAATTTTAAATTATATATTAAAAATCATTAAAATAGGAAATTTTAAGTTATATATTATATTACTGCAAAAACTATAAAAATCAATTGGTTTTGGGGCACCTGGGTGGCTCAGTCGTTTAAGTGTCCGACTTTGACTCAGGTCATGATCTCATGACTCATGGGTTTGAGCCTCATGTCAGGCTCTATGCTGACAGCTCAGAGGCTGGAGCCTGCTTCAGATTCTGTGTCTCCCTCTCTGCCCCTCCCCCGCTCATGCCCTGTCTCTCTCTCCTTCAAAAATAAATAAACACTAAAGAAAGCTTTAAAAAATCAGTTGGCTCAGCTCTAGGAAATCTGGAGAATAATAGCAAACTGAGTCCCTACCCTTTAAAAGAGAGTATAACAATCAACCTGATGAAGATAAAGCATACAAGCAGCAGTTTGAAAAGCATCTAGAGAATATTTTTGATTATTTACTCATTTCAGAAAGTATATTGGAGGGATTGGGTATTCTAGAAGTCGTCTCCAAGAACAAAATAGCTGGAAGGCACCTTTCTCTCCTCCTTCAGCCTAGATAGCTGGACACTTGCAGAAAGCAATATGAACATTCTCCAACTACCTTGCTCACACCATGTGCTCTGTCCCTCGCAAGTCTCTGGAAGAGCCCCTCCATCTAACCCATCCCACTCCATAGGAGCCCCTCCAGTGCAGTTCCTGATGCATCACATACTGTAAGCAGCCCTGCCAAAGACATGCCACACTCCAAATTAACACCTTCCCTGGGGAGAGGGGAAGATAACCACACACTTCGGTTAGATTACAGACTCAGCAGACTGACATCTGATCTGACTGCTGGCCCACCCAACAATAAAATCTCTCAGGGGGCAGCACAAATACAGAGCGTGGTAGCCCTGGCAGATGGATTGGGGGCAGCCACCTGGTCTGACTGCTGGCTGTGCCCACCAATAAAACCTCTCAGGGGACAAAGCACAGAAAGCACCCTGCAGAATCATGCAAATGCTGCCCCAACAGATGGGCTAAAAGTAGGCATCTGGTCAGATTGCTGACACTGCACAACTACAAGTTCACAGCAGCCGCAATTGGCCTTTTGTCAGCAAAAGGACCAAACCTTGCCCA
This sequence comes from Panthera uncia, assembly GCF_023721935.1. NCBI lineage: Eukaryota > Metazoa > Chordata > Mammalia > Carnivora > Felidae > Panthera > Panthera uncia. Next base: position 65,684,671 of record NC_064817.1, on the reverse strand, counting down.
CAATAGGCAAAGTGGGCTATTGCAGACATTTGGACTGAAGGCAAATGCAGCTCAGCCACAACAGCAGGGCACATGAAGCACACATAAGAGATACTCCTGAAGCACCTACTTCTGATGAACAGGGAACACTGAGGTATAGGGAATCACAGGACCTTTTCTTCATGACCCCACTACTTTCAAAATCCGGAGGGAGGAGGAGCCAAGATGGGTGAACAGCATGGAAGTTTTTTTGTGTCTCACATCCATGAAATATAGCCAGACCAACACCAAACCATGCTGTACACCTAGAAAACCAATCTGAGGATTAACACAACAATCTGCACAATCTGAACCACAGAATTCAGCAGGTAGGCAGCACAGAGAGGTGAACTGAGGGAGCGAAAAGCTGCAGAGGGCAGGGAGCCACTTTTTCATGCAGATAGAGGATGGAGACGGGGTGGGGAGGGGAGAATATGGGAAAAGCACCCACTCAAAAGCAGCTGGAGAGAAAGTGGAAAAGTGGAAACAGCCCCAGGGACTGAACTAAAGAGGGAGAAAGGAGAAAGGAGAAGGTTTAAATTCCATTAAGTCTCTATAAACAGTGGGAGTGCAGAGTCTGAAACTCCACAGCTCAATACTTAGAAGTGCTCTGGTGAGAAGGGCAAATCCCCAGGAGCACAGTGAAGCCCAGAGGTCTTTGGGCCACACAGGGAGAGCTGGTTCCCCTGCTGGGAGGACACCTGGTAGAGCCTGTGTGACTCCGCCAAAGGCAAAGGCTTCAGTGGAACCAGGAGAACAACCACATTCACTGGTACTGGAACAAGGTCATTGGGGATGGAGCCTGGTGCCAGATGCATTATGTGATTTTCCATAATCCCTGAAATGCTGCTGCTACACGATCATGTGAACATTTTCTGGGGCGGGCTGGGTGTAGGCAGCAGCACAGTCCCGGGAATGTTCCTGGATGTGGCTGACACCTGGCCATTGCTGGGTGAGACTCTCCTGCAGGGGGGCAGAACACGTCAAAGCTGCAGTCCCTCAGAAGTAAGGGGTCGGGAAACATAGTTGCAACTGAGATAAAACTCAGAAGAGAGATTCTGCCTGGGGCTTGGTCACGGAGGGTGTAAATGCAGGGAGTAGACGGAAGCCCAGAACAAAGGATGTGTGTGTGAATGCTGATCAGGAAGAACAGAATTCTGATACTAGAGATGGGGTAGCTGGGTGACTCCATTTCACCACTCCTATGCATGCTCACACACACCTAAAGATGCCACAACAATACACCCCAGTAACCTAAGCAGCACCATCTGGTGGAGAATGTAGCCATTACACAGAGCCCCGCCCAACTGGGCCAACCTTGCTCTTCAGGAACATAAGTCTCTCCTCCTGCTTAGTTTATGAACTATAAAGTGCTTCATAGTTTGCCTTCTAGGGGAAACCAAAGTAATTTCAGTTGTATTTCAATCTGCTCACTGGTCCATCTATTTAATTTTATTTTGTTTTTCTTTTTTCTTTTTCCTCTTTTTTGTTTCTTTCTTTTCCTTGAATACAGAAAGAGAAAAAAATCATTTTTATTTTCAATTTTTATTAAAAATATTTTTCTTTAATTTTTTTCTACTATATTTTTTACTTTTGTGTAAATTTTTTCAAATTCTATTTTACTTCCACCATTTCATTTTAGTCTACTTCAGTGTATTCATTTGTTCAAATATTCAAATGATTTTCTTTTTTTTATTTCCCCGTTTTTCTCTAATCTATCAAGCCCATTTGAACACCCAGATCAAAACACACCTAGGATCTAGCATCATTTTTTCTATTTTTTTCGTGTGTGTCTTGTATATAAGTTGTAAATTTTAATATTTTTAACTTTAATTTTGTTTTTAATTTTATTTTTTTACCTCGTTAATTCCTTTTCTCCTTTCAAAATGATGAAATAAAGGAATTCACCCCAAAAGAAAGAGCAGCAAGAAACAACAACCAGGAACTTAACCAACAAAGATACAAACAAGATATCTGAACCAGAATTTAGAGTCACGATAATAAGAATACTAGCTGGAGTCGAAAATAGATTAGAATCCCTTTCTGAAGAGGTAAAAGAAGTAAAAGCTAGTCAGGATGAAATTTAAAAAATGCTATAACTGAGCTGCAATCTTGAATAGATAACACAGTGGCAAGGATGGATGAAGGAAGAACAGAGAATCAGCGATATAGAGAACAAACTTATGGAGAATAATGAAGCAGAAAACAAGAGGGAGATTAAGGAAAAAGAGCACGATTTAAGAATTAGAGAAATCAGTGAGTCATTAAAAAGGAACAACGTGAAAAGCATAGGGGTTCCAGAAGAGGAAGAGAGAGAAATAAGGGTAGAAGGTTATGTGAGCAAATCATAGTGGAAAACTTTCCTAACCTAGGGAAAGACACAGACATCAAAATCCAGGAAGCACAGAGGACTCCCATTAGATTCAACAAAAACTGACCATCAACAAGGCATATCATAGTCAAATTCACAAAATACTCAGGCAAGGATAGAATCATGAAAGGAGCAAGGGAAAAAAATGTCCCCAACATACATGAGAAGACAGATCAGGTTTGCAGCAGACCTATCACAGAAACATGGCAGACCAGAAAGGAGTGGCAGGATATATTCATTGTGCTGAATCAGAAAATTATGCAGCCAAGAATTCTTTATCCAGCAAGGCTGTCATTAAAAATAGAAGGAGAGACAAAAAGTTCCCCAGACTAACAAAAATTAAAGGCGTTTGTGACCACTAAACCAGCTCTGCAAGAAATTATAAGGGGGACTCTCTGAGAGGAGAAAAGAAGAAAAAAAAATACGAAAAGACCAAAAGCAGCAAAGACTAGAAATGACCAAAGAACCCCACGAGAAATTCCAACTCTACAGTAAACACAATGCATTAAATTCATATCTTTCAGTATTCACTCCTGACGTGAACTAAATGTTCCAATCAAAAGACATAGGGTAACAGAGTGGATAAGAAAAAAAAAGATCCATCTATATGCTGTTTACAAGAGACCCACTTTAGAACTCAAGACGACTTCAGATTGAAAGTAAGGGGATGGAGAACTGTCTATCATGATAATGGTCAACAAAAGAAAGACGGAGTAGTCATACTTATATCAGACAATCTGGACTTTAAGATAAAGACTGTATCAAGAGATGAAGAAGGGAATTATATCATAACTAAGGGGTCTATCCATGAATAATAACTAACAATTATAAACATTTATGCACCAAATGTGAAAGAACCCAAATATATAAATCAATTAATCACAAACAAGAGAAACTCATTGATAGTAATACCACAATAGTAGGGCACTTCAACATCTCACTTACAGCAATGGACAGATCGTCTAATCAAAAATTCCACAAGGAAGCAATGGCTTTGAATGACACATGGGACCAGATGGACTTAACAGATATAATCAGAACATTTCATCTGAAAGCAGCATAATATATATTCTTCTCCAGTGCACATGGAACGTTCTCCAGAATAGACCACACACTTGGACACAAATCAGCTGTCAACAAATACAAAAAGATCAAGATCATACCATGCATATTTTCAGACCACAACACTATGAAACTCGAAATCAACCAAAAGAAAAATCTGGAATGGTAACAAATACTTGGAAACTGAAGAATATCCTACTAAAGAATGAATGAGCTAACCAAGAAGTTAAAGAGTAATTAAAAAGTTCATGGAAGCCAATGAAAATGATGGCACCACAACCCCAAACCTCTGGGACACAGCAAAGGCGCTCATAAGAGGAAAGTATATAGCAATCCAGGCCTTCCTAAAAAAGGAAGAATGATCTCAGATACACAACCTAAACTTACACCTTAAAGAGCTGGAAAAAGAACATCAAATAAAACCCCAAACCAGCACAAGACAGAAAGTAATAAAGATTAGAGCAGACACTAATGCTATCAAAACCAAAAAAAGAAAAAAAAATAGAACAGATCAATGAAACCAGAAGCTGGATCTTTGAATTAACAAAGTTGATAAACCCCTAGCCAGTTTGATCAAAAAGAAAAATGAAAGAGAAATAAATAAAATCAAGAGTGAAAGAGGGGAGATCACAACCAACACAACAGAAATAGAAGCAATAATAAGAGAATATTATGAGTAATTATACACCAATAAAATGGGCAATGTGGAAGAAATGGACAAATTCCTAGAAACAGATACACTACCAAAACTGAAACAGGAAGAAATAGAAAATTTGAACAGACCCATAACCTGTAAAGAAATTGAATTAGTAATCAAAAATCTCCCAAAAAACAAGAGTCCAGGGCCAGGTGGCTTTCCAGGGGAATTCTACCAAACATTTAAGGAAGAGTTAACACCTATTCTCCTGAAGCTGTTCTAAAAAATAGAAATGGAAGGAAAACGTCAAAACTCTTTATACGAAGCCAGCATTATCTTGATTTCAAAACCAGAAAGATACCCCACTAAAAAGGTGAACTATAGACCAATTTCCCTCATGAAAATGGATACAAAAATCCTCAAGAAGATATCAGTCAACCGCATCCAACAATACATTAAAAAAATTATTCACCACAACAAAGTCCGATTTATACCTGGGATGCAGGGCTGTTTCAATATCTGCAAAACAATCACTGCATTCATCACATCAATAAAAGAAAAGGCAAGAACCATATGATCCTCTCAATAGATGCAGGGAAAGGATTTGACAAAATGCAGCATCCTTTCTTGATACAAACCCTCAAGAAAGTAGGGATAGAAGGATCATACCTCAGGATCATAAAAGCCATATATGAAAGATGCAAAACTAATATCATCCTCAAGGGGGAAAATTGAGCACTTTCCCCCTCAGGTCAGGAACAAGACAGGGATGTCCACTCTTGCCACTGTTATTCAACACAGTATTGAAAGTCTTAACCTCCGCAATCAGACAACACAAAGAAATAAAAGGCATCCTGATTTCAGATCCCAATGGAACAGAATAGAGAACCCAGAAATGGACCCACAAACGTATGGCAAACTTTGACGTATTTGACATCTTTGACAATGCAGGAAAGAATACCCAAGGGAATAAAGACAGTCTCTTCAGCAAATGGTGCTGGGAAAACTGGACAGCGACATGCAGAAGAATAAACCTTGGCCACTTTTTTACACCATACACAAAAATAAATCTAACTGGATGAAAGACCTCAATATAAGACAGGAAGCCATCAAAATCCTCGAGGAAAAGCAGGCAAAAACCTCTTTGTTCTTGGCTTCAGTAACTTCTTATTCAACAACTCTCCAGTGGCAAGGAAAATAAAGGCAAAAGTGACCTGATGGGACCTCATCAAAAAAGAAAAAAAAAAAACAACTTCTGAACAGTGAAGGAAACAACCAACAAAACCAAAAGGTAACCAGGTAACCAACGGAATGAGAAAAGATATTTGAAAATGACATATTAGATAAAGGGTTAGTATCAAAAATGTATAAATATGTTATCAAACTCAACACCTAATAAACAAATAATCCAGTGAAGAAATGTGCAAAAGACATGAACAGACACTTCTCCAAAGAAGACATCCAGATGGCCAACTGACACATGAAAAAATGCTCAACTTCACTCATCATCAGGGAAATACAAATCAAAACCACAATAAGATACCATCTTACACCTGTCAGAATGGCTAACATGAACAACTCAGGCAAAAACAGATGTTGGTGAGGATGTGGAGAAAGAAGATCTCTTTTGCATTGCTTGTGGGAATGCAAGCTGGTGCAGCCACGCTGGAAACAGTATGGAGGTTCCTCAAAAAATTAAAAATAGAGCTACCCTACGACCCAGCAATTGCACTACTAAGTATTTATCTAAGGGATACAGGTATGCTGTTTCAAAATGGCACATGTACCCCAATGTTTTTAGCAACACTATCAACAATATGCAAAGTATCGAAATAGCTCAAATGTCCATTGATGGATGAATGGACAAAGATGTGATACACAAACACACACACACACACACACACACACACACACACACAATGGAGTATTACTTGGCAATCAAAAAGAATGAAATCTTGCCATTTGCAACTACATAGATGGAACTGGAGGGTATTATGCTAAGTGAAATTAGTCAGAGAAAGACAAAAATCATATGCCTTCACTCATATGAGGACTTTAAGGCACAGAACAGATGAACATAAGGGAAGGAAAGCAAAAATATAAAAACAGGGAGAGGGACAAAATATAAGAAACTCTTAAATATGGAGAGCAAACAAAGGGTTTCTGGAGGAGTTATAGGAAGGGGGATGGGCTTAATGGGTAAGAGGCATTAAGGAATCTGCCTCTTAAATCATTGTTGCACTATATGCTAACTAATTTGGATGTAAATTCAAAAAAGAAAATAAAATAAAAAATCCAGAGGCATAACTGGCTTTGCTAATACATAGAAACAAACATAGAGATTTAGGCAAAATGTGGAGACAGATAAATATGTCCTGAATAAAGGAACAGGGAAAAACCATGTCAAAGAGATAATTGAAATGGATATAAGCATATGTTTGATAAAGAATTCAAAGTAATGGCTATAACGATATCCACTGTACTTAAGAAAAGAGTGGGTGATCTCTTTGAGACCTTCAATAAATATATAGAAAATATAGAAAAGAAAAAAATCAGAGATGAATAAGTCAATAGCTGAAATTTAATATGCACTAGGGGAAATCAAGGGCAGGTTAGAGGATGCAGAAGAAGGAATCAGTGGTCTAGAAGACAGAGTAATGGAAACCAAACAAGCTTAATAACAAAAAGAAAAAGGAAAAATAAAAATAATAACAGATTAAGGGAATTCAGTTACATCATCAGGTGTAATAATATTAACATTATAGGGATTTCAGAAGGAGAGGGCAGAAAAAGGGAGAAATTTTTACTGAAGAAATAATAGCTGAAAAATTCTCTTTCATGGGGAGGAAAACGGAAATCCAGATCCAGGAGTCATAAAAAGCCCCCACAAAATCAACCGAAAGAGGCACACATAACAATTAAAATGGCAAAGAGTAGCGATAAAGAGAGAATTTTAATAGCAACAAGAGAAAGAAAAATGACACATACAAAGGAAACCACATAAGGCTATCAGCTGATTTTTCTGCAGAAACTTTTCTGGCTAAAAAGGAGTGGGATGATATATTTAAAGTACTGAAAGGAAAAAAAAATCTGAAATCAAGTAAACTCTACCCAGCAAAGCTATCATGCAAAACAAGAGATGAAATAAATAATTTCTCAGACAAAGAATAGTTAAAGGGATCTACCACTACTAAATCAACCTTAACAATAAACATTGATGGGAATACTTTGACTTGAAAGGAAATACTATAATCATCAGTATGAAAATTATTAAAGTAAAACATTTTCCTTAAATACAAATATAATAAAAGTATTATGTTGATCACTTGCAAACCTGTATAGAGATAAAAGTACAAAAGCAGTAAAATCAATTATATGTGTAAAAGTCAAGGTATTCACAAAATAAAATATGCAAAATATGACATCATATACGTCAAACATAGGAGGAGTAAAAATTTAGTGTTTTTAAAATAGGCTCCAACTTAATTGGCCATCAATTTAATATAGACTACTATATTCATAAGACATTTAGCATAATGGTAAGCACAAATCAAGAACATGTAATAGATATGCAAAAAAGAAAAATAATCCAAGCATATCCTTAAAAAAGGTTATCAAATAACAAGGGAAAGAGCAATAGAAGAAAGGAACAGAAGAACTATGGAAATAACCATAAAACTAGTGTCAAAATTGCAATAAGTACATACCTATCAATAATTACTTTGAATATAAATGGACCTTTTTAATCAAAAGGTATATGGTGACTAAATAAATAAAAACATCAAGACTCATCTATATGATGCATACAAGAGACTCATTTTAGACCTAAAACACCCACTGATTGAAAATGAAAGATGGAAAAATACTATGGAAATGGAAGTGAAAAGAAAGATGAGGTAGCAATATTTATATTAGACAAAATACACTTTAAAACAAAGACTATAAAAACGGACAAAGAACACTACATAATGATAATGGGACCTATCCAAAAGAAGGATATAACAAGTGCAGATATCTATGAACCCAACATGGAACACCTAAACATAAAGCAACTATTAACAAATATAAAGGAGTAAACTGAAAATAATACAATAATAGTAGGGGACATTAACACCCCAGTTGCATCAATGATAAATCATCCAGCTGGAAAATCAGCAAGGAAGTGATGGCTTTGAATGACACACTGGACCAGAGGGACCTGACAGATATATTCAGAATGTTCCATCCCCAAATACTGGAATATGCATTCTCTTTGAGTGTACATGAAACATCTCCAGAATAGATCACATGTTAGGCCAAAGAACAAAACAAATTAAAAAAGAATGAAATCAAATCACACATCATTTCTGACCACACCAGTATGAAACTAGAAATCAAACAAATAAAAAATATCTGTAAAAACACAAATACATGGAGGGTAAATAACATGCTACTAAACAATGAATGGGTCAACCAAGAAATCAATGAGGAAATTTTTTAAAAATCCATGAAGACAAATGCAAATAAAAACACAATCCAAAATCTTTGAGATTCAGCAAAATGTGTTCTAAGGGGGAAGTATATAGCAATACAGGTCTACCTCAAGAACCAGAAAAATCACCAATGAACACCTAACCTTACACCTAAAGGAGAGAGAAAAGAAGAAAAACCAAAGTGAAAAGCCAATGGAAGCAAGGAAATATTAAAGACTAGAGCAGAAATTAATGAAATAAATACTAAAACACACACACACACACACACACACACACACACACATGAACAGATCAATTAAACGAGGAGCTAATTCTTAGAAAAGATGAACAAAATTGATTAACCTTCAACTAGACTCATTAAGAGAGAGAGCTAGAGAGACAAAGGGAGAAATATCTCAAATAAACAAAATCCTAAGGGAAAAGAAATAACTACTGATACCACAGAAATACAAAGAATTTTGAGAATATTATGAACAAAGTATATGCCAACAAATTGGACAACCTAGAAGAAATGGATAATTCCCAGAAACATATAACCTTCAAAAACTGAATCAGGAAGAAATAGAAAATTTGAACAGACTGATTACAGGCAATAAAATTGAATAAGTAATCAAAATGCTTCCCTCCAAAAAAGTCCAGGACTAGATAGATTTAGAAATAAATCCTACCAAACATTTAAGAAAGAGTTAATATCTAGCTTTCTCTAGCTATTCTAAAAATATAAGAGAAATTAAATATTCCAAATTTATTGTGTTAGGCTAGAATTACTCTGCTACAAAAAACAGATAAGGGCACTGCAAATAAAGAGAATTACATGTCAATATAGCTGATGAATTTAGATGCAAAATCCTCAACAAAATATTATCAAATCAATTTGAAAACGCTGAAAACTGTAAAATATTGATGAAAAAAATGACGATGACACAAACAAATTGACAGACATACCATGCTCCTGGGTTGGAAGAACCAATATTGGTAAAATGCCCATACAACCCAAAGTAATCTACAGATTCAATGCAATCCCTGTCAAAATACCAAAAACATTTTTTCACAGAATGAGTACAAATAATATTAACATTTGTATGGAGCCACAAAAGACCCCAAGTAGACAAAGCAATTTTGAGAAAGAAGCACAAAGCTGGAGGTATCATGATCCCAGATTTCAATATATACTGCAAGTCTGTAGTAATCAAAACAATATTCTACTGGCACAAAAATAGACACATAGATCAATAGAACATAATAGAAAACACAGAAATAAACTCACAATTATATGGTCAATTGATCTTTAACAAAGCAAGAAAGAATACCCAATGGTAACATGACAGTCTCTTCAACAAGTGGTGTTGGGGAAACTGGACAGCTGCTTTCAAAAGAATGAACATTGACCACTTTCTTACATGATACACAAAAATAAACTCAAAATGGATCAAAGACTTAAATGTGAGACCTGAAACCATAACATTCATAGAAAAAATGTAACAAGTAATTTCTTTGACATGGGTCAGAGAAACATTTTTTATAGATATGACTCCTCTGGTAAAGGAATAAAAAACAAAATTAAACTATTGGGACTACAACAAAATAAAAAAGTTTTTGTACATCAAAGGAAACCATCAAAACTAAAAGGCAGCCTACTGAATGGGAGAAGACATTTGCAAACGATATACCCTAAGAGGAGTTAATATCCAAAAACACATAAAGAACTTATATGATTCAACTCCAGAAACACCCCAAAATAATCCAATTAAGAATGGGCAGGAGTTCTGAATATTTTTTTTTCCAAAGAAGACATGCAGATGACCAACAAACACATGAAAGATGATCAACATCACTAATTATCAGGGAAGTGCAAATTCATACCACAATGAGATACCACTTTATATCTTCAGAATGATTAAAAAAAACACACAAATAAGTATTGGTCAGTATGTGGAGAAAAATCTGCCCTTGTGCATTTGTTGGTGAGAATGAAAATTGGTACAGCCACTGTCAATAAAATATTAAGGCTTCTCAAAAAGTTAAAAATAGAGTTACCATATTATCTAGTAATTCCACTACTGGGTATTTACCAGGGAAAACACTAATTCAAAAAGTTTTATGTATCCCTTTGTTTATTGAAACATTATTTATAACAGCTAAAATGTGGAAGCAAAATGTGGAAGTGTCTATCTATACATGAATGGATAAAAAAAGATGTGGCATACATCCCCCCCACACACACACTGAAATATTACTCAGACATACACAAGAAAAGATGTTCATCATCACTATGAGGGAAATGCAAATCCAAACTACAATGAGATATCACCTCACACCTGTCATAATGGCTCAAATCAACAACCCAAGAAACAACAGGTGCTGACTATTGTGAAGAAAGGGGAACCCTCCTGCACTGTTGATGGGAATGCAAACAGGTGTAGCCTCTCTAGAAAGTTAGTATGAAGGCTCTTCAAAAAGTTAAAAATAGAACTAACCTACAATCCAGGAACTGCACTACCGGGTATTTACCCAAAGAATACAAGAACACTAATTCAAAGGGATACATGCATCCTGATGTTCACAGTAACATTATATACAATAGTCAAGATATGGAAGCAGTTTAAGGGTCCATTAATTGATGAATGCATAAATATGTGGTATATATACATGTATACAATGGAATATTATTCTGCCACAAAAATAATAAAATATTGACATTTTCAATGACATGGATGGAGCCAGAGAGTATAATGCTAAGTGAAACAAGTTAGTCAGAAAAAGACAAATAGTATACGATTTCATTCATGTGTGGAATTCAAGAAACAAAATAAATGAACAGAGGGAAAATAAAATAGAGAGAGAGAAACAGACTATTAATTATAGAGAATATACTGATGTTTAACAGGGAGGAGGTGGGTTAAACAGGTAATGAAGATGAATGAGTGCACTTGTGAGGAGCACTGGGTGATGTACACTATATTGTACACCTGAAAATAATATAACACTGTAGGTAAACTAACTGGAATTAAAAAAAGAAAACTTAAAAAAGTAAAAAAAAAAGTTTATAAAAAAATTAACCTTATTTAGTATTTTTTAGTCAATTGAAAATTTTAATTGAAAACAAACAATAATATCTTGCTGTATGCAACAACATGGATGGATCTAGAAAGCATAATGCTAAGTGAAATAAGTCAGTCGAAGAATGATAAATACCATATGGTTTTGCTCATATGTAGAAAGTAAGAAAAGTAACAAATGAAGAAACACAGAAAAAAGGACAAACCAGAAAAAAGACTCTTAAATACAGAGAAAAACTAGTAGTTGCCAGAAGGAAGGTGGGAGAGAATATGAGTGAAATAAAGGGGATGAACAGTACTTTTATCTTGATGAGCATTGACAACTAGCATTATTGAATCATTACATTGTACACCTGAACTAATGTAACACTGTGTGCTAATTGTACTTGAATTTAAAAAAAAATGAAAGAAAGTGGGAAAAAGGGATTAACAGATATTTCAATGTTGAGGACATACAAAAAACAATACTTAATCACTTTATCTTATAACTATGTTTTTCTAAGCACAGTGTAACGGGACAATGGACCATGTTTGTGAGCAAAATAAATATGCATGATATGTGTGTCTTCTGTGTCTTGCCCCTCTTTTTGCATATAGCTTGGTGATGGCTCATGAATATAGAATTCTGGTGGACCTACACTGTGTGGGAAATCAAAAAGATTCAAAGCAAGTTCAAGGTAAGTGAGTTCTATCAGTATGAAAGAGTAAGCCTAGCCATTGATAGTCTGTGAGGGCCACACTTTACTTTCACACCAGAACTTCCTGCAAACACAGAAATAAGGCAATGATAAGAACAACAAAGGAAACTAATATTCTTTCTTACTCATTTGGTTACTTGTATTAGTTTCTCAAGAAGTAAAATCAAATCAATTGAATTAGTTTTGTACAGTATTACCACTGCTGTGGTAGAACAAAATACATATGTCTGTGTGAACAATAAAATAAGAATTGAGTAATGCATGTGATTTTGCATATGATTTATATTTACATTTAAAATTCAATTACACACTACTAAATTAATGGTAAAATTCATGCTAATTATTTAGATTTTAATTTTTTTGTTACGCATAACAACAATAGGAAATGAAAAATACCATGACAAGTCCAGAGAAAGACTTTTCTTTTTATGTTTTAGGACAAATTTTCCTTTCTTACTGATCCTTGCAAATTATGTAGCCAGAGAAAATGCTCTTTGTTTTGTGGTTACATAGTTAAAACTACTATTTGATTAATCTGCCCTTTATATTTACAGGCAACTCAAATTTTTTTTCTTAGAAAGAAAGCCTAATTATCTAATTCTAAGTATCTTACAGTATGTCTTCCAGCTTTCTCCCATACTGAAGTGATATTTGAAGCTGGATCTGATCTTTTCCCGTCATTTCAACTCTGACCTGCCCCATATAAGGTAGCTCATGGCAATCATTTCTGCAGACAGTAGTGAGTACAAACTTAAATAGTTAATAGTACAAATTTTGCAATCAACTGGATCTGGAATTTAATTGTCACCACTCCCCATTTATTGGAACATCCTGAGAAAATCACCTACCCTTTAAACCTATTAAGCCCCACACTCAGAGATTATTATTCAATTAGTCTGGTATAGGGGACTAGAAATCTGACTTTGTAACTATTCCATGTGACTCTGATGTGTTAGTCCATATACTAATGTTTGGGAATCCCTGGATTCGATCATTTTTATGAATTATACAGGATTCTTAAGTCACTGCATGTGCCTTAGAATAATATATTTTTTATCCTCTTAAACAGAAGTCAAATGCTTTATTATAAAATAATCCTCAATAGAATCCTGTGCAGGAAGAAGCAAGTCTTTCTTACACTGACTCAAAAGCCAAAACAATGATCTTATTATAAGGTTACAGAATTTTCCAGTGGTAGCAAGTAATACTATATAGTTTTGGTACACAGCCCTACACACACATGCACACATGCAAAAAATGAGTATATGACATAAGGAAATGACTGATTATATACTTTTAAGTTAGTGGGGGTTAGGGATAGTGTAAGTCTCTAAGGAATTTGAAAGCAAGGCTTTCAGGACCTTGAGGGGCTAGCTACTGTTAAGATAAGGTTACTTTTAGTCTTTAACAAAACAAAAACATCAAGGAAGTAAGGCAGCCATGAGTTGCTTGAGGAAGGTCACACTCTGAGTGTTTCAGGTGTCTATCAGTGGGCCACAACCTGTAAAGAGATTTAATTTACATTACCTTTCTCTTGCTTTTGTTTCTCTCATCAAGTTACACTTTAAAATGGAAAAACATTCTAATAAAATTAATCAAATTTTCATTCCTCTGGAAAATCAGCCTTACAAGGAGCAAAAGAGGCTTTGGGAGTGGGGATGGAGGGAAAGAATGAAGTATATTTTTGAAACAGGGCTGAGTTGTATGTGGGTAAAAGAAGATATTAGGGTAAATTGGTGTTGATGAGGAAAGAATTCAAATAGCCAAAGAATAATCTGAGGATAACTGAAGTGAGAAAGGGACACAGAAATTAAAGTGGTGCTGTCCCACTGTAATTTTAGCAAAAATCCTTGCAACAGGAAGCTTGTGAGTGCCCTTTCTCGTGCTTCTTCCATGACTTACTGCTACCTAGTTGTGATTACTGCACTATTTAAAGAACATTAAAAGAATAGAGTACTTAGTTGTGCCTGTTACCACTCTCTAATATTTCTATGTTTATTATTTTTCCCAAACAGTTTATTATTGATGATTAATACTTAGTTCATTCTTTCTAATTGAAACTGGTGTCAGAGGGGTGGTAAGGTTGAGTTTTAGTATTAAATTATTTTTCTAATTCGTCCTGTTTGCTGCTCTGTTGGTTTCCCAGTTATTTCATATCTCCTGAGGCTCTACCTTCTATGGTGGAGGTATCAGAGCAGCTCAAAAATTAGTAGTCCAGCATCTGAAGTAAGTAGAAATCCATGGCCTTGTTGCATGACTACACATTTCCTGTATTGAAGAGCAAGAAGATGATATAATGTATGTTTTCCCATGATATACTTCTGTCTCAAACACAAATGGCTTGGTTAGATACATAAAAGGGAGCTGCCATTTGGATATTGCCTCTTTTTCTTTTTTCTTTTTTTTAGTTTTCTTTTATTTTTTTTAAATTTATTGTCAAATTCCATACAACACTCAGTGCTCATCCCAAAAGGTGCCCTCCTCAATACCCATCACCCACCCTCCCCTCCCTCCCACCCCCCATCAACCCTCAGTTTTTTCTCAGTTTTTAAGAGTCTTTTATTAAGTCTTTTACTGCCTCTTTTTCATGTCCTATTTTATACCAAAAACATTTTTCTTTTCTTTTTTTGATTTTAGAAAGAGAGAGAGTGTGAGCAGGAGAAAAAGGCAGAGGGAGAGAGAGAATCTTAAGCAAACTCCATGATGAGCCTGGGGCAGGGCTTGATCCCATGACCCTGGGGTCCCATGACCTGACCTAAAATCAAGAGTTGGATGCTCACCCCACTGAGCCACCCAGGCAAACCTCTACCAAAAACTTTTTAATTATATTTTTCTTTCTCATAATGTAATTATAACCCTTATCTTTAAAATATCATATGATAGTAAGTCATTATGGCAGTATTTTTAAGAAAACAATTCAGAACCACTGATGCTAACCTCTGTCCAAGTTTATAATGAAGAAGCTATAATGGGGGTAGAAAGAAATGTCCTATCTTATAAATTGATAGACTGGGTCTCAGATTTCCTAAGGAAAAATGTAAAAGCTAAATATATGAAGTGGACATTTTTGGAATTTTGTATTAATGTAATGATTTAAAGGAATTTTTAAAAAGTTTTTAATTTAAATTCCAGTTAGATAACATACTGTGTAATATTAGTTTCAGGTGTAGAATTTAGTAATTTAACACTTGCATACAAGAGGAATTCATGATTTCTTGAATTATTTTGTTTTTTCTCTGAGAGACTTGTGGTCATAAAAACCTGAAGGACTTTGAAATGTGATATAGTAATATGAGCACATGATTTTCTTTATGGGCTTTAAAGATTTGAAGAGGAGGGACAGATAACTCTGGAAAGTCATAGTATATTTATATCTTAGAGATAGGGAAAATGAGTAAAGCTAGTATTTGGTTTCAGCTTTGTGTCCATATCTCCATTACTACTTTTTCACCTACACCACTTTCCTGGACACAAGTAAAGAAAAGGAGATGCAAGGTAATTTATGGGTGCCTGACATTATTTTAGGGTCTTTACTAATGTTTGGTCATTTAGCTACTTTTTCCTCCCTGCCAGATTCTTTCACAGATATGTGTCCTGTGTTGCAAAGTCAGGAAAATTTTTAAATATTTTTTGAGGGGCGCCTGGGTGGCTCACTCAGTTAAACGTCTGACTTCAGCCCAGGTCATGATCTCACAGTTTGTGGGTTAGAGCCCCACATGGGGCTCTGTGCTGATAGCTCAGAGCCTGGAGCCTGCTTCGGATTCTGTGTCTCCCTCTCTCCCTGCCCCTCCCTCACTCATTTATTCTCTCTCTCTCTCTGTATGTCTCTCTGTCTCTATCTCTCAAAAATAAATAAACATTTAAAAAATATTGTTTTGAGTGACAAGTTGGGAGTGATGATTTTCTCTTGTATTATTTTCTTGAGGGTCGGGAATAATTGGTTTCATTATAAAATGTACTGCACAGGAAAAAAAAATTGTCTTCCTCATTTGCCTTTCTTTCTTTCTCATTTGCCTTCTTTCTTTCCTCTCTTTCTATTGTTCCTTATTTTTTCATTTTCCTGAAGTTCCTTCTATATGACACCAACATATGACAATCACAAAGGAAAATAGGTAAGAAACAGAAAGTGGCTTTACATTAACTGTGTTCCTCTTAAACATTATGCCCTATTTTTCTATAAGACTGCCATTTCTAATCATTTAGTCCATTTTTCTTCATTTTTGTATTTTTCTTGATATAACTTTGTCAACTACAATATTATTAGAGGCAGGCAGGGGATGGAATGTGATACTGAAAAGTTTCAGATTTCTAGTGTGGAGAAAAGACACCTTGAAAATTTCCCCCTTTACTTGGCAGGAAGAAGGATTTAGAAACTTCTGTCATTGTGGTTTTCCATTTTAAATAGACTTTCTAGCTTCTCTCTCATTTAAATTCTCTTCTTGATACTTATTTCCAAACTATCTTTTTTCCCCATACTGTGTTGTTTATTTCCATTGTAATGATAAAAAGAGGGAGGAAAACAAGGATTCTCCCTCTTAGTTATTACTCCCTTGGCTTCCAGATGCCTTGGTTTTCAGAGGAATATGTAATCCATCTTTTTCCTTGATGTAGATCTGAGTAAGATGATAATAACTGGCAATTTCTCACCAGAACTTTTTCTCTGAGGAAAAAAAAAACTAATTCATATTAAAAGGCATCTTAATTTTTTTCCAAATGTGTGCTTTTTGTATAATTTGATATGAAAATATGATCTCTTTCTTAGTCTTCAGAAAACTGTCTTTTTGCAAATGAGTAGCATGAACTTTTCATGATGATTTTGCCAGGGTCTCCATTATAGATTTTGGATACTAATCCTTTTTCAGATATGTTGTTTGCAAACATCATTTCCCATTCCATAGGATGCCTTTTGCTTTTGTTGATTATTTCCTTCACTGTGCAGAAGCTTTTTATCTTGATAAAATCCCAATAGCTCATGTTTGCTTTTGCTTCCCTTTCCTTTGATGATGTGTCTACTAAGAAGTTGCTCTGGCCAAGGTCAAAGAAGTTACTGCTTGTTTTCTCCTTTAGGATTTTGGTGGTTTCCCGCCTTGAATTTAGGTCTTTAATCAATTTTGAATTTATTTTTGTGTATGGTGTAAGAAAGTGGTCCATCTTCATTTTGCTGTATGTCACCTTGCAGTTTTCCCAACCCAATTTGATGAGGAGACTGTCTTTTTTTTCTTGGATATTTTTTCCTCCTATCTATATGGAAGATTAGTTGGTCATATAGTTGTGGGTCTATTTCTGTGTTCTCTATTCTGTTCCATTGATCTATGTGTCTGTATTTGTGCCAGTGCCATACTGTGTTGATGAGTACACCTTTGTAATGTAGTGTGAAATTCAGAATCATGATGCTTCCAGTTTTGTTTTTCTATTTCAAAATTGCTTTGGTTATGCGGGGTCTTTTGTGGTTCTATAAAAAATTTTAGGATTGTTAGTTCTAGCTCTGCAAAAAGTTCTGGCGGTATTTTGATTGAGATTGCGTTAAATGTGTAGACTTCTTGGGGTAATATAGACATTTTAACAATTTTTGCAATCCATGAGCATGGAATACTTTTCCATTTCTTTGTGTGCTCTTCAATTTCTTTCATAAGTCTTTTAGTTTTCAGAGTACACATATTTTACCACTTTAGTTAGGTTTATTACTATGTATCTTATTTTTTTTGGTACAATTGCAAATGGGATTGATTTCTTGATTTCTTTTTCTGCTGCTTCATTATTGGGATATAGAAATGCAACAGATTTCTGTACATTGATTTTAATCCTGTGGCTTTGCACAACTCATGTATTAGTTCTAGCAATTTTTTGGTGGAGTCTTTCAGGTTTTCTACATAGAGTATCATGTCATCTGCAAATAATGAAAGTTTGAATTCTTCCTTCCTAATTTAGATGCCTTTCATTTCTTTTTGTTGTCTGATAGCTGAGGCAAGACTTCCAATACTATGTTAAATAGTAACGATGAGAGTGGACAACTTTGTCTTGTTCCTGACCTTATGGGAAAAGCTCTCACTTTTCCCCATTGAGGATATTAGGTGTGAGATTTTTGTATATGGATGAGGTATGTTCCATATATCCCTACTTTGTTGAGGGTTTTATCAAGAATGGATGCTATATTTTGTCACATGCTTTTACTGCATTTGTTGAAAGAATTATATGGTTCTTATCATTTCTTTTATTAATGTGGTATATCACGTGGTTTGATTTGTGAATATTCCCGTGGTTCAGGGTTAAATTCCATTTGATCATGGTGAATAATTATTTTAATGTAATGTTGAATTTGATTTGCTAGAATTTAATTGAGAACTTCTGCATTCATTTCCATCAGGGGTATTTGCAAGTAATTCTCCTTTTTAGTGGGGTCTAGTTTTTGAATTAAGGTAATGGTGGCTTCATAGAATGAGTTTGGAAGTTTTCTTTCCATTTCTATTTTTTGGAACAGTTTGAGAAGAACAGGTATAAACTCTTCTTTAAATGTTTGGTAGAATTCCACTGGGAAGTCATTTGGCCCAGGACTCTTGTTTGTTGGGTGATTTTTTATTACTGATTCAATTTCCTTGCTGGTTATGGGCCTATTCAAATTTTCTATTTCTTCCTGTTTCAGTTTTGGTAGTTTGTATGTTTCTAGGAATTTGCCCATTTCTTCCAGATTGCCCAGTTACTTGGTAAGAATAATTTTTTTTATAATTTTTTTTTATATTTTTTTCTTATAATTTTTTTTTGTATTTTTGTGGTGTTGCTTGTGATGTCTTCCCTTTCATTCATGATTTTATCTATTTGGGTACATTCTCTTTTCTTTTTGGCATGTCTAGCTAGAGGTCTATCAATTTTGTTAATTCTTTGAAAGAACAAGATCTTAGTTTCATTGATCTGTTCTACTGTTTTGTTTTTAATATATATAATTTACTTCTCCCCCCAATCTTTATTAGTTTCCTTCTTCTGCTGGCTTTACACTTTTTTTGCTGTTCCTTCCTAGCTCCACCTGTGTAAGGTTAGGTTGTGTATCTGGGAATTGCAATATATTCCTTTCCTAGGACTGCCTTTGCTGCATCCCAAAGGGTTTTGACTGTGGGTTTTAATTTTCATTTGCTTCCAAGTACTTTTTTTTAAATGTCTTCTTTAATTTCATGACTAATCATTCATTCTTTAGTAGGATGTTCTTTAACGTCCACTATACAGGGACTTTCCAAATTTTTTTCTTGTGATTGAATTCAAGTTTCATAATGCTGTGATCCAAAATTATGCACCATATGATCTCAATCTTTTTGTATTTGTTGAGTGCCTATTTGTGACCCAGTATGTGATGTATTCTGGAGAATGTTCCGTGTGCATTCCAAAAGAAAGTGTAGTCTGCTGCTTTAGGATGAAATGTTCTTTATATATCTGTTAAGTCCATCCAGTCCAGTGTGTCGTTCAAAGCTATTATTTCTTTGTTGATTTTCTGCTTAGATGATCTCCCCCTTGCTGTAAGTGGGGTGTTAAATCACCTACTATTATTGTATCATTATCAATGAGTTTCTTTATGTTTGTTATTAATTGATTTATATATTTGTGTGCTCCCAAGTTGGAAGCATGAATATTAAAAATTGTTATATCTTCTTGCTGTATAGACCTTTAATTATGGCATAATGCCCTTCTTCACCTCTTGTTACATCCTTTGTTTTAAAATCTAGTTTGTTTAGGTATGGCTACTCTTGCTTTCTTTGTTGTCCACTAGCATGATAAATGGTTCTCCATACCCTCACTTTCAATTGGCATGTGTCCTTAGGTCTAAAATGAGTCTCTTGTAGGCAGCATATAGATGGATCTTGTTGTTATTGTTGCTGTTGTTGTTGTTTTTATCCATTCTGATACCCTCTGTCTTTTGATTGGAGCATTTACTTCATTTATATTCAGAGTGATTATTGAAAGATATGAGTTTGGGGGTGCCTAGGTGGTTCAGTCGGTTAAGTGTTCAACTCTTGATTTCAGCTCAGGTCATTTCATGGTTTTAGTTTGAACCCCAAATCAGGATCTTTGACTTTTCTCTCCTTCTGTCTCTTCCCTCTCCCACTTGTGTTCTCTTCCTTTCTTTATCTCTCCATCTCTCTCTCTCTGTCTCTGTCTCTCCCTTGCAAAATAAATAAACTTAAAGATAAGAAAGATATTTATTTAGTGCCATTGCTGGTAGAGTTGGTGTTTCTGGTGATGCTCTCTGATCTTTTCTAAGAGGTTGCTTTCCCCCCCTCCCCACTTATGGAGCCTCTTAAAATTTCTCTCAGTGCTGGTTTAGTGGTAAAGAACTCCTTTAGTTTTTGTTTGGGAAACTCTTTATCTCTCCTTCTATTGTGAATGACAGTCTTTCTGGATAAAGAATTCTTGGCTGCATGTCTTCCCCATTCAGTTCATTGAATATATCTTGCCACTCCTTTCTGGGCTGTCATGTTTCTGTGGACAGATCTGCTGTGAACCCAATCTTCTTCCCCTGTAAGTTAAAGACTTTTTCCTTTGCTGCTTTTGGATTCTTTTCTTGTCTGTGTATTTTGTAAATTGGACTGTGATATGCCTTGGCAATGGTTAGTTTTTGTTGAATTTAATAAGGGTTCTCTGTGCTTCTTGGATTTTGATGTCAGGTCCTTCCCCTGATCAGGGAAGTTTTGAGAAAGAATTTGTTTGAATAAACCTTCTGCCCCTTTTCTATCTCTTCATCTTCTGGGACTTCTATGATATGAATGTTATTATATCTTAATCAGTTGCTGAGTTCCCTAAGTCTGCCTTCATGATCCATGATTTTTTTTTATGATTTTTGTTTCCTTCTTCTTTTCAGTTTAATTATTTTCCATACTTTTATCTCCTATATTCCTAATTTGCTCCTCTGACTTGTCCACCCTCACTGTCATGGCATCCATTAGGGTTTGTTTCTCAGTGATAGCATTTCTCATTTAAGCCTGACTAGATTTTAGTTCTTTTATCTCTACAGAAAAGTATTCTATGGTATCTTCTATGCTTTTTTCAAACCAAGCTAGTATCCTTATCATCATGGTTTTATTTTTTTTTTTTTATTTTTATTTATTTTTTATTTTTTTATTTATTTTTTTGGGACAGAGAGAGACAGAGCATGAACGGGGGAGGGGCAGAGAGAGAGGGAGACACAGAATCGGAAACAGGCTCCAGGCTCCGAGCCATCAGCCCAGAGCCTGACGCGGGGCTCGAACTCACGGACCGCGAGATCGTGACCTGGCTGAAGTCGGACGCTCAACCGACTGCGCCACCCAGGCGCCCCTCATCATGGTTTTAAATTCTAGTTCAGACATCTACTTATATCCATCTTGATTAAATTCCTGGCTGTGAGTTCTACTTCATGTTCTTTTTTTTTTTGGAGGGGAATATTTGTCTTGTCATTTTATCCAGAAAAGAAAAGAAGAAAAAACAAAAAAACATAAAACAAAAATACAAACAAACCAAAAATTTAAAAAAACAAAAACATTAAAAAATATAAATAAAATAATAATAATAAATAAAGGAATAGAGGGATGTCTGGGTGGCTCAGTCAGTTGAGCATCCTACTCGATTTTGGCTCACGTCATGATTTCAAGGTCAGGAGATGGAGCCTTATGTCAGGCTTTGCATTGAGCACGGAGCCTGCTTGGGATTATCTCACCCTCTCTCTCTGCCCTTCCCCTGCTTGCTCGCTCTCTCTCAAAAAAAGAAAGAAAGAAAGAAATTGAAAAAATAAGAAAATAATTTTTAAAAATGAAAAAAAAAATAAGAATAAAAGTAAATAGGAAGCTAGATCCATTTTCCCCTAGAGCTGAAGCTTTGTAGCACTTTTTAGTCAGTAGACTTGGTGTGAGCTAGGATTTTCTGCTAGTCTTCTGGGGAACAGGACTGCTGCATTGATTATTAGGGTGACTTGTTGCAGTGGAAATGTGCCTCAAGGGCACAGGGTGATGGGGCTTGGTGTAAATGGCTCTGGCTTCCACTAGTTGATGCTGTTTTACTCTCTGAAAACATTCAGCACTGTTGAGCAGGATGAATATGGCAGAGACCTAATCTCTAGCCCTGGAACTGAAAGGTCACACTCTTCAGGGAACCCTCACTCTTCTCCCACACTCTTCAGAGAACCCTCATAAAACAGCAATCAATCACCCCTCTTGTGTCCCTGGTTTCCGTCAGAATGCTGCATTCACCCTGCCTGTATCCAGATTTTTTTCTTTTTTTATCTCAGGCACACAATGCAATTTCAAAACTCCAAATTTTAGGGACTCCTGCAGTGCTGACCTGTTCTGTTCCTCTGGGGAAGGATCTCACTGAGCTTTTGTCAGTTCATTCTAGGAAAGTGGTTGCAGGACCATGCAGCAGTTCAGAGTTTGTGTCAAACCAGAGCAGAAAGCTCCTTTCTACCCTCAGCCCCTGTAACCCACTGCTATTCCTGGAAACAGTGCAGCACATTGGCACCACCTGTCCTTACAACCCAGGAGATCCTCAGACCACACTGTCACTCCTGGGATTCCTCCCCACATTGCCACCTGAGCACCTTTAAGCCAGGCATATATTCCACTGCAGGGGACTTCTAAAAGTTCAGATTTTTCACTTCATTGTTTATAATATCTGTAGTAGCCTCCACTACCCACTACCCTACCCACTGCCTTTCCTGCAGCTTTGTCTCCCACAAATCAATCCTAAGCACCTCCTACCTTCCAGAAGGTAGTTGTTTTTTGACTGTAGACTTGCAGTTTTTATTCAATCAGAACTCTGATTGATTTATTGGGTGTTTAGAATGATTTGATAACTACCTAGCTGTGTTTGAGGGGTGAGACAAGCTTAACATGTCCCTACTCCTCTGCCATCTTAATGCCCTCTGCAAACTACAATTATTTATAAACTCTTCTTTGCATAGAGTTCCAAAGTTTATATACAAATGCCCAGCTATTTCTACATTTCTTCCCTTTTCCCCAAGTTAAAAACAAACAAACGTTATTGAAATTCTTTTTTTTAACATATTCAAAACTACTTTAATGCAAACCCAGTATAAACTGACAAAGGCCATTACGATGTTGTTTTGACCACTACAGCTTTGTGATATAACTTGAAGTCCAGAATTATGATACTTCTAGCTTTGGTTTTCTTTCTTGAGGTTGCTTTGGCTACTTGGTGTCTTTTGTGGTTACATACAAATTTTATAATTGTATGTTTTAGCTCTGTGAAAAATTCTCTTGGTATTTTGATTGGGATTGCGTTGAATGTGTAGATTGACTTGGGAAGTATAAACATTTTAACAATATTTGTTCTTCCAATCCATGAGCATGGAAGTCCTTCCATTTGTGTTATCTTCAATTTCTTTCATCAGTGTTTTGTAATTTTCAGGGTACAGTTCTTTCACTTTTTGGTTACTTTTATTCTTAGATATATTCTTTTTTAATGTTTATTTATTTTTGACAGAGAGAGAGAGAGAGAGAGAGCATGAGCGGGGGAGGGGCAGAGAGAGACGGAGACACAGAATCCGAAGCAGCCTCCAGGTTCTGAGTTTTCAGCACAGAGCCCGATGGCGTGGGGCTAAAACCCACAGACTGCGAGACCTGAGCCGAAGTTGGATGCTCAACCGACTGAGCTACCCAGGCGCCTCTAGTATCCAATAGGAAAAAGAAAGCAAGTGGTGTTGAGAAAACTGGATAGCAACATGAAGAAAAATGAAAATGGACCAATTTCTTACACAATGCACAAAAATAAATTCAAAATGGTTGAAAGACCTAAATGTGAGACAGACCTAAATGTGAGACTTTCATTTAGGTGAAAGACCTAAATGTGAACCCAGAAAATAACCTCTTTGACATGGTCCATAGCATCTTTTTTCTAGATATGTCTCCAAAGGCAAGTGAAACAAAACAAAAATAATCTGTTGGGTCTTTATCAAAATAAAAAGCTTTGAACAGTGAAGGAAACAATGAACAAAACTAAAGCTAGTCTACCAAATGGGAGAAGATGTTTGCAAATGACATATCTGGTAAAGGATTAGTATCCAAAATATATGAAGATTTTATAAAACTAAACACCTAAAAAACAAATAATGCAATTACAAAATGGGCAGAAGACATGAATAGATATTTTTCCAAAGCAGACATCCAAATGGCCAAAGGATACATGAAAAGATGCTGAACATCAAACATCTTTGGAAAAATGCAAATAAAAGGTACTATGAGATATCACCTCATGCCTGTCAGAATGGCAAAAATGAAAAGCACAAGAAACAACAGGTATTGGTGGAGACGTGGAGAAAGGGGACCCTCTTGCACGTTTGGTGGTAATGCAAACTGATGCAGCTCTTCTGGAAAGCAATATGGAGGTTCATCATAAAGTTAAAAATAGAAGTACATAAGATCCAGCAAGAGAGAAACAGTGACAGAGACAGACTGTGAGTGGGGAGAGGGACACAGAGAGAGGGAGGCACAGAATCTGAAGCAGGCTCCAGGCTCTGAGCTGTTGGCACAGAGCCCTACATGGGGCTGAAACCCAGAAGCTGCGAGATCATGACCTGAGCCAAAGTTGGATGCTTAACATACTGAGCCACCCAGGTGCCCCTTAAAAACTTGGCCTTGCTTCTTAATAACAGAAAAATATTTTTTCATCTAAATTAAAACCCTTCAATAGGAGAACATAAAAACAGTTTGGCTGTCTTATACTTAGGTAATGTACAATGCTTGAGTCTAATTTTAATGGCAGGTGAATTGATTAATTTAAAGTGATTTCATACACACACAATGCCCTGAGATAACCATATTAAAATTCTAATTTTATCTTTTAACTGTGTTTTGTTACATGAAGTGCAAAGAGATAGTGGAACATGTGACAAGTTTGGAGCATGGCCTCACATGTAATCTGTTTTCTCACTGCCTCCCCAAGATGAGTTGTTAGTGCTCATAGACCACTGCTTTTCTCCATGCCTGGGAAGGTTTGAGGCCCCTGTGAGTCTTGGACTGAGACATGGTGGTGGCCATCTTTGCCCTGGGCTGACAGTGTTGTGGCTTGGGCAAGATTGAGCCTTTTGCCCATCCACCATTCCCAACCCAGGAATAACTTCTAGTGTTCAGTCATTTTTGGGAGGTCCTTCATCCAATTTGGGTGGGGTTTTGGGAAAGATAAATACCTTACTTGACTTCCCACCTCCTTTCAGAAGGCATGACATGTAAATTCAGGGGCTGGTGGGATGGAAAATCAAACAGTCAATGGGTATGCACCAATTAGTGCAGCAGACCTTTGGCTTGTACTTGCCCCACAAGTATTTCCACTCCTGAGGAATTGCAACATCAGAAATCAAACAAAAACACTATTAGAGTTAAAGAAAGATACCGCAAGAGAAAGAAAAAAAGCTTAACATGTTTCTTGCTTTTAGAACAAGGGACCTCACATTTTAATGTTGTACGGGGACATACAAATTAATTTTGTAGTGGGACCCACAAATTATGCAACCAGTCCTGAAGGATAAGTAGTTAAACAACCAATTTTAGGTAGTATTAAAGTGGCCCACTGGCAAGCTATGAGCATGTTAATAGAATTTCCTAATTTGAGCATGCTATGGTGGCTCAAACCCTAAAGAGGGGTCAGAAAATCTGGATGCAGGACAATTCTGTCAATTACTTCACTCTGTGATTGTGAAGAAGTCTCATTATTCTCTGACCTTCAAATTATTCATTAGTAAAATAAGATGGTTATTTTTCTGTTTTTTTAAGGCTCTTCCAATGTTAAAATTCTATGCTTCTTGTGAACATTTTGTTAGAAATAGTTTTTTCTATAAAATCCAGAGTACATTATGCTAATTATATGTTTTCTAAATCAGTGGTTCTCATCAGGGACAATTTTGCCCCCCAGGGAATATTTGGCAATATCCAGAGACATTTTTGATTGTCACAACTGGTGGGTGTTATTGGAATTTAGTGGATAGAGGCCAAGAGTGCTGCTAAATATTCTACAAAATACAGGGCAATCCCCAAAACAAATAAATTTCAAGCCCAAGATAGTCAGTAGTGACAGGGTTGTGAATTTTGGGTCTATATGAAAGAGATGTTTTCACATCGATTTCTCATTTTTTCTAACCATGGATTAAGTGTTGATAATATTAGAATTAAGAATGACAAAATCAAAACACAGAAGATGTTGACTAAAGTTGCTATTGAATTATGATGTCTGGAAATGGGAACATCTGTCTCCTATAATCTTTCATTTGGCAAGATGGGAAGAGAATGATTACGTGTAGTTATAAGAGTTTCTCTTGCATAAAGTACATAGAAGCATAAAATGTTAGGACTATAACTGAGTAATTTTTCTACTGGTGAACTGTATTGTGTTGGAGGAATACTGAAGGTGATGATTTCTTTGCCACTATATTTTTACCTAGGAAGTAAGCAGGAAGCCATTTAAGAAAACTAGACAAGGGTGCCTGGGTGGTTCAGTCAGTTAAGCGTCCAACCTCAGCTCAGGTTATGATCTCACAGTTCATGAGTTCAAGCCCCATGTCAGGCTCTGTGCTGACAGTTCAGAGCCTGGAGCCTGCTTCAGATTCTGTGTATCCTTCTCTCTTTGCTCTTCCCCTGCTCATATTCTGTCTTTCTCTCAAAAATAAAGATAAAAAAGTTTTTTTTAAAGAAAACTAGACACCATATCACTAATAACATGAAGAAGTATAAAGAGCATACTACTAGCCAACTCCAAGACTTAATTATTTATTAATTGATTAATGCTTTCACTTATTCAATAATTTTTAGTAAAATCTTACCATTTGCAATGCTTGCAGAGAATGTAGTAATTAGTAATATAATAATAATAATAACCCTACGTTCTAATAGTTGTAGTGAGACATACACAAATAACTAAAACAAATTTGTCACTAATGTGATAGTTACAAAGAAAATATGGAGTGAGTGTCATAGGTTGTAAAACAAAAGAGAGAGAGAGAGCTCTTTAAGAGTTCAAGAAAGAAATTGTTTTTGACTGGGGTGGTCAGAAAGTTTTTGTGTAATTGGCGATTAATGATCTGGAATTTATTCACATGGTAGAATTCTGGTAGTTATTAATGAATACACAGTGGGGAAGGTAATTCATTCTTGGAATGAGATTTCTGTAATATGATGGTGTATACACAGAGATTTTTTTGATTGAAAGTATCAGAAACCCAACTGAAACTAACTTAAGCCAAGGAGCTTAAATTAGGATCTAGGGATATGTCATAGAAACTGAGGACACAAATTAAAGAAAGAAAAATGAGGCATGTGTGCAGAAAAAAGCAGAGACTGGAGGAGAAGTGTCAATTGAACTTCAGACTATCGTCCCAGTGATTCCTGAGATCCAACTGCATTTCCTCTGAATCCCAAAAACTGACTGCAGCCTTATTTGGTTTTGGTGCTCACCATAGATTAATTAACTATGGTTCAGGTGGCAATACACATTGTACTCACAAGTCAGCACTTCAGCTGCATGAATGGGGTTGGAGTGGAATGGCAATTTCCAGAAGGAAAGCATACTGTAGGAATAGAAGAAATATATACTATAAAAAACGTGTCTAGCGTACCTAGTTTTAGGCTATTCCCAAATTCTCACCCAATCCCTTTTGTAATTAAAAGATATACCTTACATTTAAAAAATGATATATGCCACCTATTTTATGTACATAAATTGTTTCACTTAAATTTCAACAGAGTCTTATGAGGAATGTACTTATATTATTATAATACTTCTGAGTAAACCAAGTCTTTAAGAGGTAAAAATAACTTATCAAATTAATATGTATATCTGATAAGTTAGGTAACCAAGATTCAAACACAGATGCTTAGACTCAATGAACTACACAATACTGTTTCAGACTTTTTTTGTGAAATAATTGCAGGGCCAGCTTCGAAAGCACATGGCCAGGTCAATCACACAAGGCCACACACTCAAAAGGTCCCTATGCTTGGGGTTTAATGCTCCATGGTCACTCTCTTGAAATTCTTAATACTTTTATCTTTGAATTTATGTTTTGTAAGTGATGCACAATGGGACAAGAGAGAATATGCTAAGAGTTTGGAGACTGGTTCAAGTGTGATCCATATTTCTCACATTTACCTACTTCCCTAAAAATATCCCTGTGCCTGAGGGACCATGACATTCAATAGCAAATTTAAAATGCCATGGCAGGTTGAGAGACTGCAGAAGAAAATTAAAAGTTATGTATTTTAGAATATTTAACAGCATTTCTCCCATGCTTTTTGAATAAGAGGCCCTGCATTTTCATCTTGCATTGAGCACTAAAAAGTATATATAGCCATCTTTGAATAGTTATTAGGAATGTGGTCTATGGCCAAGTATAGGTTTTGTGGTCCAAAACTAACCTCCTAACAAAGGTAGAAAAAGACTATCTGTATTCTACCCATCTCGGATTACTATCCAGGAAAAAAGTAATTAATCCCATCAGATAGGATTAAAGCAGGTATATTAGTCTCCATTACCTATCTAGAAGCATTGGAGCAGAGTGATATTGAGTGCAGATTCTAGAACCAGTTGTCTCAGTTCACATCCTATCCTTTCTTGATTTGTAACTTTGAGCAAGTTAGGTAACATCACTGTATTTTCACTTCCTTATCTGTGAGATGGATAGTGATTATAATGATACCTATTTATAGGAATATTATGAGGATATAATAAATTGGTATATATAAATGCATGTAATATATGTAAAATCTGCAATGAACTTTGCCTGGCACTTAATACATTCTCAGTAAATGTTGTTACTCCAAATAACTATGGGCCCAACATATGAGGAAAATTTTATCGCATAATTAATTAACGTTATCACAGATCTTGTGTCCAAAAAACACTATTTATCTCAACTTTGAACCTTAAATATCTCAAATCTACAAAGCTTACTAATAGTGTTGGTTTCCCAGCAAATGTTTTCAATGCTTACTGAGTCATGGAATGCATGGTTTTAGGTAATACAATTTCATTCCATGAAGAAAATATAATGAGGTCACTATGTGGAACATGTTCAATTTTGAATGTATTTGCACTTCATAGTAAAATATTCTAAATAAGTTTGAACTACAGTAGTAAGTTCAGCACACAATGTTTTTTTTTAGTTGTATATTTAAATCTTCCAGCCCAAGAGGCCATGAATGTTAATGTACACAGAAGTTATTATTGTTTAACTGAAACTACATATCTAAAGCATGTGGAATAGTTTCTGGCATAAAATAGATGCTCAAAAAACAATAGCTACTATCATTAATGTTGAAATCTATTGAAACCTCTATGACTAGGATGTAATTCAGTTCTCTGACCACTAGATCATCTCTTGGGGGTGATTGAAACCAAAACTCTTTTTGTTTATGTTGTTTATGTTTTTTATTTTATTTTTGAGAGAGAGACAGAGTGTGAGCAGAGGAGGGGCAAAGAGAGAGAGAAAGGGAGACACAGAATCTGAAGCAGGCTCCAGGCTCTGAGCTGTCAGCAAGAGCCTGACACAGGGCTCAAATTCACAGACTGGGAGATCATGACCTGAGCCGAAGTTGGTCGCTCAACCAACTGAGCCACCCAGTCACCCCAAAACTGAATCTCTTTTAAAGGATTTCAGACCATCCATTATGATGCTACATTTTATGACTGAATTAATTAATCTGTGGCTATTACCTTTTGGGGAACAAAGTGAAGAATAGCATGTTATAAGAAAGGTCATAGATGTGAATTTTTTGGGCAGTTTTATGAGAAAGCCATTAGATGGCAATAGTAGTTCACAAAGTTGTTTTGATATTTAGTACTTGTACCTACAGGTGCTAACTGACAATGTAGAACCACAGAAACATATACTTCCAAAAATCCAAGAGCCTATGAAAGCATACAGCACAGGGTCAGGTACATAGGACATATTCAAATGCTAGCAGTCTTGCCCCCTTCCTTTGAGACTGTACAGTTCAAACTTCCAGTTCTACAAATGAGGAGATGAGAGAGAATAAGCAGCCAAGATTATACAGGTAATTTTTTGGTTAAATAGGTACAAGAATGTTTATAAAATGTCTCAGAAGAATAGAGGTTCTTTTCTATTTTTTATGTTTTTTAAATTTTTTGTTTAAATTCAAGTTAATAAACATATACTGTAATGTTAGATTCAGGTATACAATATGGTGATACAACACCCAGTGCTCATCACAGCTACTGCACTCCTTAATCCTCACCACCTGTTTTACCCATACCTCTACCCACTTCGCCTCTGGTAACCACTAGTTTCTTCTCCATAGTTAAGAGTGTGTTTCTTGGTTTACCTATCTCTCTTTCCCCCCTTTGTTTCTTTCTTTTGGTTATTAAATTCCACATAGTAGTGAAATTATATGGTACTTACCTTTCTCTGACTCATTTCTCTTCACATGATACTCTCTTGCACATGACAAGATCTTATTCTTTCTTTGGCTAAGCAATACTCCAGTAAAGTCACAGAAAAAAAAAATCAATGTACTGAAATATGTTGCATTTATATGCACCAACAATGAAGCAGCAGAAATAGAAATCAAAGAATCAGTCCCATTTACAATTTCACCAAAAACCGTCAGATACTTAGGAATATACCTAACTAAAGAGATGAGACATTTATTCTGAAAACTATAGAACACTGATGAAAGAAATTGAAGATGACACAAAGAAATGGGGAAACATTCCAAGATCATGGGTGGGAAGAAGAAATACTGTTAAAATGCTTATACTACCCAGAGCAATTTACACTTTGAATGCAATCCCTATCAAAATACCAACAGCATTTTTCACAGAGCTGGAGCACACAATCTTAAAATTTGTATGGAACCACAAAAGATCCCAAGTAGCCAAAACAACCTTGAAAAAGAAAAGCAAAGCTGGAGGCATTACAGTTCCGGACTTCAAGTTATACTGCAAAGCTGTAGTGGTCAAGACATTATGGTAGTGGCACAAAAATAGACACATTGATAAATGGAACACAATAGGAAACACAGAAATGAACCCACAATTATATGGTCGATTAATCTTTGACCAAGCAGAAAAAAATATCCACTGGGGTGGAAAAACATTCTCTTCAACAAATGATGTTGGGAAAACAGGACAGCCACATGCAAAAGAATGAAACTCGATCACTTTCTTACACCACACATAAAAATAAATTCAGAATGGAAGAAAGACCTAAATGTGAGACCTAAAGCCATAAAAATCCTAGAAAATACAGGAAGTAACCTCTTTGACATGGGCCATAGCAACTTCTTTTTAGATATGCCTCCAGAGACAAGGAAAACAAAAGCAAAATAAACTATTGGGACTTCATCAAAGTAAAAAAGCTCCTGCACAGTGAAAGGAACAATGAATAAAACTAAAGGCAATGTATGGAATGGAAGAAGTTGTTTGCAAATGGCATATCTGATAAATGGTTAGTATCCAAAATATGAAAATAACTGATATAACTCAACACCCCCAAAATGAATAATCCACTTATAAAATGGGAGGAAAACATGAAGAGACATTTTCCCAAAGAAGACGTCCAGATGGCCAACAGATGCATGAAAAGATGCTCAACATCACTCATCACCAGGGAAATGTAAATCAAAACTGCAAGGAGATATCACATCATGTTAATCACAATGGCTAAAATTAAAAACACAAGAAACAAGGTGTTGGCAAGGATGTGGACAATGGGGAATCCTTCTTACATTGTTGGTGTAAATGCAAACTGGTGCAGCCACTCTGGAGAAAAGGATGGAAGTTACTCAAAAAGTTAAAAATTGAACTACCTACAACCCAGCAATTACAGTAGTAGGTATTTACACAAAGGTTACAAAAGTACTAATTCAGTGAAATACAAGCACCCTGACTTTTATTGCAACATTATCAACAATAACCAAATTATGGAAAGAGCCCAGATGTTCACCGACTGGTGAATGGATAAAGAATAAGTGATATATAATGGAATACTACTTAACTATAGAAAAATAATGAAATCTTGTCATTTGAAATGACACAGATGGAGCTAGAGAGTATTATGCTAAGGTAAATCAGTCAGAGAGAGAAAGTCAAATACCATATGATATCACTCATATGTGCAATTCAAGAAAGAAAACAAGAAGAGAGGAAAAACCAAGAAACACACTCTTCGCTATAGAGAACAAACTGATGGTCACCAGACGGGAGGTGGGAGGGAGATGGGTTGAATAGATGATCTGGATTAAGGAGTGTACTTGTGATGAACACAGGTGTTGTAGGTAAGTGTTGAATCACTGAATTCTAGATCTGGATCTAATATTACACTATGTTAACTACGTGTAATTTAAATAGAAACTTGAAGAAAAAAATTCTATACACTTCTCAGTGCTCATCAAGATAAGTGTACTCTTGAGGCGCCTGGGTTTCAGTCGGTTTAGGATCCGACTTTGGCTCAGGTCATGATATCACAGTTGGTGTGTTTGAGCTCCATGTTGGGCTCTGTGCTGGCAGCTCAGAGCGTGGAGCCGCTTCAGATTCTGTCTCTCTCTTTCTGCGCCTCCTCTGCTCTCTCTCTCTCTCTCTCTCTCTCTCTCTCTCAAAAACAAATAAACATTAAAAAGTTAAAAAAAAGAGAGAGAAGTGTACTCTTAATACCCTTTATCTATTTCACCGACCCCTACTCACCTCCCCTCTGGCAAGCAGGGGTTTGTTGTCTATATTTAAGAGTCTCGGGTTTTTTTTAATCTCTTTTTTTTTTGTTTGTATGTCCATGTGTTTTGTTTCTTACGTTCCACTTATGAGTGAAATCATATGGTTTTTTTATTTCTCTGACTGACTTTTTCACTAGCATCGAAACATCTAATTATCACTTCCATTGAATTGTGTAGGTACATCCATGTTGTTGCAAATGACAAGATTTAATTCTTTCTTATGGCTGAGTAATATTCAATTGAATATATATATTACTTCTTTACCCATTTATCTATCTATCTACATATGGTACTTCTTTATCCATTTATCTATCTATAGACACTTGGGTTCTTATTCTTCTCAAACTATTCCAAAAAAATATAACAGAAAATCTTCTAAATTCATTCTACAAGGCAATCATTACCCTGATACCAAATTCAGATAAAGATACTACAAAAAAAAAAAAAAAAAAACCCTACAGACCAATATCCCTGATGAACATCTATGCAAAAATTCTGGACAAATTATTAGGAAATTCAATGGAACAATACATTTAAAAATATCATTCACTACAATCAAGTAGGATTGATTCCAGGAATGTAAAGGTGGTTTGATACTTGCAAATAAATCAATGTAACCCTTCATAATAGCAAAATAAAAAATAAAAACCATATGGTCATCCCCTCTTCCTGCATCTGCCCTACTCATGCTCTGTCTCTCTCTGTCTCTCAAAAAATAAATAAATGTTAAAAAATTAAAAAAAAACCATAGAGTCATCTTAATACATGCAGCAAAAGCATTTGATAAAGTGCAACATTAATTC
This sequence comes from Panthera uncia, assembly GCF_023721935.1. Classification (NCBI taxonomy): domain Eukaryota; kingdom Metazoa; phylum Chordata; class Mammalia; order Carnivora; family Felidae; genus Panthera; species Panthera uncia. Next base: position 65,650,864 of record NC_064817.1, on the reverse strand, counting down.
ATGATAAAAATTATCAACAAAAGAGGTTTAGAAGGAACAGGTCACAAGATGTTTAAATGGTATGGGCATGATTTGGCTTATCCTTTTGCCTACCTGTGATCTGTCATGAGATGTACATGCCCTGAGTAGCTACTGGACTACAAACAAATATTTGGAAAGTGGAGAACAGAATTAAGTTTAATTCCAAGCCAAATTAGCCAAAAGTTTCAGATCCATGAATAAACTTGGTAAATGTTGGTAAATGAGTCACAGATCCATGAGTGATATAAAACCTGTGTTGAAATTTGCTAAGTTTGGGAGTGTTTTTTTTTTACATAGTGTCATTTAGACAGTAGTCAACTAAGACTCCCCATGGTTGACTAATAAGTATATCCAAAGTTGTCCAGATTCTAGGGATGGTGTAGGCAAGTAAATTTCTCCATTCCTTTTACTGAAAGCTTATTTTACAGAAGTCACTCTCAATATCTGATGGCCTTTAGTTTTATATGTTTCCCTTTCATAAAGAGGTATGATTGACATACAAAAAAGCTGTATATAATTAATGCATACATTTTGTGTTAGATGAGTTTGAAGATAAGTATCCATATTGCACAAATGGCAGGATTTCCTTCTTTTAAAGATGGATAATGTTCTATTGCATGTATATACCAATTATTTAGCTATTCATCTGTTAGTGTATATTTAAGTTGTTTATGTATCTTTGCTATTGAAAATAATGCTTCAGTGAACACAAGTGTAGGAATTTCTCTGAGGTATTGATTTCAATGATTCTGTAGATATATGTCCCGAATTGCTAGATCATATAGAATTTCTATTCTTTTACTTTTTTATAATTCAAGTATAATTAAAATACAGTGTTATATTAATTTCATGTGTACAATATAGTAAATCAACAATTCTATACATTATTCAGTGCTCATCACAATAACTACTTCACCTATTTCACCCATACCTCCATCTCCCTTCTGTAAACCACCAGCATGTTCTTTATATTTGAGTTTGTTGTTTTTTGGTCTCTTTCTTCTTTGTTTGTTTCTTAAATTCCACATATGAGTGATATTATATGGTATTTGTCTTTCTCTGACTGACTTATTTCATTTAGCATTATACCTTCTAGATCCATCCATGTTACTGGTTCAACATTCGCAAATCAATCAACGTGATACATCACATTAATAAAAGAAAAGATAAGAACCATATGAACTTGTCAATCAATGCAGAAAAGGCATTTGACAAAATTCAGCACCCTTTCTTAAAAAAAAAAAAACCCCGAGATAGTCAGGATTGAAGGAACATACATAAACATTATAAAAGCCATTTATGGAAAGCCCACAGCTAACATTATCCTCAAAGGGGAAAAACTGAGACTTTTCCCCTGAGATCAGGAACACGAAAGGGATGTCCACTCTCACTGCTGTTGTTTAACACAGTGTTGGAAGTTCTAGCATCAGCAATCAGACAACAAAAGGAAATCAAAGGCATCCAAATTGGCAAAGATGAAGTCAAGCCTTCACTTTTTGCAGATGGCATGATACTATACATGGAAGATCCGATAGACTCCACCAAGAGTCTCCTAGAACTGATACGTGAACTCAGCAAAGTTTCAGGATACAAAATCAATGTACAGAAATCAGTTGCATTCTTATACACTAACCATGAAGCAACAGAAAGACAAATAAAGAAACTGATCCCATTCACAATTGCACCAAGAAGCATAAAATACCTAGGAATAAATCTAACCAAAGGTGTCAAAGATCTGTATGCTGAAAACTATAGAAAGCTTATGAAGGTAATTGAAGAAGATATAAAGAAATGGAAAGACTTCCCCTGCTCATGGATTGGAAGAATAAATATTGTCAAAATGTCAATACTACCCAACACTACCTACACATTCAATGCAATACCAATCAAGATTGCACCAGCATTCTTCTCGAAACTAGAACAAGCAATCTTAAAATTCATATGGAACCACAAAAGGCCCCGAATAGCCAAAGTAATTTTGAAGAAGACCAAAGCAGGAGGCACCACAATCCCAGACTTTAGCCTCTACTACAAAGCTGTCATCATCAAGACAGCATGGTATTGGCACAAAAACAGACACATAGACCAATGGAATAGGCTAGAAACCCCAGTACTAGACCCACAAACATATGGCCAACTCATCTTTGACAAAGCAGGAAAGAACATCCAATGGAAAAAAGACAGTCTCTTTAACAAATGGTGCTGGGAGAACTGGACAGCAACATGCAGAACATTGAAACGAGATCACTTTCTCACACCATTCACAAAAATAAACTCAAAATGGATAAAAGACCTAAATGTGAGACAGGAAACCATCAAAATCCTAGAGGAGAAAGCAGGAAAAGACCTCTCTGACCTCAGCCATAGCAATCTCTTACTTGACACATCCCCAAAGGCAAGGGAATTAAAAGCAAAAATGAATTACTGGGACCTTATGAAGATAAAAAGCTTCTGCACAACAAAGGAAACAACCAACAAAACTAAAAGGCAACCAACGGAATGGGAAAAGATATTTGCAAAAGACATATCGGACAAAGGGCTAGTATCCAAAATCTATAAAGAGCTCACCAAACTACACACCCAAAAAACAAATAATCCAGTGAAGAAATGGGCAGAAAGCATGAATAGACACTTCTCTAAAGAAGACATCCAGGTGGCCAACAGGCACATGAAAAGATGCTCAACATCACTCCTCATCAGGGAAATACAAATCAAAACCACACTCAGATATCACCTCTTGCCAGTCAGAGTGGCCAAAATAAACAAATCAGGAGACTATAGATGCTGGAGAGGATGTGGAGAAACGGGAACCCTCTTGCACTGTTGGTGGGAATGCAAATTGGTGCAGCCACTCTGGAAAACGGCGTGGAGGTTCCTCAGAAAATTAAAAGTAGACCTACCCTATGACCCAGCAATAGTACTGCTAGGAATTTACCCAAGGGATACAGGAGTACTGATGCATAGGGGCACTAGTACCCCAATGTTTATAGCAGCACTCTCAACAATAGCCAAATTATGGAAAGAGCTGAAATGTCCGTCAACTGATGAATGGATAAAGAAATTGTGGTTTATATACACAATGGAGTACTACGTGGCAATGAGAAAGAATGAAATATGGCCCTTTGTAGCAACGTGGATGGAACTGGAGAGTGTGATGCTAAGTGAAATAAGCCATACAGAGAAAGACAGATACCATATGTTTTCACTCTTATGTGGATCCTGAGAAACTTAACAGAAGACCATGGGGGAGGGGAAGGAAAAAAAAAGAGGTTAGAGTGGGAGAGAGCCAAAGCATAAGAGACTCTTAAGAACTGAGAACAAACTGAGGGTTGATGGGGGGTGGGAGGGAGGGGAGGGTGGGTGATGGGTATTGAGGAGGGCACCTTTAGGGATGAGTACTGGGTGTTGTAGGAAACCAATTTGACAATAAATTTCATATATTGAAGAAAAAAAATAGATCCATCCATGTTATTGCACATGGCAAGATTTCATTTTTTATAGCTGAGTAATATTCCATTGTATATATACCACATATTCTTTATCCATACATCTATGGATGAACACTATGGTTGTTTCCATATTTTGGCTACTGTAAATGTTGTAATCATAGGAGTACATATAACTTTTTGAATTAATGTTTTTGTATTTTGGGGCAATCAACAAAGCAAAAAGACAACGTACTAAATGAGATAAGATATTTGCAAATGATGTATCTGATAAGGAGGTAAGCAAAGTTAACATATAAACAATTTATACAACTCAACACCAAAAATTAATACAATTCAAAATGGGCAGAGGATATGGGGAACAGACATTTCTTCAAAGGCAACATACAAATGGTCAACAGACACACAAAAAGATGCTCAACATCATCAATATCAATATCAATATCACCAATCATCAGGAAAATGCAAATCAAAATTACATTGGCTAAAATAAAAAAACACAGGAAACAAGTGTTCCTTATTGGCTCAATCAGTAGATCATGCAAATCTTGATCTTGGAATCATGAGTTCAAGCCCCATGTTGTATGTAGAGCTTACTTAAAAAAAAAAAACAAAAACACAAGAAACAAGGTTTGGAATGGATATAGAGAAAAATGAACCCTTGTGCACTGGTGGCAGGAATACAAGCTGGTACAGCAACTGTGGAAAACAGTATGGAGGTTTCTCAAAAATTATAAATAAAATAACCATATAATCCAGTAATTCCACTATTTTTATTTTTATGAGGAATCTCCACAGCATTTTCCATAATGGTTGTACCAATTTTAGTTTCCACCAACAGTGTACAAGAGTTCCCTTTTTTCCACAACCTGAAACACACTGTTATCTTTTAAATTTTTTAATGTTTATTTATTTTTGTGACAGAAAGGGGGGGACTCCAAGTGGGGGAGGGGCAGAGAGAGAGGGAAAGAGAGAGAGAATCCCAAGCTGACTCTTCACTATCACCACAGAGCCTGATTTGGGGATCAAACCCATGAACCATTAGGTCATGATGTGAGCCAAAATCAAGAGTCAAATGCTTAACTCACTGAACCACCCAAGCACCCCTATTTCTTTTATAATAACCATCTTAATGGGTGTGAGGAGATATCTCATCCTAGTTTTAAAAAATTTTTTAAATGTTTATTTTTGAGAGATACAGACAGAGGCAGAGCTTGAGCAGGGGAGGGGCAGAGAGACAGAGGGATACACAGAATCTGAAGCAGGCTCCAGGCTATGAGCTGTCAGCACAGAGTCTGAGGTGGGGCTCGAACTCACAAACTGTGAGATGATGACTTGAACCAAAGACATACACTTAACTGACTGAGCCACCAAACGACCCCATATCTCATCCTAGTTTTGTTTTGCCCTGATGATTGTTGATGTTAAGCACATTTTTGTATACCTGTTGGCCATGAGTATGTCTTCTCTGGAAAATATTCAGGCTCATTTTTATTTTTACTTTATTTTTCCCTTTTTTAGTTAAACTATAATTAGCATACAGTGTTATATTAGTTTCAGGTGTGCAATATATAATGACTCAACAATTTTGTACATTACTCAGTGATCATAAGTCTACTCCTAATCCCCTTCACCTATTTCACCATCCCTTTGCCTACCTCCACTTTGGCAAGCACTAGGTTGTTCTTTGTATCTTAAGATTGTTTTTTAGCTTGTCCTTGTATTTATGTATCTTAAATTCCACATATGAATGAAATCACATGATATTTATCTTTCTCCGACTTACTTAACATTGCACCATCTAGATCCATCTATATTGTAAATGGTAAGATTTTATTCTTTTGATGGCTAATATTTTTGTGTGTGTGTGTGTGTGTGTGTGTGTAACATTTTTTTTCTTTATCCATTTGTTTATGGATGGATGCTTGGGTTGCTTTTATATCTTGGTCATTGTAAATAATTTTGCAAGAATATGGGGGTGCATATATCTTTTTGAATTAGTGTTTTCATTTTATTTGGGTGAATACCCAGTAGAGGAATCATGGGATCATATGGTAATTCTATTTTTAATTTTTTTGAGGAACCTCTATATTGTTTTCCACAGTGACTGCACCATTTGCATCCCCACCAAAAGTGCATTAGTGTTCCTTTTTTTCCCCATACTTGCCAACACTGTTTATTTCTTATGTTTTTGATTGTAGCCATTCTTACAGATATAAGGTAATATCTCATGTGATTTTGGTTTTCACTTCCCTCATAATTAATGATGTTGAAGTTTTTTTTAAAGTACTTAAGAGTAAACTTAACAAAGGAGAGAAAATAATTTTACACTGAAAAATAAAACATTAGTAAAAGAAATAAATGTAAAGACAGCCTTGTTTCATTGATTGGAAGAATTAATATCATCAAAATGTCAATACTTCCCAAACTGATCTAGATGTTCAAATGTATCTTCTATCAAAATTTCCATGGCATTCTTTTACAGAAAAGGAAAAATACTATCTTAAAATTCATATGGAATGAAAGGAGACCCTAACTAGCCAAAGCAATCTTCAACAAAGCAGGAGGAATTGTACTTCTTGATTCCAAACTACATTACTATGTTATAGTAATCAAAACAGTATGGCACTGGCATAAAAACAGACATATTGGCCAACGGGATAAAATAGAATGTTCATAAATAAAGCCATACATTTATGGTAAAATCATCTTTGACAAGGGTGACAATAATACACAATAGGAAGAGAATAGTTTTTTTTCTAGATATCCACATGCCAAATAATGGAATTGGGAACTTATCATACTCTGCACACAAAAAAGCAACTCAAAATGAATGAAAGACTTACACATAAGCCCTGAAAATATAAATTTTATTGAAGAAAACAGTGATAAAGCTTTTAAATATGACCTTGGCAATGGTGTCTTTTATATGACCCCAAAAGCACAGGCAACAAAACAACAAATAGAGAAGTAGGACTATGCAAAGTCAAAAATCAGAAAAGGGAAGGGCATCGGGGTGGCTCAGTCAGTTAAGCATCTGACTCTTGATTTTGGCTCAGGTCATGATCTCATGGTTCGTGAGTTTGAGCCCTGCATTTGGGTCCACACTGATAGCATGGAGCCTGCTTGGGATTCTCTTTCTCTCCCTCTCTCTTGCCCCTCCATCCTCTCTCCCTTTCTCCAAATAAATAAATAAACATTTGAAAAAATATTTAAAAATAATCAGCAATGCTAAAAGGCAACCTACAGAATAGGAGAAAATATTTGAAAACCTTGTGCCTGATAAAACGTTAATATCCAAGGTATATTGGATATACAACTCAATAGCAAACAACAACAGCAGCAGCAGCAGCAGCAGCAACAACAACAACAAAACAAATAACCAAACTATACCTTTCCGTTTGATAATCCTCCATCACGTAAAACTTTAGGTGGGCAGAAAAGATCCCACAGTGGGCTCCTGACTACATCTTGCACAATTTGTCCTAATAATGTACAGAATGTGAATTAAATAGAAATTTTCTGTAAAAAGAAAACTCATTTATAAAATGGAGACTTTCCTCAAGTCTACTTTGAATCTTGCAATGTTTTTTTGGTAAGGTTTCTACAGAAATAGGTTTCAAGGTATTTGTTTCCATGTTTCCTTTTTCGTTTACATGCTACAATTGTATTTTAGAACAAATTATCTTTTTTAAACTTCCATAAAATTCCTGCAAGTGGAGCCAAGGGAATATTTTTAAAAATATTTGATGTCTGTGAGAATTAGAATACAAAGAAACAAATTTTCAAGAGACCACAATTAGGTTTCTATATATTTGGCATGTATTTTTCAGTTGCAACTAGTTATGGATACCAAAAGTGCACCTGCACTTGGGCACTGAATATTCTAAGGGAGAAAAAAAAAGCAAGTGGTCAATTATGTTAGCAAGTGGCTTATTATTCACACAAGGAACCAATTGCAGAAGTGAAAATGTACACTCCAATACAGGAAGACCTATTGAGCACATTGAGTCTTAGGGTGGCTTACACATGATGAGTGTTTATCATTGAATATAGGAAGCAGTGATGGTGATAAGATATCAACAAACATTTATCTTTATATGTAAGCATTTACTTATGACTCACTTGGATTAAAAACTGTACTATATACTGTGGAAGATATGGAGATGAAATAGACTGTTTCTCCATCCAGGAAACTTACAGTTTTGCTGAGATAAAACTTAGACACATGAAACAGAGCCAATAATTAAAGACAGTGTATTAGAGGTTATCTCTTTATAAAATATGTTTAAAATAAAGTAAAATAAACTGCAGTGTCCTAAATCATCACCTTTAAAAACATTTTTTAATGTTTTTATTTATTTTTGAAGGAGAGAGAGAGACAGAACATGAGCGGGGTAGTAGCAGAGAGAGAGGGAGACACAGAATTCGAAGCAGGCTCCAGGCTCAAGCTGTTAGCACAGAGCCTGATGCGGGGCTTGAACTCACATACTGTGAGATCATGACCTGAGCCGAAGTCAGGCGCTTAACCGACTGAGCCACCCAGGTGCCCCTAAATCATCACCTTTTAATGCCTATTATTAGTTTAAGGATAGTACACTACCCAACTTATTCATAGATCTTGAGTAAACTGAAAGTTTAGATAGATAACTGGTAGATGATAGATAGATAATAGATGATAGATGCAGAACTAGATATATAGATGATAGATATCTCTCTGTATATCTATCTATATTTACATATCCATCTATATCTATATCTCCATTTTATATCTATGTCTATGTCTATTTCTAGACCTATGTCTATGTCTATATCTATCTATATCATCTATATCTATATATATCTAATCTATCTATATCTACAGAGACAGAAAGAAAGAAATTGAAAAGGCCATGGGATGCCTGGCTGGCTAAGTCAGTAGAGCATGTGATTCTTGATATTGGGATCATGAGCTCAAGCTCCAAGTCGGGCATAGAGATTATTTTTTAAAAAGTTCAAAAGGAGTATACAGGGGAAAAAGGAGACAAAGGACAAAGTTGTCTCTTTTTAAAAATTTATTTATTTAAATTCAAGCTAGTTAACATACAGTGTAGTATTGGTTTCAGGAGTACAAACTAGTGCTTGATCCCTTACATGTGACACCAAGTGGTCATCCCAGCAAGTGCCCTCCTTAAGACCCATCACCCATTTAGCCCATCTTCCCACCTATCTCTCTTCCAGCAACCTTAAGATTGTTCTCTTTATTAAAAAGTCTCTTATGGTTTGCCTCCCTTTTTGTTTTTATCTTATTTTTACCTTCCCTTCCCCTATTTTCATCGATTTTGTTTCTTAAATTCCATATATAAGTGAAATCATATGTCTTTCTCTGACTTATTTTGCTTAGACATAATACACTCTATTTCCATCCACATTGTTGCAAATGGCAAGATTTCATTCTCTTTGATTGCTGAGTAGTATTCCATTATAAAGATATACCACATCTTCTTTATCCATTCCTCAGTCGATGTACATTTAGGCTCTTTCCATAATTTGACTATTGTTGATGGCACTGCTCTAAACATTTGAGTGCATTTGCCCCTTTGAGTCACCATTTTTGTATCCTTTGGACAAGTATCTAGTAGTGCAATTGCTGGGTCTTGTGTAGTTCTATTTTTGATGTTTTGAAGAACCTCCATACTGTTTTCCAGAGTGGCTACAACAGTTTGCATTCTCACCAACAGTGCACGAGTGTTCTCCTTTCTTCGCATCCTCACCAACATCCACTTTTGCCTGAGTTGTTAATTTTAGCGTTTCTGACAGGTGTGAGGTGGTATCTCATTGTAGTTTTGGTTTGTATGTCTCTGATGATGAGTGATGTTGAGCATCTTTTCTTGTGTGTGTTAGCCACTGGATGTCTTCTTCGGAAAAGTGTCTATTCATGTCTTCTGCCCATTTATTCACTTGATTATTTGTTTCTTGGGTGTTGCATTTGATAAGTTTTTATAGATTTTGGGTACTAATCCTTTATCCAATATGTCATTTGCAAATATCTTCTCAATTCTGTTTGTTGCCTTTTAGTTTTTTTGATTGTTACCTTCGCTGAGCAGAAGCTTTTTATTTTGATGAGGTCCCAATAGTTAATTTTTGCTTTTATTTCCTTAGCTTCTGGAGACATGTCTAGTAAGAAGTTGCTGTAGGGGAGGTCAAAGAGGTTGCTGCCTGTTTTCTCCTCTAGGATTGTGATGCTTTCCTGTCTCACATTTAGGTCTTTCATCCATTTTGAATTTATTTTTTTGCATGGTATAAGAAAGTGGTCAAGTTTCATTTTTCTGTATGTCACTTTCCAGTTTTCCCAGCACCACTTGCTAAAAAGACTATTTTATGAATTGGATTCTGTTTCCTGCTTTATTGAAGATTAGTTGGCCATTTATTTGTTGGTCCATTTATGCATTCTCTAGTTCTCTATTCTGTTCCATTGATCTATGTGTCTGTTTTTGTTCCAGTACCATACTGTCTTGAGTATTACAACTTTGTAATACAGTTTAAAGTATGGAATCATGATGCCTCCAGCTTTGGTTTTCTTATTCAACATTAATTTGACTATTCAGGGTCTTTTCTGGTTCCATAAAAATTTGAGGATTGTGTGCTCTAGGTCTGTGAAGAATGCTGGTGTTATTTTGGTAGGGATTACATCAAAGTCGTCTCTGTTTAATAGCTATTTCTTTTTTTTTACGTTTTTGTTTAAAGTCTGGTTAGTTAACATACAGTGTAATATTAGTTTCTGGTGTGCAATATAGTGATTCAACACTTCCATACAACACCTGGTGCTCATCACAAGTGCACTCTTTAATCCCCATCACCTCTTTAAACCATAACACCCCCCCACACCCTCTGGTAACCATCAGTTTTTTCTCTATATTTAAGAGTCTGTGTTTTGTTTTGACTTCCTCTCTCTTTCCCCCTGCCTTTCTTCATTTGTTTGTTTCTTAAATTCCACATATGAGTGAAATCATATGGTATTTGTCTTTCTCTGACTGACTTATTTCACTTAGCATGATACCCTCTAGCTCCATCCACATTATTTCAAATGGTGAGATTTCAATCTTTTTGTGGCTGAGTAATATTCCAATTTGTGTGTGTGTGTGTGTGTGTGTGTGTATAATTTATTCCTTATCTATTCATCAGTCAGTGGATATTGGGCTGTTTCCATATTTGGCTATTGTAGATAATACTGCTTTAAGCATCAGTTTGCATATATCCCTTTGAATAAGTGTGGCTATACTCTTTGGGTAAATACCTAGAGATGCAATTGCTAGATCCTATGGTAGTTCTTTTTTTTTTTTTTTAACGATTTTATTTTCAAAGAATCTCTACACACAATGTGGGCTTCAAATCACAATCCCGAGATTAAGAGTTGCATGCTCCACCAACTGAGCCATCCAGGTGCCCCTAGGGTGGTTATATTTTTAACACTTTGAGGAGCCTCAATACTGTTTTCCAGAGTGACTGCACCAGTTTGTATTCTTACCAATAGTGCAAGAGGATTCCCCTTTCTCTACATCCTTGCCAACACATATTGTTTCTTCTTTTTGTTTTTGTTTTTGTGTTTATTTTATTTATTTTTGCCATTCTGACAGGTGTGAGGTGATATCTCATTGTAGTTTTGTTTTTCAATTCCCTGATGATGAGTGATGTAATATTTTAATGTGTCTGTTGGCCATCTGGATGTCTTCTTTGGAAAAAAAAATGTTTATTCATGTCTTCTGCACATTTTATATTTAGATTGTTTGTTTTAGGAGTGTTGAGTTTTATTAGTTCTTTATATATTTTGGATACTGATCCTTTATCAGATACGTCATTTGCAAATATCTTCTCCCATTCCATAGGTTGCCTTTCATTTTGTTCCTTGTTTCCTTTGCTGTACAGAAAATTTCTATTTTCCTGAAGTCCCAATAGTTTATTTTTGCTTTTGTTTCTCTTGCCTTGGCAGAAATATCTAGAAAGGATTTTCTATGGCCCACGTCAAAGAGATTACTGTATTTGCACCTTCCAGGATTTTTAAGGTTCAGGTCTCACATTTAAATCCTTAATCCATTTTGAATTTATTTTGGTGTATTGTGTAAAAAGGTGGTTGAGATTCATTCTTTTGCATGTGGTTGTCCAGTTTTGTCAACACCATTTGTTGAGGACACTTTTTTCCTATTGGGTATTCTTTCCTGCTTTGTCAAATATTAGTTGATCATATAGTTGTAGGTTCTTGTCTGGGTTTTCTATTCTGTTCTATTCCTCTATGTGTCTGTTTTTGTGCCAACCATACCGTATTGATCACTACAGTTTTGCAATATATCTTGAATTCTGGAATTGTGATGCCTCCAGGTTTGCTTTTCTTTTTCAAGGTTTCTCTGGCTATTCAGGGTCTTTTGTGATTCCATACAAATATTAGGATTGTGTGTTCTAGCTCTGTGAAAAAATGCTGTTGATATTTTGATAAGGGTTACAGATTGCCCTGGAAAGTATAGATATTTTAACAATATTTGTTCTTCCAATTCATGAGAACGTAATGTCTTTCCATTTCTTTGTGTTGTCTTCATTTTCTTTCATTAGTGGTTTACAGTTTTCAGAGTATAGCTCTTTCACCTGTTTGATTAGGTTTATTGCTAGATATCTTATTATTTTTGGTGCAATTATAAGTGGGATTGTTTTCTTTATTTCTCTTTCTGCTGATTCACTATTGTTCTATAGAAACACAACAGATTTCTGTAGATTGGTTTTGATATATTGAAGACTTTTTAGGATTTTTTTTTATTTTACCTATATTATTCCCCACCCCTTTTGATATTGAATAAAACCTGTTCGCACCATCATTTAGAAGGTATGAAAAAAAATTAAATGTCAAATCTAGCAAAGGATAGGAAAAGCAGATTCTTAAAAAGCTAGAAGAGTCCTTAAAATTTATCTTTGAATGTCAAAAACAAACATGGCTTTGCTACTTGTCCTTTCATATATTTAATCTAAAGCTTTTCTTTTCTTTCTTTCTTTTTGTTTTGTTTTCTTTTTTTTTTAAAGTGAATCTGGTCTTGATCAGTAACAACCAATCTGTAATTGCAAGCATTTCTCCAAAGCTTCTGGGTCATTAGAGGGTAGGTTATCATGTAATCTGGAGTCTTCCCTGTAATTCTGACCTTAATAGTACCAGGAGACTCTCTTGGAAATGCAAGACTTTCATCCATTTTCCCAACTCATTTGCTCTTCGTTTGAAATGCAAATAGGCCAGGGAACAGAAGTATTTTTTTAAAAAGTCTTAGCTTTTAGACAAGTATTTGTTGAGCTGCTACTACTTACAAGTCATTGTTGTGGAAAAGAAGAAATGAAATTCAGATTTCAAGCCTTCTGTATACTTAACACAGTGCTGTCATTAATGTATTTAGCCTGAATTACTATATTAATATGGCCAAACATTATTCTCAGGTTAGAGTATCCCCCAAATTTTGATTAAGGAGGGCATGAGTGAAAAATAAATTGAGGGAAAATAAATCTGAGGAAAGAAAGCCTGGAAAAGAATTTGGGATAGCTAGAGGTGAGTATATGAGACTGGAAGATGATGGAAGAATAATGGTCAAGGGGCACTTGGGTGGTTCAGTCAGTTAAGTGTCCCACTCTTGATTTTGGTTCAAGTCATGGTCTCAAGGCTTGTGAGATTGAGCCCTGTGTATAGTTCTGGGATGACAGCATGAAGTCTGCTTGGGATTCTCTCTCTCTCTCTCTCTCTCTCTCTCTCTCTCTCTCAAAATAAATACATAAATAAACATTAAAAAACAAAGAATGATAGTCTACAGTGGGAAGTAGGAGATAGGGAAAGGAAGATGTTAAGGGGAGACTTTTGAATACTATTTTAGCAAGGCTTCTGTGTCTCCTAGACTATAAACTGTGCAAGGACATATCTGTTTGTCTTGTTTGTGTATCTCCTCCAAAAGATTATGAGGGCAGATTACATTTGTGAAACATTTGTTGATGGAAAAGATTGCAGCACCCATTCAATGATAGATAACTGCTATTTTTTGCATCAATTTCTACTTATATTTAAGTAATTGGGGGCCAGAGTCTTACACTGCACACACACTTTGGCAAGTCCAACCCATAAACACAATTTATTTAGCCAATATCTAGTTTTAATTTTCTTTTACATAAAGGCTTTGAGAAGGAGCATTGCACTTTCTGGTTCACCTCAGTCTTTGCTACTCCCTACTGTTTAACACTCAGCCTGAATCACTCCTTTAAAATACTTGTGTTGACCTAAAGACATTGTGAGCCTGTCAGATACATTCTGTCCTCATTTCAGCTCTTTGCTCCAGAAATGTTCTTATTTGTCTTGCCTCTTCTCTTTATTCCTCCCAATTACCTTCTTCCATTTATTCTACATCATTTTTGACCACTTACTATAGACCAGACCCTGTGGTAGACAACACTATGATAAATAAAAGACACTTTCCCTATTCTGGGAGAGTTCACAGTACAATTAGAGAGATGGACAAGTAAGTAATCTACTATATATAGAATGAATAGAATTATAGATAGCATGCCATAGAAATATATAGCTACCAATTCCCTTCATCTGTTTTATTTTCTTCTTTTTTAATGTTTATTTATTTTTGAGAGAGGGACAGAACATGAGCAAGGGAGGGGCAGAGAGAGATAGAGACCCAGAATCTGAAACAGGTTCCAGACTCTGAGCAGCCAGCACAAAGCCCTACAAGGAGCTCGAACTCACAAGCCATGAGATCATGACCTGAGCCGAAGTCAGATGTTTAACCAACTGAGTCACCCAGGAGTCCTGTTTTATTTTCTTCTTTTTCTCTTTTTTCTCCTTTCATCTTTCTTATTTATTTATAGCTAAGCAGTATTTTTGAGGTTTTCTTAAATTTTTTTATTTGATAGAAGGGGGAGGGGCAGAAAGACAAAAAAAATATCAAGCAGGCTCAGCACTACCAGCACAGAGCCCATCGTGAGCTCACGATGTGAACTTGAACTCACAAACTGTGAGATCGTGACCTCAGCCAAGACTCAAGAATGGGATGCGTAACCAACTGAGCCACCCAGGTGTCCCAGAGTTAAGAAGTATTTTGAACTCAGAATTGAGATAAAAATCTGAGTGAAAATTTCTGCTCAGCCAATATGGAGGAAAGTTGACCATCTAGCCATTCACTCATTCTTGCACAATAATGTCATGAGAGACACATAGACATTGGGATATAACATAGGTTTGAATGATGATTCTGTCAATTAATAATTTGTACATATGGGTTAAACTCTATGGACTTGAATTTTCTAATTTTAAAATGAGGATAATGATACCTACCTTATATTTGGGTTGTTAAAGGATGCAATATAAAATATCTAAAGCATGTTGCACAATGCCTAATAGTTGGTAAGTAATCATTACTAATAGTTCTTGTTATCCACTTATTCAATGTATTATTGAATATTTATTATGTGTATCTATTATGTGAATCTATTACGACTCAGTCATGCCTCTAAGTTCTGAGCAAGTAAGGTACAGCCCTGACATCTGTTTCTAATAGACACTATTTACTTTAGGACAGATAACTAAAAGTACTATTTTAGGATTTGATCATAAGATGAAAATAATTCTGTAAGAAAATAAAATTAGATTATATTTACTTAATAATTACTATAGTGATAAAAATAATTTATTAACTGTTGTAAGGTTTGTATTTTCCAAATCTAAAAATTTAAATTTTTTAATGTTTATTTATTTTTGAGAGAGAGAGAGAGAAAGAGCAGAAAAAGAACAGAGAGAGATGGAGACTCAGAATCTGAAGCAGGCTCAGGCTCTGAGCCATCAGCACAGAGCCCGACGTGGGGATCGAACCCACAAACTGCGAGATCATGACCTGAGCTGAAGTTGGACGCTTAACCGACTGAGTCACCCAGGTGCCCCCAAATCTAAAAATTTAAATGGAAGCTTTGAATTTGTTAAATTAAAGATGTAACACAAATAGATTTTAGGAAACCCCAAACTTTCAGGCTTTAACTATCACTATAGGGAGGCAGGCTAGTACAGTGGTTAAGAGCACAGACTCTAGAGCCAGATGTCCAAGCTTGAAGCTTACTCTGGCATTTTTTTAGTTATATGACCTTAGGCAATTTCCACAACCTCTCTTATCTAATTTTTATCATCTGTAAAATGATGATAGAAATAATACTTATATTTTAGGATTATTATGAGAATTAAATAAGTTAATATATGTAAAGTACTTAGAATAATGGTATATAAGTGCTATACAAGCATTAGCTGCTATTGTTGGATTTATAAGAAATATAAGTGTGAACTGCATTAAAGCCACATCTCTGTGATAAACATCTCATATAGAAGTGGAGAAAATAGGAACCTTTTCTATGATGATTTTTTTTTTCTATGATCATTCCTCATTGGAGAGCAAGTAGACTTCTGGAGCAGGGGCAGAAAGATACAGGTAATCCTCTTTTAAAAAAGGAAAAAAAAACTAAGAGGGTATCTGATCCAAACATGGTGACTAGTTCCAAAGAAGGGATGGTCTTCTAATGGACTAGGGAGGAGGAAAAAAGAAATGTTTAGGTGACAGCTAAGCCTTGACAGGGTTTTATAGGATTTGGACAGCCGAAAGAAACTGTGCAACACACCCAGATATAAGTGTCTAAGATGAATTTTACTCTCTTCAAAAATTTTTCAGGGAAACTAAAGGCCTTCAGTATGAGAATTTTGTCATTCATTCATTCAATATACTAAATATCATTTATTAGAACGAAGGCTCTAGACTTAAAAGGGTTCTTGAAAATCACTGTGTGTTAAAATTAGGTTATTATGATAGACACAAATTCATTTTTATTTTTCTTTCCAACTTATATTTTGACTTGAGTGGTTGTTTACTACAAAACTGCTAGAAACTGAAAAAGATGACTTATATACTCTAAAAGCAGTTTAGAATGCTACTTTTCAAATGAAAATATATATTAATCACAAGATATAAAATTGTATTAGATGCTCAGTACTTAATTTTTGTCACAATTGAAAGAAGATGGAAAAGGTAGCAAAGATTCTCCAAATGATATAGTTTATATGTCATATTGTCAAACTGCTAACATATTTTTCATTAGGTTTATATGATAGAAATCATGGTTCCAGAGAACTTAAAATGTCCCTTCATTCCTCTTTGGCAAGAAAAACTTACGTGTAACAACATTGCCATATTGATGTTTTACCAGGATTTCTAGTAATATTGGTAAATCATACTGAATTCATTTTCAAAACAAAAGAGATATATTAATATATTTTAACCAAGGCCATTACAACTGCAGCTGACATCTAGCAGTCTATATGACTTACATCAAGGTATTTTAGTTTTTCTTGAAGAAAAAAATCTAAATACAGTTAATTTGGATGAGGATAATATATAGAAGGATATTTTTTGTACTTATAATAAATGCTAATATCTGACCTAATGATCAGACAAAACAACAAGTCTTTATATAGCATATAATTATGCTATGAAACTCGATGCTTCAAGATATACCCAGGCAAATAACAATATGTTTTAATATAAAACTGACATGTAAATAATAGCACATGCAGCTACATTGGTTACCTAACAAATGAAATACACATCAGTTGTTAGGCTTTGGCTAGAAAGGTAATAAAGAAGTCAGTTGGCTCATGGTTATGCATTTATGGAAGTTCAAAATTTCCTTACCTTTCTCCAGAGGATCAAAAGTGAATTGTCACTCTAAGAACTAGATTTTTTTGAGTTTCTTATTACTTCCTTAATAATTCCTGTCTCCACGATAATCCTTGTTTAGGTTTGTACTGTTTTTCATTTTGTTTATAGTTATTGTCATGGTAACAAATTGATACAAATTATGCCTTTTGTGGTCACATCACAAATTTTGCCTGAAGAATGAAATTGTTTTAGTATTAACTATATTCCCTATGCTATATTTTTTATATCCATGACTTATTTTATTACTGGAAGTTTGCACCTCTTAATCTCTTTAGCCTATTTTGCCCATCTCTCCCCCTCCCCCACCGACCTCCCCTCTGGCAACCACCAGTTTGTTCTCTGTATTTAAGAAGGACCTCTATTTTATTTTATTTTATTTTATTTTATTTTATTTATTTTGTTTTATTTTTTCATTCATTCATTATTTTAAATTCCAGTTTAGTTAGCATAGTGTCATATTGGCTTTAGGTGTACAATATTATTCAACAATTCCATGCATCATCCAGTGCTAATCTCCACAGGTGCACTGCTTGATCCCTATCACCTATTTTGCCCATTCCCTTGCTCTTCTCCCTTCTGGTAGCTATCAATTTGTTTTCTGTAGTTGAGAATCTGCTTCTTGGTTTCTCTCTCTCTGTCTCTCTTCCTTTTTATTCGCTCATTTGTTTTGTTTCTTGGATGACACATGTGGGTGAAACTGTATGGTATTTGTCTTTCTCTGACTTATTTGTCTTTCTCTGAGAGTATTTAGCATTATACTCTCTAGCTCTCCTCAATATTAATGGTCCTGTAAACTTGACTTCCACTCCAATTTATTTGCCATGCCCATGGTCACTCCTGGATGTTGTTCTTTCTTAGAACTGGTCCACCCGTGTTATGCTTTTTTTTTTTTTTTTATTATAACCTCTGTAGTTCTGTGCATTTTTGCTTCATATGTTTTTATGGCTATGTTATCAGTAAACATAAGTTAAGATTTTTATTTTTTAACATTTATTTATTGTTGAGAGACAGAGTGCAAGCAGGGGAGGAGCAGAGAGAGAAAGGGAGACACAGAGTGTGAAGCAGGCTCCAGGCTCTGAGTTGTCAGCACAGAGTCCGACGTGGGGCTCGAACCCACAAACTGAGATCGTGGTCTAAGCTGAAGTTGGAATTTCAACCAACCGAGCCACCCAGGCACCCACATAAGTTCAGATTTTTAAAATGTTTGATAAATGTTCTTTTATGATGGCATAGTGGCCTTCTTTATTCCAAATAATGCTTATGGTATTCAGGTATATTTTGCCTGATATTGATACAAATACACCAAGAGAAAAAAGAATGAAATTGTTTTTGTCCACTTCTTTCATGTTGCAGTGTTTATTATCAGAATGAGATAGAATAAATGTAATGCCCAGTGCAGTTTGTTAAAGACTATGAACATTCAATAAACTTATAAACATAGACTTTAAGCTGTCCAGTATTTTGCAGTTTGGTTGCCCATTCTGCTTCATCCCTACAGTTTACCAAGACTGTAAACAGAAAGAATAGGAATGGAAGGTAAATCAAACTTCACAAATTCTGAAAAGGTATTCACAGATATATTCATCCAGAATATATATGGTTTCACAATTTCAGGGAAACCTTCTTGGATTTTTAGAAATGTGTTTAGAAATAAGATAATATGAATCTTTTTTCAAAAGTGATGGTGAACACAAAGGAGGTATTTAACCCTCTTTTCTAAGAAATTTTACATTATTATAGTTGAGTTACTTTTGAATTATATTCCTTAATGAGAATAAGACATATTGATTGTTAAAATGTTTAAGCCAAGAGAATAGCAGTATTATTTGCTTATGCTTTAGGTTAGGAAATTCATTGACTTCCCTGTGTACTAGCAATTTTCAGTTGGTGTGACAACACACATTTCAATGTGTTGTGAGGTGTGTCACAAAGAATGTGTTACTAATTGTATTTGTATTATCAAAGTGTGTGAACTATTTGCCTTTTTAAGAAAAATAAAAACATTGGGGCACCTGGGTGGCGCAGTCGGTTGAGCGTCCGACTTCAGCCAGGTCACGATCTCGCGGTCCGTGAGTTCGAGCCCCGAGTCAGGCTCTGGGCTGATGGCTCGGAGCCTGGAGCCTGTTTCCGATTCTGTGTCTCCCTCTCTCTCTGCCCCTCCCCCGTTCATGCTCTGTCTCTCTCTGTCCCAAAAATAAATAAAAAAATGTTGAAAAAAAAAATTTTTTTTTTAAAATAAAAAAAATAAAAAAATAAAAAAAAAGAAAAATAAAAACAAATTAAAGGTTGTCAAGATGATATCACTCTCAAGTTAATGTCCAGGGAATTGCACGCAATCCTGGGAAAAATCATCGAGTATGTTGTTCATATAAATGTCAACTGTCATATGTATTTCAGTGTGAGTTGGGGGGGATGTGAAATCTTGCAGTAGTCAATACTAAAAAGGGAATTTCTTTTTAAGTTTGTTTAGATAAATTTCAACCCTATTGTAGTGTTACTTACAATCTAGAATATAGAAAATGAGGAGAAATGTACAGAGAAATATAAAGTTAATATCAAATGAGTACTTACTATGTGTCAGACACTAAGTTATGCATTCTGTATGACTTATATTTTTAATTTTCATGACCATGTTAGGTGCAATTATTATTATTCCTATTTTACAGATAAGAAAATTAGACACAGAAATTAAAGAACTTGGTCAATGTCCCACAGGTAGTTAAGCTGCACACCTGTTATTTAAAACCACGTCAAAATCCAGAGTACACAAAATAAATCCCCTAAACTGTACTGATTTTTAAATTCTGGGGTGTGGCAAAATTTCAATTAATGATTTTGTTGAATTACTTAATTGCTTTTGAATCATTAAAATTATATTTCCCCAAGAAGTCCATTCATAGGTTTGAGAAATTATCCCTTGGGCACCCATTTAACTATGTTGCCTTTCCCTGGGTTGAAGCTGGGACTAGTTTTATAGGCAGTCATCTCAGCTAGGAGAAGCCTATAAACCAACCAGACAACATCTGAACTGAATAACCAGGGTTTCCAGATTCAGAGTATGGGTTTGGATGCTCTATAAGCAACAGAGATAGAAGATTACTTATAGTTCAAGAAGTCGAAACAGGCTGGTTTTATTCTGTTGGGGGGAAGACACTGCTTCCCCCAACACCTCCCTCTCCTTGCAGAAAAGAAAAACCTAGAAAAATGAAAGGTAAACATTTAGAGTCATGAAAATTACTGAATCACAGGAAAATAATCAGTAGCAGCTCTTTTTTTAATTGTTAAAATTGTGCCTTAATTTTTGAAATGAAAAGTTTTATGGAGACTAATATAGATATACACAAAGTTGCAAGGAATAATATGGAAATACTTGTGTACTTTTACCATTTTGCACCCAATGATAACATCTTGCAAAACTATACTATAATATCACAGCCAAGATATTGACACAGATACATCTGGGATGACTTTGACAAACTCAAAATACATTCAGCATTTACTCAGTCAATAAGGGTCCCATTTGAGCACTGTTTGTTATTGTATTTATGTGACTCTACCCAATGTTTATCTCCATTTCCTAAAAGCATGATTGACAGCAGTGACAGTTTGTCCTAGAAGGCTTACCTAGGGAGACAGCAGAGTCATGAGATTGTCCACTATCTAGTCCTTTCCTCTAAGATAAGCTTGCTCCTGCCTCCCATTACACTGTGCTTATTTAAGACCCCAAAGGCAGATTCATGGAGAATGATTTTCTTATTCTTCTTCTTATTTATTTTATCAATGTTAAGGAACATATTTCACAATGGCTGTAGTTCCCGCAAAATAATTGGAAATTTTGAAATAGTGCTATAAACCTCCCTTTGTTGAATGCATTTGTAAGAGCAAAAGTACATAAAGAAAAGAAAAAAAACAAGACAGAATGCATTCTGCATTTACTGAGTTTTTGTTAGAGAATCAGGTTTCTTCAAACTCTGAAAATTATCCTAAGAAGTCAGCTAAACAGTCACACTTTCAACATCAGTACCATTTCTCCCACAGGTTTCTGAATTCATAGAAATTATTTCATCTATTGCTAGCCAGCAGAAACACACTAGAGAAAATTTCAATAAGCTTGCCTTTTAGCCGAGAATAATTTGATTTTTAAAAAAGGGAGTTGCCAGGCTTTGTTTTTCCCCCTTTTCTTGTTTAAGTCACAATACCCTTAAATTTTGCAACAGGAATTTCTCATCCAGAAGTGTATTTTTTCATGCTCTTCTTTGTCTTGTGTTTTTACCATGTTATAAAGCTCATGCAATGAAATCCATACTGGGAGCAGAACAATCACACAGACTCTTGTTGATTTGGAGTATGATTCTTAGCACCTGCTGGTAAATTTTTTACTCCTATTTAACTCAAACACAAATTACTTCTTGAAGAACTGTGGGATAGACTAATCTTCAAAGGATAAGCAGATGAAAATAAGGGGAGAGAAACATTTCATATTGCTCATGTCACCTGATATTTTTCCTACGTTTTCAAAATTTAGAGAAGAGAAACAAAAGTGAGTTTTAGAAGTGTGCAATGTGTTTATCTTTCTATACCTTACCCCTTTTTAAATATTTCCTTACAGGGGACCTGGGTGGCTCAGGCGGCTAGGCATCCGACTTCAGCTCAGGTCATGATCTCATGGTTTGTGAGTTTGAGCCCAGGCTTAGGCTCTGTGCTGACAGCTCAGAGCCTGAAGCCTGTTTTGGATTCTGTGTCTCCCTCTCTCTGCCCCTCCCCCATTTGTTCTCTGTCTCTCAAAAATAAACATTAATTTAAAAAATAAATAAATAAAAATTTTCTTACAGACATAATTCAATCTCATCAGAACTAGATACATTTTTTAGGAATTTGCAAATAATACGATGACTTTCGGTGTCTATATATATGTCAACTAACATATCTACCAGGGGTTCAACAAAGATGCACAATACTATCAAAGTAGCATACACAAATGTGTTTAAATATGAGACTGTGTTATTAAAAAGTAACAGCAAAAATACAGAACAGTGACACCTAATTCGGTAATAACATCACCAACACTCTCCAACTTTCATTTAATTAACAGTTGTGCACATTTCTATCTTATTTCTGTTTTCTCCAGGGATTGGTAGTTCCTCAAAGCAAGCTCCATACCTTACTACACACCTTTCACACTGAAGACTAATAATGCATCACAAATAGTATGCACTTAATAAATATACTTGTTAAATTAGATGTTGTAGCTATTTTTATTCTACCAACTTACATGTAAAATATGAATATATTTATTTGTAAAAAAATACTGGGTTTTGAAATTCATATGTTTGTATGTAGAAAGGTGAAGAATAGCTTCAAGCTATTATTATGCTGCCCCATTCTTGTCACTTTTTAATTTGACGTTGAGCTTTGAGTAGGGACTGCACAATTCTGACACCCAGAGTAATGGAATAGGGTCAAGGCAGGCACAAAGAGATAAGTCAACAAATATTTTCCAGTAAATACCCAAGTTCATTGGAGGTAAGCTGATTTTTTTATGTGTTTTCAAGATTTTTTTTAAAGTGCTTGCATACTATCAGGAGGTAATGATAGTATAGTTTGCACTGCTTTCACTGAAAAGAAGCTGCCATTTGTATCACATATCCCATAATCAAAAGGGTTAAAAGTGAATAGGAAAATAAAGTATTAAGGGTCCCTGTACTGAAAGGCCCTTTACCTTAATACATTAAAAATATACAAAATCCACCCCCTTCAACTGAACAGCTTGTTCATTTTCACAAAAATGTAAACTGGGTGGTGTTACTGGGGTTTGGGGGAGTTATTTGCATGGTGATTATTAGCCTAAGAACAGTTTCAGTGGTTACTTTTAAAACAATTAGTCCAGAGTGTGTGCTGTCTGTATGTGTGTTTATGTGTGTATGTTATTAGAAACAGCCAAGAGACTGTAAGTGAAATGTTTTCCATTTAAGCGCTTTTTGTTCTACAGATGTTTGTAACAATTTTAATTTAAAATCTTAAGTACAAATACTTTTGAGTATCACTGATTTTTCAGTTACCGAATAATGTTTTTCTCCAAAAGGCTCAAAAATAAATTTAACCAAATGTTATCGCATGTATGTGATTCCTTTTTCTTTTGTATTTTTTTCTTCCTATATGACACAAGTTTAAAATGTAAGACTTTATTCCTTTGCAATTAGAGACCATGCACTTTCATATTTTCACACAGCAATGAATGAGACCCATAGCATATACTGACTGCCTTTCAACTGTGCACAGAACTCCTATTGAAATTAATGAGTTTCTGCCTCGACTGAGTGTGGTCATTTTATGTGGCCTGAAGTGGTCATTTTGTGATTTTCATATTAGTTGTTGCAGAGTATATTGTATACATCATTTCTAAAGTGCCTAGGGATCTTTAAGGAGGAAAGGTAGTGCATAAATTGAAAATATTGTTCCTTTTATTTAAATTATTCTATGTACAAGTTCTCTAAGTCATGCATAAATACACTACAAAGTACAAATCAGATGCACAAAGTTCCAAAAATAAAATTACTTTAAATCAGCAATTTAAAAATTATCCACTTTTGACATACTTGTCATCCATTGAAAACAAATTGCTTAGTTTTCTAATTCAGCAGAAGACATCAAACCAGTGCATGCAGAAGTAAAGCACTAAGAGTGTAAAAGAGAATATAAAACTTGAACTTCCACTGTAGTTAATAGACTGGAGCTCTCAGTGTGGGCAGTAGACCCTTTGTCCTGCCACTGCTTCCATACCAGCTTCCTTAGATGTGTCCTTAAGGAGGCCAGTGGAGAACATCCGTAGACTCAACACGGTCTTTATCCATGGGCAGTGATAGAGGGAAGACTCTGGTTGGATGAAAGAGATACTTTGAAATATTACTTTAGTTTTAACTTTAATATAAAATCTAGAGAAGTTTGGATTTTTTTTCTGACAGGGCATAACATAAAACATGAAGGTGAATAAGGAAAATGTGTTCTCTAGAATTTCAACCATTCTCACTCCTAAAGCTCAGAATTCAGAATTTTAGGTTTAAACATACTCAGCTCCTCTTTTTATGATAAAATAATTCATTTGTAGAAAATCACTGTTCGCTCCTGAGCAAGTCAATCCCTATCCCTTAACGGTGGCTATAGTACATTGTTTTCAACAGACACAGTCTCTGATTATGACAATAAATCTCACAAATCTGACTTTTTCTGTTATTTTTCTATGCTCCACAAGTTCAAGACAGACTTCTGCTTTTGATTCTGACCTTTCTACATATGTATATATTTGTGTTCCTGTGGCAATAAAGAATAAAAAATGGATGTTAATAAAACATGAATACTACCAACACCTCTGCAAGTACAATGTGAATTTGTAAAATATTAAGAAACATTATATTCTGTTGTGCAGTGAATCCACTCAACTTTATTCTGCAGTTTGGGATCATGTGCCACTTGAAGCCCAATTAAGAACTGCCCCTGGCCCATAGCCTTCTATTTTCTGTGCTTTAAAAATATGATATCAAGCGGTGATCTTAGCAGGTGGTGTGTGGCTTTCTGTGTTCAGATTGCAAGTATTATGGAAGAGAAAATCTTTCACCAAATATGAATTCTATGGAGCAAACCACTCTTTTATATTGGTCTGGGGGGATACCAACACTTACTTTACAAGGAGACTTTTATAGCAGGCTTTTCCATATCTGTGAAAGGGGAACAGAGCAAAGGCTTGTCTCCAGTCTGGTCAAATCAGCCATATTATAATGCAGATTCCCCAGTATGTGAAAAATAATTGGAGAAGATGAGAAGCAAGCAATATGAAAAATGTTTACATGGCCTCCCTTCCTCCCCAGGAATCAATGCTGATATAACAGACATTGTTTAGAAGATGTCAATGCAAGCAGTCAATACAGTGTATGTGTGTCAGAATTTGGGAGAGGATCACTCAAACTAGATTTTTTGACATATAGATAATGTTATGCCCAGAATTCGTGATCCCCAAAGACCACCAGGGAGCCAAGTCCGATGCAAAAGCAAAAGAGCCTTTATTTGAGCTAGCTCGAGCTCAATCCCCTACCTGCACCAAGGCAGCATGAGATACCGGGGAGAGAGAGCGAGTTTCAAAAGCACAAAGGTTTTATTGGGGTCTAGGGGCATTTGGTGAGGTAATGCCTGTGGCCTCAACCGATTGGCTGGGGAAGGATCGTGGTCCTGTTACACAGGTCGCCAGCCTTGTTTTGATTGGGATGTTTGAACAGGTGAGCGGGAGGTTACTCAAGGGGAGGAGGTGTGGTCAAGGCGAAGGACACAGAACAAGATGGAGTTGGCCAGTGTAGGCCCGCCCTTTCAGATAAAACAAGAGGTTGATAGGATGACTTTTTTGTCTTTTCGATTAGCTATGCCAGAATAGTGTGGAAACAGTTTGAGTAGCTAGAGAGATGAAAAGAAAAGACATACCTAATGAATTGGTCAATGAGTTCATTTCTTTCTTGCCTTTGAGGACAGCCTGCTTTCTGTTACATCATCCTATCTGTATCCAAGTGTGAGTGTAGAAGGAGGGGAAGGTGGAGGGAGCAAGTTTACAGTTGTGAGTATGTGTCTATATACATATATTAAATACTGTAGAGTTTTACCCAAAACCCAGCTGTCCTAGGATTTTCTCCTTTAAAGAGTTAAGCCACCTGGTAATAAGGCTCTTTTGATAGTTGAGCAAACAAGCCCCCTGGAAGACATCCAGAAGGAACCCATCTTATACTAAATACTCCTTGATAACAATTACTGTTGTTAAGGGAATCCAGTGTTCTAGCTAGTTATATAATGTTTGAATAGGTATAAGTTCTAGTCTCATATTTATGAAAGAAAGCATAGTGATCTAGTGTATTTTTTAACTGGAATGCACAAAGGTTTAATTTTGTGGATTCTGTTTATAGAAACAATAATCTAGGTTCATGCATATGATCTTCCCTACCCCCACCTTCTTAGAGATAGCAGAATTTAACTGGATTTTGTTTGCATGACTTTATTCTCTTAAATGATCCCCTAATTTTAGAAATGTTCTACGAGCAGTGTTCTTAAGAAAAGGTACTTTTGGGGTGCCTGGGTGGCTCAGTCAGCTACGTGTCTGACTACAGCTCAGGTCATGATCTAGCAGTCCATGAGATCGAGCCCCGCATAGGGTTCTGTGCTGACAGCTCAGAGCCTGGAGCCTGTTTCAGATTCTGTGTCTCCCTCTCTCTCTGCTCCTCACCTACTCGTGCTCTGTCTCTCAATCTCTCTCTCAAAAATAAATAAAAATTTAAAAAATTCAAAAAGAAGAGGTTCTTATTAAAAAAAACCCTTAATTGATTTCAAATATATTTTATATTCACTTTTCTTAATGCTTTAAAAATTAACATCTGTAAATGAGTAAGTTGGAGGCTATTACTATTTTTAAAATTACTATTCGGTGGCAAGTGTAAAAAACGTTCTATCCTTTTATTTTACAGAATGGATGAGTGCAAGTGATACCAATTTACACTGTAGTGTTTTGCATCATTACTTTTCCTTCATTTGAAAACTTTCTGAAAGAGCCACATTTTTGGATTTTTAAATGTCAATTCATAGAAATAATTTCCACAATTCTTAGGTTCCATATGTCTTTAAAAATATGACAGGTGAAAAAAATACATTATTTTGGGGGGAAAACCATGTTGTAACTTCTAATTATTTCCCACTAACCCATTTTCCCCTATTCTTTACCTCCCTCCTTACTAAAACAGATATTTTAAGTAAAAACAGAAATTTATGTTTCTACTTAAAGCCTACAAGCAATTTGGGGCACCTGGGTGGCTCAGTCAGTTAAGCATCTGACTTTGGCTCAGGTCATGATCTCCAGGTTTATGAGTTCAAGCCCCGCATCAGGCTCTGTGCTGACAGCTTAGAGCCTGGAGCCTGCTTCAAATTCTGTGTTTCCCTCTCTCTCTCGGCTCCTCCCCCGCTCATGCTGTCTCTCTCTCTCCTTCAAAATAAATAAAAACATTAACTTTTTTTTTTTAAAAAACCTACAAGCAATTAAAACAACAGTAGCATCCTGACTTGGGAGCAAGGAGAATATCTGAATGCTAAATATTTCCAAGGGAACAGTGTTTGATTTTATTGAAAACAAACACAGCTCATGTACTAATGCAGGCAATAGTTTCCCTTACCCTTTTCTTTTTAAAGATAAGAAATCTATTCCCAGGATTAATATTTCTCCTTTTTTATTCTTGGGAAGATATATGCTGGAGGATAGTAATCTATTTACCTTTTGTTATGCATACAAAGAGCCATGCCCATATATACAATCAATGTCTACATACAAACATACACTTGATTCACATATTCGACTTTGTTTAAATATCTGTAGCATCTAAATACTTGCTTTTTTCACATCCCACCCCCTCCACACTCACCCTTTCCACAATATATTCATCTTCTATTGTTCTGATCAGGTGATAGGGATGAAACTTTTAAATTTACCTATTAAATATTATTCTTTTTGAACACACCAATTATAATTGGAGAGAAAGCCACTGCTATGAAGGCTTAAGAGAAACTAAGGCCAAAGCTGCTTTCCCTACAAAGGCTTTGGTTGGGAATGGGATGGTAGCAACTTCAATACAAAGAAAGTCCCAGGCAGAGGCACCAACATCCCCTGAATTTTAATGAAAATGTTATGTAAATGCTATAACTAGGTTAATAAAGAGGTCATCATGAAAGCCAAATAAGCCTTAGTTATATTTTAAGAGAAAGAAAAGAGGCGGTAAAGGAAACAAATCTCTCAAATATGTATAAAATATATTTATCAGTAATACATAGTAAAAATATTGATAGTACAGGTGTCTAGATCTATAAACTTATATAAGTATCTCCTAAAACATCTGTTTATGGCCCTATCAAAAACTTTAAAATATATTGCTAGTTGGTTTCTGTGTACTTTAATGAGAAAAGCTATAACATTTTAATCAATTCAAAATTCATATAGGATATTGAAATAGAAAGAGGTTAGTTGGTATGAACAGAAAGAGAACCAACAAGTTTAAGACTATATGTTTTGTGATTGTAGGTACATCTCTATGAAATCAGTATTATTTATGGAGATATGCCAATGGGCATACAAAGAACATGTAGTATATTTCATACACAATACTGGCATGTGCATTGTGCACGGTGCAGCTGTAAATATCAGGCAATTGAAAAAATGCAGGATATTACATGTGATAATTATTACTTATTAAAGTGATTAAATAATTTTTCTTTGCCTAACAAGAAACATTTCAGAACATGGGTTGAGAATGGTTTTGCTGTTGGAGAGTTGTAGTTAAACGTCTTGCTTATTGCTTAATAAAAATCTACGAAAACAAAAAGTTGGATAAGTCTTGGATACAAGACTTTTGTCTTGTAGACAAAAGTTGGATATGTACAAAATCGTAAAACACAACTGCTTCTGATTTAGTAAATTACTCCTTAGCCATTACTCTGCTACAGATAATTGTCCTTTATTTTATGGAGGGCCTTGTGGCAAAATAATAGAGGTGAAGTGGTATATGGGAGTGGGAAGAAGAGTAATAAATTGAACTTTTCTTCCAAATGTCTCTGTGTAATGATTTTTTCTTCCCCTAAAGTCATATAGGAATGAATAGAATTCATCATTAGCGGGCAACACTAAGTGGACAACAGTTTATCGGAGTTTCTGAGCCCAAAGGGAACCTTAAGAAGGAGAGCACTTCTTACATTTAGTCATCTTTTCATCCTTCATCAGGTGAATGAGAGATCATCTACCAGAAGGTAATGGTCCCTGACCAGAAGAGAGGTGGTTGCATGGAAGCAAGATGAAAGCCTCAGCGAAGGTCTGGGTCCAGTTTCAAGAGGGGCTGTTTTAGAGAAAGGTCTGTCTGCTGGACTAGAGACAGATACTCCATTCAGAGAACATTAACAATATTGCAAGTCCTGAAATAACCCCCCTATCCCGCCGGGTTTCCCCAGGCCATTTCCCACCATTTGGGGTGTGTTTTGCTTGAGCATGGGCATGTGCAAGATAACAGGCCACGCTGTGAGTGTATGAAAAGCCAAAAGTCAGAGGGAGAGAATCAAGAATCAAAACAATGACTAATGATTTCTAAACTTAAGCAGAGCAGATGCAGTGCTCACCAGAAATGTGTCTCTATTTAAATGCTTCACTTCACACACCACACAATAAAGAAAGGAAGAAAGAAAGAAAAAAACAACGATTTTTTTGGAAAAATGTTTTATTTAAATGTTTTATTTTAAATCTTTTACGACCATAAAATATTGCGTCAGTATAAACCCCTTGACTAAAACTGTTCACATCAAACATTACAGCGAATTGTTTTCTTTTTGACACCTGACTCATCTTTGAGTTTTCTTTTAAACATAATGCAGAATTTATTGAAAATAAATAATTGCTGGCAACTGCAATAGGCAATTTGAATAAAATAGTTGAAAAAGCAACTCTTAATGAAAATAGTGTTTATTATACATCAGTTACTAAATGAATAAACTAAATGATCTTTCTTTAAATTAATAACTTCAAAAACGTTTAATATACAAAACTGTACAATTATAAAGTCGGCAGAAATATTTGGGTTAACTCAGGTTTGAACCAGAGCGCTTAACTGCGAAGAAAAAAAAAAATTCAAACCAAAAAACCCTAACAGTTGTAAAACACGAACTCAGTGTGGGAAAACAAAACAAACAAAAAAATTCCAGAACGAAAACCCATCTACGAACAGAATGCAGAGGCTTCACAAAAAAGAAAATGGGTCCGGGATTTGAATTAACACATGTTCTTCAACCTGCAGCTGAGGGAGACACAGTGCGGTGCACCAGAGGCCTGGAAGCCCATACTAGCGCATCCTCCAGAAGGAGTCCTGGGCTTTTTGGTCCTTAGGTAGTTTGAGGCTTTGTCTGCCAAAGCTGCACCTGAAGGCCAGGCAGGCAGCCTAGGCATGCGGAGCCCCCAGCCAGGTCCCGCGGACTGTGTCTGGGTGTTGGGTGCTTGGCCGGCCCTGCACATGTGTGCTCATTAAGAATGAGGTGCCCTGTGGACCTGGCGTGTAGACAGGAGAGTTAGCAATAAAGCCACAACAACTGTATATTTTTTGGATTTCTACACAGCCTAGAGAGATTTTATGTAGTTTTTGTTTTTGTAAATAGTAATAGGATACACGCATCTATCTACTCACACATTTCCACGCGCAGTCATGCACACACGCACAGACATACACACACAGATTAAAAAACAGAAACAAACAAACAAACAAACAAAAACCCAGAAACCGAGCCACCAGGGCGCTCGCTATCTAGCTTAATCATCGCTGTGGGCTTCTACCAGCTGTGCTTGTCTGGGACGCGGAGACAGCTTCGCGTGAAACCACTCTGAGACAGCGGTATGTATACACCGGAGAGGAGGTGGTACGAAGCTAGACCAGAATCCCTATGACCTTTGCCAATCATTTCATTGTCGTTCTGCACGGAGCAGGGAGCACCTGTCCACCACCCCACTTGCCACCCCTCCCCGATGGTTTCTCACTCGGAGAGCAGGCAGTGAACTGAAGGTGAACCGAATTGGGAGGCACTCAGTGAGTCTGTCGTCGCCAGCGTCTCGGGATAGTCCTCTCCAGCGAAAGAAAATGTGTGTGAATACAAAGTCCTTGGCCTACGAAGGCCAAGGTGGAGTCGCGCTGGTGGTCCTGGTGAGGCATGGGGCCCTTAGGGAGCTCTGAGTGAAGGCATTCCGGACTTCAGTAGGTGCGGAGGTCTCTTAGCACCGCAGGCTGACCTCTTTTGCCGGGTGCCACAGCCAAACCCTTTTATGGCACCGGGATCTGCGCTGTAGAAGCCTGCGAGGGCTCCACAGATCCGAGAGGGAGGGCAGAAAGCTTCAACATCACCTCTCCTACTTCGCTGTAGTTTGCAAACCCAATAGGTTGCCTATTCTGCCTATCCCAGGCACTGTGCCCTCCGAAAAAATTACATATATATCTCCAATACCATCATCAACAACTCTCTCCATTGTACCTCTTCTCTCCATGCAGATTTAGGATAGGGAGTGGATGGACAGGTGGACATCTCTTCCCCTCCTCCTTCCAGTCCCCCTGCCTTTTTTAAGCAATTAGAAAACCATCAGCTCAATGAAGGAATAATAATAATAGCAACAATGTGGAGTGGCCGATTAGGTACAAATTATCTCACAAATATTGTGTACAGCTTGTAGTAAAACACCGCAGACATTTAGAAACACTATAGAAGTTTAAAAAAATGCAAAACTAGTCTATTGTAAAACAGATTTCACCTGAAATACAGCTGCTATAACCAAGGCGCTGAAAGGTTATTCAGAGGCACACATCTGTCTTCCCACCCCCCCTTCCCCATCCCTACCCCACCCCCACGTTACCCCACTCCTTGTTCATTAAAGAGAGGAGCAACCAAACAAACCTTACTCAAAGTAAACAATATGTTTTGATCAGCAGAAAAGGTTGGAGGAAACAGTCGCCCTGGCGGCAGGGTATGTGAGGTCCCCTCCTGAACTGCTTAACACTACTGTTTATCAGCCTTGAGAAGCTGGAATGCGTGTGTGTGTTTCCTTTCTTAATATAAGTTAGAATCCCCTATTGAAAAAAAAAAAAGGAAGAAAAAAAGATGAGAGACTGAAGAGCCCTATCTTTATATCTAGCTATTGCTATCTCTCTAGATAGCAATAATAAAGCTGAAGTGAAAGGAAGAGAGTGGGAGAGAAAGAGAAATCCGCGCTGCTCCCAGTGCGGCCGGCCGCTTCCTTGCTTTCTGCAGTCAGAGATCGTGGCAGGACGTGTCTGTTTTCACGGTGTGTGAATAAACCTCATGTGGCTGCTGATCCCCTGGTGGAGTCATTCTTTTCTCTTTCTGTCTTCGATTACAGAACCAGACACGCACCACTTCTTTCTCCAACTGGAGGCTGTCTGCCAGCGAGGAAATCTCCTGAGCGGCAGGCTTGGGACACTTGAGGAAATGCGTTTCCAGTACGCCCTTGACACTCACCTCGATGGAGGTTCGCTTCTTGCGCTTGCGGCCCTGAGCAGCGATTTTGTCAATGCTGGTCGGGCTCCCAGTGGACGAATCAGCCTCCTCCAGCCACTTGTTCAGCAGCGGCTTCAGCTTGCACATGTTCTTGAAGCTCAGCTGCAAGGCCTCGAACCTGCAGATAGTGGTCTGTGAGAACACGTTGCCGTACAGTGTGCCTAGCGCCAGCCCCACGTCGGCCTGCGTGAAGCCCAATTTGATTCTTCTTTGTTTGAACTGTTTGGCGAACTGTTCTAACTCATCCGAGGTTGGTGTCTCCTCGTCCGAGTGGTCTTGGCAGTGGTGCGAGCCTAGATCGCTGTGGTCTGGGGGATCCCGGAGCACCGGGTGTAGGCTCTGTGCGGAGGCGGAGGCCGGCGGTGGAGTGAGCCCTCCGTGCTCCAGCATGCCGCTCACGGTGAAGCCCGACTGCGAGTACACGTTAAGGGGTTGGCCGCTTGACGTGATGGACGGGTTCGGAGCCGGATTAGCCCCCCAGGCATTCGGATGGTTAGTGTGCGGAGAGTGGTGGGCGACGTGTGGTGAGCGGTGATGGATGATCGCACCCAGCTGTAGGTCTTCGCGTCCGGGCTTCACGTCCTGCTGGTCCAGAGGGTTGGCGGCCAGTGTGGAAGACCATGGGCCTCCATCGCCCAGACTGGTCACCCAATGATGCCCAAGAGGATGCGCATTGCTAGGAACTCCCTGCAAGTAATCACTTTGGAGAAGTTTCTGAGGGTTTCGGAAAGGACTCCCCTGCTGCATCCCCGCAGAGTCCGCGTGGACTAGGGAGCTAGAACTGAGAATGCTGTAGGGATTCGAGGCAGCTGTGGCCATGGTCGGTGAGGATCCCCTACTAGTTATAATGTGGCAAAGGCAGCAGCTTCAGCCTTTGACATCTATGGTTGGGGGGGAGCCAAAGCCGCAAGAGCGAGTTACCGGCACATGTGGTGACCAATTGCAGCACATCTCGGCCTGGCCAGCCACGGGCTTGGCCAATGGCCGCACGGGAGGCTGGGCTAGTTTTCCAAATTAGGCTGGCGAAGCTTAAGAGTTTCAGTGAGATCTGAGCAGGAAGTAAATCAATCTTTGGGCTCCATTGGTTGCCTGGCGCTGAGTGGCAGCAGCTCATTTGATTAACCCTTTCCCCCTCCCTCCCACCTCGGACTTCATGGACATTTGTAGGAGAGGGGAAAGTATCAAAGGGGAGTGTGTTTGTGCGTGTTTGGGGGGTTGGGGGAGATGGATAGGGGGTGAAGTAGAAAACTGGTTTTAGAATTCCTTTTGTATTATTTAGATTAATAGAAATCGTGAAAAAAAACATTATATATATATATATATATATATATAGTAAAAAAGTATAGTAAAATAGTATATATATATATATATATACTAATAAAGCAATATAACCAGGTGAAATGTCATCTAGATTTTAATAGATTTTTTTTAATCAAATTCATTTAACATCCTGGGTTAGTTGTGTGCAGGGGACTGCAAAACAAAATCTTCCTACAAACTTTGAGCAAAGGGAATTAAGAACTACTTTGACATGTTTTATTTATTTCATTTTATCATTTATGAGAAACTTGATACCAAGGTCAGAAAGCATCTAAGAAAGAGATGCCCAGCTTCTTCTGAAAATTTTGATTTAAGGCATGAAGAACTGGAAGATTTTGGGAAAATCTAATGTGATACTGGCAAAATTCATTTATTTTGAGGTTGGTCAATTGGATGACTTGCTTTTTGTTACTGCTCCATGTCAGCTCCCAACAGGGATCCCACAACTTCTTTCAGAGGCATTGTTTGCTGAAATGGGCAGCCGTCCCTCACACTCACCTCAAACACTCATGGGACCAACTCTCATTAGGTACATAGGGAAATGTTCTTGACTAACGTGCCTGATGTTCCCTAGTAAAATTGTTGTTAACAGGCACTGCCCCCCCTCCTCCTCCTGCTCCCAAACAAGCTGAAGTAAATATGAATTCTTTAGTGTACCCTGAAAATTCAGAGAGAGAGACAGAGAGAGAGAGACAGAGAGAGAGAGGAATGATGGCAGGCTGTTTGGCATTAAGTACCACTCCCCCAACACACATCCCTATCAGCTTGAATGTGCTTTCAGCTTGGGAGGACAGGACTGTTTTCACATTTTGGTTAGACAAGAAAGACTTGTACTCCTATGCATTTTATAAGTTAGGGGAAGGCAAGTCCCACAACTCCACAGCCTTGCTCAAAGGTGTTGCTTGTAAGCTGAATGCAAAGATTTTAGATTTGCTCTAGCTGAGAAAAGGCAACATGGGATACCCAGCTGGATTTCTGAATTAAAAAAAAAAAAGTGACCTTCCATTGCATAATTTTGAAGGTAACCTAGCTGCTTAATTATATTTGAACTTACAGAAGACAGCTTCAGAGTTCCTTTATTGGTTTGAAATTCCATTAAATATATTGCAAGAGCTACTAGGTTTAG
This sequence comes from Panthera uncia, assembly GCF_023721935.1. Lineage (NCBI taxonomy): Eukaryota > Metazoa > Chordata > Mammalia > Carnivora > Felidae > Panthera > Panthera uncia. The sequence continues at coordinate 65,616,092 of NC_064817.1, read as the reverse complement.
CTTGATTTAAATTTGCATACATTTTCATATATTTAGCAGAAATAAAAGGAGGCTTGCAGCTACCAGAAAGACATTAAGGCATTAGTTTCTCTAAGAAGACAGATCTGAAGAAAATGCAAGAAAATGAGAAAAAAAATAAAAACAAGGTGAGCTATTCTGCCATTACTTTATATAAACAGCATCTATTTCCTGTGAAATGAGTAATTTCTTATGAGAGCAGATAGCGACAGGAGTTTATATTGGTAAATGTAAATTGTGTCTATTAAGCAGGAAAACCTGGGGTCTGGTTGAGATCTATTTCTTTCTTTCTCTCTCTTAAAAAAAAAAAAGGATAACCACTTAGCAGTTTTTGGTGGAGATGATAATTTCCCATCTTCTCCCCCTCTTCCTTCTCACTGAAATTGTGTTTTCCTTTACTGGTGTCCTGTTGTAAACGTTTATCTGCTTTTAATCTGGAAATTTATTTTTCCTTTCCCTCTCTTCCTCTGCCCCCTCTCTTCTCCTCTCCTCTCTTCTCTTCTCTTCTCTTCTCTTCTCTTCTCTCCTCTTCTTTTCTCTTCTCCTCCTCTCTTCTCTTCAATAACCTCTTTTCTTTACTACCAACTAACTGTGTGTATCTTCCTTTGTAAGAATACAATCTCATTTGTACCTGAACTTTTGCTTCCTGAAGAAAAAAGTACTTGTTAAAATCAAACAAAAATAAAAGTTTTCAGGTAATCTGTTAAGCTGCCTGTTGAAGGATCCATTGACTACTTTACATTATGTCAGTTTAGAGGTCAGAGGGAAACGCAATGAAAAAAACCATACAAGAAAAAGAGTGATCATTGCCATGTTGTTGTAATGGTGGGTTCCCCACCCCCACCATCACAGCTGCCTTTGGGTGAAGATTTACTAATCTTAGTCTGGTCATTCAGGGGGTTAAGGTAATTATCAATTCAGAAGGCTTTAGCATGGAGAAAAAAGGGGTTCCCTTTCCAATTCTGACTTGCATGAATTCTTATAATCAACCTTGCTCTAGCCCTTGCCCTCTACTCTGGGCAACCAATTTTTCCAGGCAAGCAAAAGGGGTTCAGACCATGCCCAGAGGCTGGGGAGGGGGCCGCTGTCGCGGGAGAGGTAACTGTGCCCAGTGATAGGTTTCTCACACTTTTGTGCTGTGGTCTTTTAATGTAAGAATGGCTTCTGACAGGAGCAAAAACCAACATAGTCATCTTCCTTTTTTTCTTTCTTTACCTCGTCATTTTTTTCTTCTTTCCCTTCTTCCCTCCCTCTTTCCTTCCTTCCTTCCTTCCTTCCTTCCTTCCTTCCTTTCTTCCTTCCTTCCTTCGTTGTTAAAAATTAGTTCCCATGAATATGGATACTGCCTAATTCAGGTGCAGTCCCATCCTCTAGCAGCTGTGATAGGATTTTCTCTTGCATGTAAGATGTTTTGTTTTCTGAGGAAAATATCTGCATATAGTAAAATCTTCTTGCTGCTCTGACTAATCTACTGGAGAGGTTTTCTTCGCCCTCTCCTGTCAGTCTAACTTCCCAAGTGTAACAGATGCCGCTCTCAAGCGCTCCTTTCTGTGGCTTCTCTTTATTCGGCCTTGCATATTTCTCCCCATGATCTGGGTTTCCATAGAGAGAGGAATAAAAGGGGGGACCATGGTCACAAATCCCCTGCCCCATGCAAAATAAAAGAGCCTCATTCAATAGACGACCCTGTCTGGACATGGGAGAGAAATAAGTACATGTGAAGCTACTGTTGCAAACAGCTGGTAACTTATTTTTCATAGATTTATTTTACCTTAAACTCAAAGTTACCACTGGTAACCTTGTCTCTTGGGTGGTTGGGCTAAATACACAGCTTGGAATTCTTTTCATCCTGATCTTGTCCATTAACAGGTCCTCAGATCTAATTTACCCCACTCCCTCTATGGCTATGGTTTGAAAATACTAATAGTTGCCTCAACCCTAGCAGGTTGGGATAGCTAAAACTCATCTTGGAGAGGAACCCAAGTTAGAAGTGGAGTAATTGTAATTTTATCGAGTCCACACACCTGCCTCCAGCAAGGTAGAACGGGTTCCAATCTCTTGCTAGAGCAGCACACAGCACAACCTTCATTCCTTCTTAGGTACCTTCATATCCAAATTTGTCACTCCACCATACCAATCACTTTGCTTGTTTTCTAAGAGGGAAATTTCATTAATTGCTGAAAACATGTCAGATTGGTTTGATTTATTTGTATGTTTATTCATTTATTTGTAACCTGGGGTTTCACTGTGACTCTCATTCCTCACAATTTTAAAGATACATAACGACTCCTGAGTGTTTCCCCAGAGATTCCCAGCCCCTTTGAAAGCAAGGAAGCACTCACAAAAGAAATTAAGCAGATTAATGTGGTTCAAATTGCACTTCTATGGAAGCATAGGAGTTTGGTTGCAGCTGGGCAGTCTGTGTCTAGGTTCGTTCAGAAATGGAGATTATGCCTCTTGTAGATTTCATATATGAGTATAGATTATGAAACATTCTCATTATCTATACAAATTGGAGGAGGGAAGGTGGTCTGTGGCTGATGAGAGTTGGGGTGTGTGTCAGGAAAGAAGTCCAAAAGATCAGATTTGAATGTGTATAATATAGCATGGAGTTCCAGAGAGTAGGACATGGTACATAGATATGACTTCAAGATTGAAAACTTCCTCTTCAACACAAGTCCACTTTGGAAATAGGACTACTTAGATTGGGCTTGGTAGGAACAAGTACATATTTTATTTTTATCACCTTGGAACTCATAAGGGAAGGGAAACAAATGGACAGCTTCTGAAAACAACAGAAAAATAGGACTTTTTCTTGGTGTCTGTACTTTGGGCTCATTAGAGTTTCTCAGTGAGTCATAACTGCTCTTCAGAGCACCGGCCTACTGTAGCTCCTATTACAGTAGTTGTTCCTCCTCCTCCTCCTCCTCCTCCTCCTCCTCCTCTTTTTCTTCTTCTTCTTCTTCTTCTTCTTCTTCTTCTTCTTCTTCTTCTTCATAAACTGTGTGGTGGAAGGTAAAGGGGCTCATAATATTCTGGGAGAGAATCTTTAAAAAATTAGACAACATTAACAGATATTAGCCAATAACAATTCAAGCTCAATTAGTTAAATTTTTAGAACTCTGTTGGCTTTCCTTGAACATGAGGAAAAGGATATTTAGAGTAAAGGGGAGGGGGAGGAGAGATAGCATGCAGTGAATGTTGCAGCAGACACAGGGTAATTTAAAAATTAAAATATCCATCATGAAAAAATTTAATACATATACCTCAATCTTCGAGAGCACAAGACATTTACTAGCAAAATCTATTGTCAGTTGGGAAGTGCTGAGGAATTGTGTAGTTGGGGCTGCGGATAGGATGGTTAGAGGAAAGACAGGGACAATAGAGACCCTCACGGACAAATGGAAAGGGTGCTGGCTCCCACAGCTGTGTTGTCAAGGTCGCATTGATTCAGTCTCAGTTTCTCTTCTGAGGTCAATTCTTCCCTTGCCATTGCCATTGTCAGTGGGTGAACCCTGATCTTACAGGGTCCCAGGGAAAGAGCTCTACAGAGACAGAACTATTGTGCAGTACTCTGTATGGTTCTCATATTCCTGGCACCAGGATTTGGGGTATCTAGGAATCATTGTGGGTATTTTGCTGTTGTTTGTTTTGTACCTTAGACAGAGACTAGTTTTGAAGAGTCCAGTTGATGATTTTACAAAACACAGATCCCATGTGAAATTAGCTTTTTTTTTTTTTTAATGGAGTAGTGGGATATTTCCAAATTTAAACTGCAGTAGTGGTTTTTATCTTTATTTTGATTTTTTCTTAAAGTCAGAAATTGTGGAAGTATTAAAGAGGAGAAAAATATAGTTCCAGCTGTATCGATCGATCAGAGGGAGTGTAGAGATAATCTATTATCTTAAACTCTGTATTCAGTATTCAAGGTATCAATAAATTATGTAATTTTACATTAGACAGCTTTTAGAAGTCACTTTTGTAGTTAAGAGAGATGCCCCAAATTGCAATACACTTCCTTCTTCATGGACGGATTAAAGTTTTAACATGCTCAGATTTCATACATAACTGAGATCCTATTTTCCTTGCACGCTCACCCCCCCTTTTCTTACTAAATACTATTTATTTGAAATGGCTAGCATTCTGTATCCCTGTGAGGTGAAAGGACTACAGGAAACTTGATTACAGATCAAAATATGGGCTCGTTCTAGGAAGAAACTTTTATTAAGTAATCTGCTGAGTATTCTGGACTCATATTACTATTTCCAGGCCAAGTGAGGAAGACACTATTATATTTGAAAATAAGCAAGCAACCAGATTTAACTTGCTATCTTAATTCAGAAATTTTGTTTTGTTTTGTTTTCCTGGAGGGATTCAGTACAGAAGGGGGTCTATGATTGTTAGAAAAAATGTATATATACATATTCATATATGTATTACATATATGTATATGTATATATATGTAAGAGAGAAAGAATGAGGTCTAGGGAAAGAGATACATGTTTGAGGAAAAGTCCACTTTGTAAGGACATTTTTGACTCTCAATTTTTACAAGAATATTAGTACTTTTTCTGTTGTGATTTTTATTGTGTTCATTATTGAGGAAATAGTGTAGGTTTCCTGAGTGCTATTAAAATCTCCATCTTCAGTAACTTTTTTTGAGCCCTCTCTGGCCATTTACCTTACTCTCAACTGGGGGAATCAGTTTGGCTCCCCTGCTTAAAAACTAGACCTACTTGATCTAGTATTTTGGTTTCCAGCTGCTTATGAACACATGCCATCACATGTGTGCATTTTATATGCAAGAATTATTTGGAGTCTCTTTTCAACGTTCAAGCACTCAGGCATCCAACAAAAGAACCCAGCCCCTCAAGAGGTCTTTCTCCTTGGTGGGTCTGCTCCTCCCCTATGACCCTGTGGCTAGCCTGCTCTAAATTCTGGTGTTGCCAAGAACCCAAGTTTGTTTACTCCAATCTGCAGAAAATCAGGATCAGAGAGAATCAAGGAGCTGTGCCCAAAGCTCCGCACATGGCATCGGCAGGACAGGGAGAAATCTGGGCAACAACAGGATGCCTCACCTTCAAGGTAACCTGGCTAAGATGCTCAAATGAAGCCCAAAGGTTGGAACTGACTTTAGCCTCTCAGATACATCTGCATAAAGGTGCCTGAGCCACAACAGGGGTGGGGGTGTTAAACTGAGAATTCCCATCTTAAGATAATTTGGTGAATGACAATCTTTTAAGCCAAATTGGTCCCATTCCAAAACCTAGGCAGCTAGCAAGAGGGGCTTATTTTGCCGGCTTCCTGGCTCCCATTGCTCTACCTTCCAGAGGCTCTTGTCCTCTATTTGAAACAGGATCCCGGGGATAAAGGCAAGGCCTAATCAAGCTGGTTGGGAGTGGAAGGAGGGAGCAAGAATCTAGAAGAGCCAGCACCACAGCAGCTGTGTGAGCTTGGTAGCCTGCAGTAGTTTATCTCTCAGGATTACCTGGACCTGGCTAGCCTTGCTGAGCATCTTTGTCCCCGGGAAGCCTCTGTCCTTTATGTATGGGCCCCCTTGAACAATCCTAAGACAATGCTCCCCTCTGTAGTCCTGCACAAAGGTAATGTGCTCAAGGTAACCCTTTCTCAGGAGGCAAGGTCCAGCCCTTTCACTGACAAATGCTTTATGTTACCACAACTCTGATTCAGTGACACTCCCTCGGAAGGGTGTGTATGACAGAATCATCTCCATGAATCTTCTTGAGTGTGTGTGGGAAGATGAGAGTGGTGAAAGTCACCCTAAAATATTTTGTCCAGGCACTAAAATATTAACTCAGATCACTTTAAGGCCAGCAGGATTTAAACCTGCCTAAACCTCCTTAAAAATACCAAATTTCAAAAAAAAAAGAAAAGCAAATTTCCTTTTTTTTAACAATTGACAGGGGCCAGAGAAACCTTAGGTTTCTAAGGAAACATGGTTAGGGCAATCTAAATATCAGCATTCAAATTTATTTTATATATCCTAAATATTCATTTTAACTTATTAAAATGATAATGAGAATGAGACTGTCTCCTTTCTTCTACCTATCCTCTTCTTACTACGTCTACTTTTGGAAAGAGATTGAGGTTCCTGTTTGCAGTAAAACTATAATTCAATTACTTCTGCACTCATTTTTATTTTTTTTATTTTAAAAATAAGTTTATTTTTAATGTTTATTTATTTTGAGAGAGAAAGTGCACATTTGAGCAAGTGGGGGAGGGGAGAGACAGAAAGAGACAGAATCCTAAGAAGGCTCCTTGCTCTCATCACAGAGCCCCATGTGGGGCCCGATGACACTTAACTGACTGAGCCACACCGGCACCCCTCATTTTTATTTTTAAATAAATATTTCCCCAGGTGCGTGACATAAACATTAGATCCCCCTTTAAACAAATGGATCACACACATATTGTGTGTGTGTGTGTGTGTGTGTGTGTGTGTGAGAGAGAGAGAGAGAGAGAGAGAGAGAGATAGTTTAATGGATGAACATTTACAGATTGAAGAACACATCTATCTGAGTGTAAATTGCCTTCAAAAACTATCTGAACTCTGAGCATGGATCTCAATTCTGCAGAAGCTGAGTGTTAGAACTGTGGAATTTTGGTTTTCTTTTAATAGCTTGTTGACAGCTTTGTAAAAAACTGAGATTTGCCCTATACAAATACTCATATTAGTGATGGAGAGAAACATTTGAGTTCTACCCCCTTTTTGTTCCCTGAAATGTAGAATAACCGTTTTTCAAATATATTCTGTATGTTTTCAATTTTCTTGAGGAGTCTGAAAAGTTTTCTAAAGAGGAGAAAAATAAGTCACAACACACAAACAGAAACACTTCAGTAAAGATAGAATTTTTTTTGAGATTTTACTGCTAGAAATTGAGAGACCAAGCTTTCTCAAAACACTTCTAGTGAGATGATGACTTGCATTATAAAATACTTATTCTTCTCTTTCATTTTCTTAGAACAAGTCTTTTCCCAGACAATTAGATTTAAGTTTCTGTTTAATAATCCATTCTACTGTATTTTAAAAGGTGTGATATCCAATCTTTCTATGAAAGAAAATAAGAATATAGTTGTTGGAAAGCTTGGGAGTGTTGAGGAATAATAAAATGAAGTTGAGAGTAAAAAAAAAGTGCAGTTAACTTTCACTAGCCTTTAAGCATCCTTTATAAACTTTTATAATACTTGTTTGTAAGTAAAAATCATCTATGACACACATAACATATTGGAGATAATTTTGTCTTCATGGCATGATGCTTACTTTTGGACGTGATTGCTCAAAGTAAGTAATGATCATGAAATAAGTTAGCTCGGATGAATGATGGAGGTTTGTTGATAAAGCTATTTTAAAGTGCTCATAGCTTACATACTCTTAGCTGGACACTCTGTTTTAAGATGGATTGGAGTATTTCTGATTTGGTGGATCTGCAAACTGCTTTGAAATGACTAGTAGTGAGGAAGTACATTGCAAGTAAACCTAGTGAATTGAGATGATTCTCTATCAGTTTAATTTATGTTTTATAGTTAGTTTAGCATTCTGATTTGATTGCCTTAGTAATGTGAATTGCCTACAGCTGCTGATGCTACAGCTTTAATTCTGTTTTAAAGGTCATGTAAACATGTGCCTGTAGCATAAGGAATGCAAATTCAATTCCCTTTTAATGTTTCCTTACATTCACTTAACAGCCTTCACCTAGAAAATTAGCAGGGTTTAATATAAAACTATTTTAATGTTATGATTTCATTAAAATCGTTTTACAATGTTTTACTTTTCCTTTTGCAGGGTAAAGAAGTCTTCCTCTACTTTGCAGTGCATAGTACATGCAACACACATCACTCATACTGGAAGGCAGAAAAACATTTCTGTTAAGATCTATTTGTTTTTCCAATGCTTTTAATAATAAAGAGCTAAGAACTTCATTTCGATCTCCCTGTAGTTGCAGGTAAAAAGGACACAAAGTAGATAATCTAACTACATTTTAGATTGTAGTGTACTCAGAATAATGTACATGTGTATAAGAGTTTCTAGTCACAAGAAGTTTTACAGTATGAACACATGATTGGAAATGAACTGGGGAAAGGATATTTCAAGAGATAAAAAAAAAACATTTAAAATAGAATTGGCATAGAGAAGAATGCTTTCGTTGTCCCAAATTAATATAAAAAGCATACAAATTATGGCTTCAAGTTTCTACAACTTAAATATTGGTGTCTATGTAGTCATTTTTAACATTGCTTTCTAAAATATATTATGACCTTGAAAGTAGTGTAAATTTGTGTCACTAAATTGTATTAAAACTTCATCTAATGTGCTTTAACTAATTGAATAAATCTTTACAAAATACGCAATTCTTAGTGGAAGAGACAGTCATGTGGGGTGAGGGAAGTAGGGATGTAAACATACAGGCTAAAATAAAATGGAAAACTTAGCCTAATATTTGTGGTGATATCATTGTGCTGTTTTAGTTTATATCTCTGCTGTGCATATATCTCTAAACTAAAAGTTGATATTTATCTGGAGATAATGTTTTCAAATACATTTCTCCTTAAGTTAGATTGTCCAAGTAATGGAGACTTAAAAATGTATAAATAAAATTATGTAAATAGATTTGTTAGCATATTGTTACTATAACAAACATTAAAATAAAATACAACCACACATAAATGAAGTCTGAATGTGATGAGTCTTAAATGCAGTTTCATTTGGTTTTAAGGAAAAATAATTCAAAAGCTTGGACTTTAATTCTGGAAGACCGCTTCAGTTCCAGTTTAGGAAATACGTTTTGTTCTGTGTTTGTGTTTTAAAATTCAAAACTCATGAATAATCATGAGTGTTCATAGAGTAAAAGAGTTATGGCCATGAAAATCTTAAGTGCTAATCTAAGTGGTTGACTTTAATTTTTTGTTTTATTTTGTCTTAATTTTGCCTCTGATTTGCTGCTATACACTTTTCAAGCACTTCTTTATTTTTATTTTCCCTTTCTCTTAGTAGCAGAGAACTCAACATACAAAGTTTGTATTTAAAGCTTGGAAAAAAATTGCTACATTTTGATTAACACTTTGGACTCTAGCAATATAATACAGAAAAGATAGCTGACTAGAGATAAAATCAGTATGAAAGTACACTCTTGCTTTCTGTGAATTGGGTCCCCCTGCTTTAGGTTAGTATTAGAATTTAAATTGCATGGAGATGAATTTGTTTTTTGTTGTTAGTTTTACATAATCTTAGTGTTGGTGTATATGTGTTCTTAGAATTAAAACCACAACTGGGAAAGATATATTACACATCAAATTGTAAAAATTCCCAGTGTGTTTTCTTTTTCATAGAAGACCTTTAGTTACATGACTATTTTCTTGCTTAAAAGAATTTAAATTGTGCAACGATGCAAGCCCTACTTTTTTTTTTTTTTTGGAACTTGCATTGAGCAATAAATTCTAAAGAGCAAATTTCTAGTTTTTCATCTGATTTAAAAGTTTAAGGACTCTCTTCACAAAAGTGTTCTTTTAAATAGAAATGGACCATAATTAAAATAGAACTCCAAACCCAAATCTCTGCATGGAAGCCTGTGTATTATGTTTGATAGTGATCATCACTCACTCATTTGGTTGTGGGCATTTGATGTCACTTTAGTCAGATGATACTGCATCCACAGGTGTCAGTTTCAATATAGGTACACATTTTCCTTTGATGGTGCTTTCAGTGCCATTTTTCTGTCAGAAAGTTACAAAGATACTTCTCACAGTTGAAAATTAGCTATTTCATGACTGCATTCTAGTGCACCAAAAGGAAGATTTTTGTTCATGTGCAAGTGGAATGTATCTCAGAAAAGTGCTTTGTCTGAAGTAGCTGCACTAACAATATTTAAAATAGGAAAAAAAAAACCAAAAAACAAACAAACCTTGGCATTTATATCTAATCCAGGCATGCTGCAATTCACTTACTAGTTAATGATTATGCTTCTTTAAATTGCATGCATATACACCCATACCCTGAAAAAAAAAACAGGCTGCTTTTTAATGCAGCTAATCTTACTGTCATACATTTTCATATTTGTCTCAACTGCAGCATATTTCCAGAATTTTCCAATATCCTCTATCTTCCCCTTTAAACAATGGTGACTTCTGTTTGTGCTCTGAGAATGAGTGATTTGATCACAAATATATAGAAGCAGTTTGTGGCTGATTCTGTTAAAGTCCTTATCAGTAAGTAGCTTGAAATATGAAGAGATTTAAATGACTTTATTAAATTAAATATGACATTGTAAAACACCTGTCTCTTGTCAAGTCACCATATAATAATACAGATGGAAATTCTTTGTTATACCTATTCAGAGAAAATTTATACATATACTTAAAATAAACTTCATTAGAACTGAGCAAAATACAATGTGCTTGACACAATAAATCACAATTCAACATTTCCTAATAATGTATGTTCTTATATGTTCTACTATGTGTTTTTCTTCGTTATCTTCATATATCTGAAGTTCTATTACCACCCCCTACCCTCCACCCCATGTATTTGATCATTTCTCTAAGTCCCTTGGCTGAACCAATCTCTTTTCATGCAGAGGATAAAAAGAGAAGAACTTCAAAGTAGGTTCAGGTAATTAACAGCTGAGGGGAATATAATCTAAACCATAGGCCCTGCTTTGCACCCAGGCTGGATCGCTGAGCCAGCCGGCAAGGGAGTGCCTATTCCCTATAGCATCTAAATCTGCTTCCTCTGAACAGCACTGCCAGGCCTACAGTTATCACATCTGCATTTCAAACACCATGGCTCTGGCATTAATTATTAATTAGCCTACAGTCACCCCAGAGGATTCAAGTTCCAGTCTGCACATACTTATTCATTGACCTCTATCTTAGTTTTTGTTTGGGAGAAAAAACGCAGTAGAATGCTTAATAATTTCCTTTCTCTCAGACCTTCTGTTCTAGTTTCATGGAGGGGAAACTGTATATTTTCCAAGTGGGAATAATCACACAGTGGCCCCAAAATTTGTTTATGGTAAAATGTTTTATCAAATGATTAGGGGCCCAAATGGAGTGGAATGATTTATAGATGGTATTTAGTGATGAAATGTACTTTTTAATGTTCAACACATTGACTGGAATTTCCTCAAATTGAGAGATAAGGTCATGGGACAAAGCCAAATATTGCTTAGTTCTCAGTGAGGACAATTGCAGAATTTGTGAAGTAACCTGGATTTCATCCTTGGAAAATATATATGTGGATGACAAATGAGACTAGTGATAGCTTCATCTGATGCTGAAATGTCCAACAAAATTATAAACACAAAAATGATTTTTTAAAAAGATCTCCCAATTATCATTTATTTCAAATAGAAATCTAAATATGCTCCTTTATAACCAGTAAATATTTTAATGTGTAAATTAAATTATTAAGGTATTTGTGACAACATTTTGGGCCAAAACATTGAACCATTTACGTAATAGAAGAGTGATTATTTGAGTTGAGCTGAGTTATGCGGACACGAGTTTGTATCTCAGCCCCACCTGTTAATAAGTGGACTTAAATCCATATCATTTTTGAAACTGACTTCCCTTTAGAAAAATGAGGTTAGCATTAGAACCTGCCTCATGGAGTTGTTATAAGAATTACAAAAATGAGGTTAGTATTAGAACCTGCCTGATGGAGTTATTGTAAGAATTAAATGGCATGATGCATATAAATTGTTCATCATATTTACCATAGTGCTTGACATATAATAATGTTCAATAATGGTTCATTATTTAAATAATATTTGTTCCATTATTCTATTGTGAGATTTCTATAGTTTGTATTAATTTGGTTTAATTTAGATGTCAATTCCTCACTGCATGTATTTCCCAATATAGGAGCTTTTAACAACCATGTATGAGCATGGCTCTTGCTTTCCTATTCAGAAACTACTATCACTTGTTCTCCTAGTACCACTCAATTGCAATGGTAATTGCCCTCTTCTTCACCCCCACTCTTGTTTTCTTGCTTTGTACCCTGGCATGTCTTATGGAATCTATTCATCACTGCTGAAAATCTCTCTCCTTAATACAAGAGACCCTGTGGGGCTTTCTCAAACATTTCAACTTTATCACTGGCATGTGGAGCATCCTCTGGAAGCAGAGTCCTTGTAAACTGTTTCTATCCCTGAAATCCATCCATGAAATCTTCACAGGGAAAAATGTTACAAGAGTAGGATTGAGGCACACGTCTATCTACCTCTGCCAAGACTGGGAGTCTGGTTCTAATACTGAAGTGGAAGGAGATGGTATTCTGTTGTCTTGAGTTTAAATTCAGAAATACTCTCCCATGCAAATAAAGCTATAAATAGTAGTTAAAGCCTAGTACCATAAACATGCAATGTTTTGATGTTTTTTTTGCTTTTTGTGTAGGAAAAATAAGTTTCTGTCAAAGATTAATATATTTTAAAGTTATTATTTTACCAGTTTTCATTGTCACCATTCACATTGGAGGGAAATTAGGTTAATCAAATAAATGGACTAACAGAGGTGAGAATGTTAATTTTTATTAGAAGATAATTATGTCAAAGTAGATTTTAAATAAATAATGCAGGTACAGGTATAGAGAACCTGTAAAAATAGTGACTTAAAACACAGCTGTATTATGGAAAGGTTAATGGCCAGTGAATCAGAGTTCTCTAGGAGCATGCGGTAGGCCTCTATATGAGGTTTTGCTTCATTCCTAATGTTTTAAGGAAAGACTGAAATAAAAGTATAGAAACCATACTGAGATAATTTCAGGGATAATTAATATATTATAGGACAATTAATTTCTACGGTGTGGAATGTTATAATAAAATCCGGAGACAGAGAAAGTTGTTGTTAGATGGAACTTCAAAAATCATCAAAATTAATGCAGAAATCTCTTCTACAACATTCTTAACCAATAGTCCTCTAGTCTTTACTGGAATATGTCACCTGGTAAGGAGCTTACCACATCCAAAAGCATCTTATTCCATTTCCGCACAGCTTTGTTGGAAAGCTATTTCTTGTATTGAACTCAAGTCTTTTAACCTTCTAGTTTGGTGAGACAATTTCTGTTTCTATATGCCATCTCTTTAAATATCTAAAAACAATTTCTGTGCCTCACTTTCTTCCTGTTTTTTTTTTTTCTATTCTTAATGTCCTCAGTTACTTTATGCATTCATTGCTGAAGTGGTTTTATGATCGCTCACTGTATACGTCTGTGTAGGCTTCCATAAAATATACCATAGACTAGATGGCTTAAACAACAGACATTTATTTCTCACAGTTGTGAGCTTGAAGGCCAAGATCAGGGTGCCTGCATGGTTGGGTCTGGTGCTGTTGAGGTCTATCTTCCTGACTTGCAGATGGCTTCCTTTTTGCTGTGTACTCACATGTGTGTGTGTGTGTGTGTGTGTGTGTGTGTGTGAGAGAGAGAGAGAGAGAGAGAGAGAGAGAGAGAGAGAATCTTCCTCAAAAATTATATCCGATTAGGATCCCACTCTTATGACCTCATTTAACCTTAATTGCCTTCTAAAGGCCATATCTCCAGACATAGTCATCATAAGGGATTGGTCTTCAACATACGAATTTGGAAGGGGTACACAATTCAGCCCGTAGCACTCACTATCCTAGATTCCATACACTTAGCACCTTAACATTCTGGTATAGTCAAAATGACTTTTACAATGTAATGAACTAAAGTAATGTGGGTGAAACTTAACAGAAACCCATGGGGGAGGGGAAGGAAAAAAAAAAAGGAGGTTAGAGTGGGAGAGAGCCAAAGCATAAGAGACTCTTAAAAACTGAGAACAGGGGCGCCTGGGTGGCTCAGTCGGTTAAGCGGCCGACTTCGGCTCAGGTCACGATCTCGCGGTCCGTGAGTTCAAGCCCCGCGTCGGGCTCTGTGCTGACAGCTCAGAGCCTGGAGCCTGTTTCAGATTCTGTGTCTCCCTCTCTCTCTGCCCCTCCCCTGTTCATGCTCTGTCTCTCTCTGTCTCAAAAATAAATAAAGGTTAAAAAAAAACTGAGAACAAACTGAGGGTTGATGGGGGGTGGGAGGGAGGGGAGGGTGGGTGACCGGTATTGAGGAGGGCACCTTTTGGGATGAGCACTGGGTGTTGTATGGAAACCAATTTGACAATAAACTTCATATATTGAAAAAAAATAATGTGGGTGATATTTGAGCAGTGCAAATCACAAAGGGACTATTGCTCCTTTTAAGAATAAACTATAATTTTGTTATTATGACTAAGACTGTATTCAGCTTTTCAGTAGCTTTTTTTGGAGAATTTATAAATATAAAAAATCCCATCATTCACATTTCATATTTTGGTGGCATTTTTCCATTTTTTCTTGCTTTTAAATTTCTATACATATAATTATGGTTAAGACTTTAAGAAATTTTGGGGCGCCTGGGTGGCTCAGTCGGTTAAGCGTCCGACTTTGGCTCAGGTCATGATCTCGCAGTTTGTGGGTTCGAGCCCCGCGTCGGGCTCTGTGCTGCTACCTCAGAGCCGGAGCCTGCTTCAGACTCTGTCTTCCTCTCTCTCTGCCCTTCCCATGCTCATGTTCTGTCTCTGTCTCTCAATAATAAATAAATGTTAAAAAATTAAAAAAAAAGACTTTAAGAAATTTTATATGCTGATGTTTTCAACTTAACATTATATTATATAAATTCTCTGTTATTATAAACTCTTCCTAAATACTTTTAGAGGTTGAATACTATTTCCTCTTTTTTTAAGGGCATTTTGAAGTTTATTTATTTATTTATTTATTTATTTACTAATCTCTACACCCAATGGGGAGCTTGAACTTATGACCCCAAGATCCAGAGTCACATACTCTTCAGGCTGAACCAGCTAGGTGCCCCACATACTATCTCCCCTTAAGGATATACCATAATTTGCAAATACATATTTATTTGTTTTCAAATGTATATATAGTGTTATTTGTGTTTAAATCCAAACTTATTTGTAAAAGTTTTTATGATTTTAATTTAATTTAATTTTTATATTAAATATAACTTTTCAAGACATCCAGATGGCAAACAGACACATGTTTTATGATTTTTTGTTCTTAGTTTCAGTCTATGGTTGCACAAGTATGCACACACATATACACATTGTGATTTTGATCTCAAATATTAGCTATTCTTCTTATGATTGTGTTGTGTACAAATTACAGATCTTTCTATATCATGGTCTACATTGAAAGAAACTGTTGAAAATGATAATACCAAAGACAGAGCCAAAGTATTACTGCTTGAGATTTCTGTTCAGAAATCTATTTTAATTCTCTTTTAATTACACTCTTTAAGAAAACTTGCACATCAAATAATGGATAGATTTCTTCCAATAAGAATTCATCTTGTATCTACTAGTTGAAACACATGGGATTTATTTTATTTATTTATTTTTAATTTTTTTAGTTTATTTATTTATTTTGAGAAAGACAGAGGCAGCATGAGCAGGGGAGGGGCAGAGAGAGAGAGAGAGAGAGAGAGAGAGAGAGAGGGAGAGAATCTCAAGCAAGCTCCACACTGTCAGCAAAGAGCCTGATATGGGGCTCAAACTCAAAAAACCATGAGATCATGACCTGAGTCAAAACCGAGACTTGAACACTTAACCAACTGAGCCACCCAGGCACCCTAAACACATGGGATTTAAAAGTGAGAAGAGACCTTAGATAATCATATATAGTCCAGGCCCCTGATGTGAAATGTTTAATGATTTGTTAAAAGGCTACCATTATGTGTGGCAGTTCAATCTAGTAATACTTTCAGAAAAAAAAAAGAAACTTGTTCAACATGAGTTGTTTTGGTGAAAGTATGATGACTCCTATGATCAGCCCTGGAATTTTTAAGTTCTCACAAAAAGTTTTTCATAATATAATTGAGACTTTCATTGGGCATCAATAGTAAGCTTACTGGTTTATAGTTTCTAGCACCTATCTGCTCTTTAGTTAAGATTTACTTGTTATCTGCCAGTTGACTGGCTCTTACATAAAACAATAATGTGAGGAAAATACAGAATTATATTTTTATATTACTATTTAGCTACAATGTTTGGAGGACAAAATATTACAGAAATAGCATTAAAAAGTAAGTTTACAAGAATCCCTGTCTCCTGTAGAGAAGAGAAGCTGTAATAGATATGTGAAGCATGAATAGAAATAGGACAGAGTGGGCTGAGATTAGGTCAGATGCCTTTGAGATCTTCTTCAATGTTCAGGTTCTCTAAAAAATGTTTACTAAAATTATTCTGAGATTAATACATTTTAATCACCACATTATACTTTGTTGAAAATGAGTTTTAAAGGTTTTTAAATTGGGGTGCCTGGGTGGTTCAGTCGGTTTAGTGTCTGACTTTGGCTCCAGTCGTGATCTCCTGGTTGTTGAGTTCGATCCCCCAATCAGCTCTCTGCTGTCAGTGCAGAGCCCCCTTTGGATCCTCTGTCTCCCTCTTTCTGTCTCTGCTCCTTCTCCACTGATGCCCACTCTCTCTCTCTCTCAAAAATAAAAATAAACCCTAATTTTTAAAATAGGGGTGTTTATAAGTGACAAATATAAGTTTTGTAAAAAAAATCCATATCCACTGTTTTAAAGAAACAGTATTTAGGATATACAATTCAAATTGTAAAAAAGTTAAATCATTCAAAGATTCTAATTTTTGAAAAGCAGTTAAAAATGTTATCCAATAAAATTTGTGACTATTTTATTAAAAACTAGGAATATGTAAGTGCTGATTGACATATCTTTGGAGATGATTAATTGGGATTCCAAATTGCCTGGAGAAAATATCTTGTGGGGCTCACTAAACTAATGACATACATATCTACAAGTAACAAAAAAAGCAATGATTTAGAAGTGTAGACTGTATTTATCATGATTAATAAAAATCTTCTGTGATCACATAGCTGTACAAAGTTAAATGAATTAATCTGAGAAAGTACATGGCTTTGTGACTGGACAAAATACGTTTGTTCCACCATGTTTATCTATCCTCATTTGTTGCGTGTTTTCATTTTTTTTATTTCAAGTTTTTATTTAAATTCTAGTTAGTTAACATATATGGTAAAATTGATTACAGGTGTTGAATTCAGTGATTCGTCACCTACATATAATACCAGTGTTCATTATATGTAGGTGCCCTCCTTAACAATAGCCATCACCCATTTAGCCCATCCCCCCACTTACTTCCCCTCCAGCAACCCTCAGATTTTTCTCTTTATATAAGAGTCTCTTATGGTTTGCCTCCCTCTGTTTTTATCTTATTTTTATTTCCCTTCCCCTTTGTTCACTGGTTTTGTTTTTTAAATTCCACATATGAGTGAAACAATAGATATTTGTCTTTCTCTGACTTATTTTGCTTAGCATAAAACACTCTAGTTCCATCAACATTGGTGCAAATGGCAAGATTTCATTCTTTTTAATGGCCAAGTTGTATTCCGTTGTGTGTGTGTGTGTGTGTGTGTGTGTGTGTGTGTGTGTGTTTAACATCTTTATCCATTCATCGGTCTTTCCATAATTTGACTATTATTGATAATGCTGCTATAAATGCCCACATGCATTTGTCCCTTTGAATCAGTGTTTTGGTATCCTGTGAGTAAATACCTACTAGTGCAATTTCTGGGTCATAAGATAATTCAATTTTTAATTTTTGAAGAACCTTCATGCTCTTTTTCAGAGTAGCTGCACCAGTTTGCATTCCCCACAACAGTGTAAGAAGGGTACCCTTTCTCTGCATCCTAGCCAACACCTGTTGTTTCTTATGTTGTTCATTTTAGCCATTCTGACTGGTGTGAGGTGGCATCTCATTATGGTTTTGGTTTGTATTATCCTGATGATGAGTGATGTTGAGGATCTTTTCACATGCCTGTTAGCCATCTGGATGTCTTCTTTGGGAAAATATCTATTCGTGTCTTCTGCCCACTTCTTAACTGGATTATTTATTTTTTGGGTGTTGAGATTTTTAAGGTCTTTATAGATATTGGATACTAATATTTTATCCGATATGTCATTTGCAAATATCTTCTCCCCATTCCATAGGTTATATTTTAGTTTTGTTGATTGTTTATCTTCATGAACTCCTAATAATTTAGTTTTGCTTGTATTTCCCTTGCCTTTGCAGACGGGTCTAGTAAAATGTTGCCATGACCAAAGTCATATATGTTGCTGCCTGTGTTCTCCCCTAAGAATTTTGATGGTTTCTTGTCCCACATTTAAGTATTTCATCCATTTTGAATTCTTTTTGTGTATGGTGTACAAAAATGGTCCAGTATCACTCTTTTGCATGTTGTTGTCCAGTTTTCCCCAACACCATTTGTTGAAGACACTTTTTTCATTAGATATTCTTTCCTATTTTGTTGATGCCATTGGATATTCTTTCATGTTTTGTTGACAATTAGTTGATCATTACTTGTGGGTTCTTTTCTGAGTTTCTATTTTGTTCCATTTGAACTATGTGTCTATTTTTGTGTCAGTACATATTGTCTTGATGACTACAACTTTTTTTATATGTAGTTTGAATTCCAGAATTGTGATATCTCCAGCTTTTGTTTATCTCTCTCAAGATTGCTTTGGCCATTTGGGGTCTTTAGTGGCTCCATACACATTTTAGGATTGTTTATTCTAGCACTGTGAAAAATGCTGGTAATGTTATGATAGGAAGTTCATGATATTTGTAGATAGCTTTGGGTAATATAGACATTTTAACAGAATTTGTTCTTCCAGTCCATTAGCATGGAATGTTTTTCCATTTCTTTGTGTCCTCTTCAATTTATTTCATAAGTGTTCTGTACATGTCAGAATACAGATCTTTTACCTCTTTGATTGCATTGATTCTTAGACATCTTATGATTTTTGGTGCAATTATAAATGGGATCAATTCCTTGATTTCACTTTCTGCTGCTTCAATATCAGTGTATCAAAATGAAACAGATTTCTGTACTTTGATTTTGTGTCCTGAAACTTTGCTGAATTAATGTATCAGTTCTAGTAATTTTGTGGTGGAGTCTTTTGGATTTCTTACATATAGTATCATGTCATCTGCAAATAGTGAAAATTTGACTTCTTCCTTGATAGTTGTAATGCCTATTATTTCTTCTTGTTGTCTAATTGCTGAGGTTAGAACTTCCAGTACTATGTTAACTAACAATAGTAATAATGGACATTCCTGTCTTTTTCCTGACCATAGATCTAGGAAAAGCTCTCCATTTTTCCTCATTGAGGATAATATTATCTATGGGTCTGTAGTATATGGGCTTTATGATATTGAGGTACATTCTCTCTGTCCCTAATTTACTGAGGGTATTTTATTCAAGAATGGAAGCTGATTTTATCAAATGTTTTTTTTTCTGCATCTCTTGAGAAGATCATATGATTCTCATCTTTCTTTTATTAATGTGGTGTATCACATTGACTGATTTGAAAATATTGAACCACATATGTACCCCAGTAATAAAACCCACTTGATCATCATGAATAATTCTTTGAATGTGTTATTGGATTCCATTTGGTAGTATCTTGTTGAGCATTTTTACATCCATGTTCATTTGGGATATTGACCTGTAATTCTCCTTTATAATGGGGTCTTTGTCTGATTTTGTAATCAAGGTAATACTGACATCATAGAATGAGTTTGTAAGTTTTCCTTGAATTTCTATATTTTGGAATAATTTGAGAAGAGTAAATATTAACTCTTCTTTAAATGTCTGGTAGAATTCTCTCGGGAAGCCATCTAACCCTGGACTTTTGTTTGTTGTGGGATTTTTGATTACTAACTTACTTTCTTTGCCAGTTATAGGATAGTTCTAATTTTATGTTTCTTTCTGTTTTAGTTTTGGTAGTTTATATATTTGTAGGAATTTATCCATTTCTTCAAGAGTGCCCAGTTTGTTTGCCTGTAATTTTTCATAATATTGTCTTATAATTGTTTGTATTTCTGTGGTGTTGGCTGTGATATCTCCTCTTTAATATGTGATTTTATTTATTTGCATCCTTTATTTTTTCTTGTTGATAAGTTTGGCTAGGATTTTATCAATTTTATTAGTTCAAAGAACAAGCTAGTTTTGTTGATCTATTCTATTTTTTTTTTTTGCATCTTTGTTTGCTCATTCCTATACTGTTAATTTCTGCTCTAATCTTTATTATTTCCCTTCTTCTGCTGGCTTAAGGCTTTATTTATGATTCTTTTTCTAGCTCCTTTAGGTGTAATGATAGGTTGTGTATTTGAGATTTTTCTTGTTTCTTGTTTTAGGCCTGTATTGCAATATACTTGCCTCTTATGACCACCTTTGCTGTTACAAAAGCAAAGGACATAAACCATAGATCATTGTGTTTTCATTTTCATTTGTTTCCACATATTTTTTCATTTCTTCTTTAATTTCCTGGTTAACTGATTCATTCTTTAGTAGGATTTTCTTTTTCTTTTCTTTTTTTTAGTAGGATTTTCTTTAACCTCCATTATTTGTGGTCTTTCCAATTTTTTTCTTGTGGTTGACTTTAAGTTTCATAGCATTGTGGTTGGAAAATGTGCATTGCAATATACACTTGTTAATTTTAACTTGTTAAAGTTTACCTTGTTGCAGGATGATTTGTGACTCAGTATGTGATCTATTATGGAGAATATTCCATGTGCTCTTAAAAAGAATGTGTATTCCACAGCTTTAGCATGAAAAGTTCTGAATATGTATGTTAATTCTATCTGGTCCAGTGTGTCATTTAATGCCTTTGTTTCCTTGTTGATTTTCTGCTTAGATGATCTGTCCATTGATGTAAGCGGGGTGTTTGAGTCCCATACTAATAATGTATTATCATTGATGAGTTTCTTTTTCTTTGTTATTAATTGATTTATATATATGGATGTAACCAAGTTGGTTATCATATTGTCATAATTATTGACAATTGTTAGATCTTCTTATTGTGTAGACCCCTTAGCTATCATATAGTTCTCTCTTCATGTCTTGTTATTATCTTTGGTTTGGAATCTAGTTTGTCTGATATAAGTATGGCTACTCTGGCTTTATTTTATCATCCAATAACATGACAGATGGTTCTCTATCCTCTCACATTCAAGCTGGATGTGCCCTTAGGTCTAAAATGAGTCTCTTATAAGCAGCATATAGAAAATTCTTGTCTTTTAATTCATTTTAATACCCTATATCTTTTGACTGGAGCTTTTAGTCCATTTATATTCTGAGTAATTAATGATAGATAAGACTTTAGTGGTATTGCACTGTGTAAAGTTGCTATTTCTGGAGATTTTCTTTGTTCCTTTCTAGTCTTTGCTGCTTTTGATCTTTCCTTCCCACTTAAAGAGTTGCCTCTAATATTTTTTTGCAGGGATGGTTTAGTGGTCAGAAACTCCTTTAATTTTTGCTGGTTTCTTAAACCCTTTCTCTCCTTCTACTCTGATGACAGCTTTGTTGGACAACATATTCTTGGCTGCATATTTTTTCCCCTTAAGCACATTGAATATATCATGCCACTCCCTACTGGTCTGCCAGGTTTCTGTGGAGAAATCTACTGCTAGCCTGTTTTGTCATCCCTTGTGGTTTATTGATTTCTTTTCCCTTGATGCTTTCTGGATTCTTCCCTTATCTTTATGTTTTGAAGATTTTGCTGATATGTCTTAGGGTTGGCCAAATTTGTTGTATTTGATGGAAGTTCTGTGTGGTTCCTGGATTTGGATTACTGTTTCCTTCCCTAGATTATGGATGTTTTCAGTTATAATTTACTCAAATAAACCTTCCGCCACTTTTTCCCTCTCTTCTTCTTCTGAGACTCCTATGATATGCATGTTATTATGCCTTATGGATTTGGTGAGTTCCCTAAGTCTGCATTAATTATCCAATATTTTTCTTTCTCTTTTCTTTTTGGCTTCATTATTTTCCATAATTTTGTCTTCAGACTTATTGATCCCTTCCTTGGATTCATCCATCCTTGTTGGCATGGCATCAGTTGGTTTTGTATCTCAGTTATAGCATTTTTTTTTTTATTTTGGTCTGACTAGTTTTTAGTTATTTTCTCTCTGCAGAAAGGGATTCTCTAATTTCTTCTATGCTTTTCTAAAACCTAGCTAGTATTCTTAAGATTGTCTTTTAAACTCTGGTTCAGGCGTATTACTTATATCTGGCATATTATTTTTTGTCTTGATTAGATCTCTGGCCGTGACCTCTTCCTGTTCTTTATTTTGAGATGAATTCCTCCATTTTGTCATTTTGTCTACATCACTGTTTTTTGTATGTTAGGAAACTTCTTATTTCCTGCTCCTGATAGTAATGGCTATATTAAGAAGAGGTTCTATACTGTCCAGGTCCTGGCACTTCAGGAAGTGTTTCAAAATATGCACTCTGCTGTTGTGTTTTGGCTTCTGTTTTCCTCAAGTCAGTCCTCTAAAAGTTTCTTCTTGCCTGCATTTGAAGTGTTTGGACCTTGTCCAAAATGTGGCACAATTTAACTAGGTATGTTTTGGTATGCATGTTAATAGGCTAGATCCTATTTCCCTTAGACCTGAAGCTTAGCAGCACTCTATGATCAGTAGACTTGGTGCAAGCAAGGGGTATGTGCTGGTCTTCTGGGAGAGGGGACCAATGCAATGGTTCTTGGAGTGACTTGTCCTAGTAAAGATTCACCTGCAGGGCTCAGGGGGGTGGGTCTTGGTGTAAGTGGCTCCAGCTCCCTGTGGGAGAACTGTCTTGCTCACTGAACTCTATCAGTGCTGATGGGCATAGGAAAAGTGGCATCGCCCTGCTCTCTCATCCACTGAATGGGGAGTTCACACCCACCAGTTTTCAGGAAATCCCCACAGCAGAGCAAACAATCTCTCCTTAATTTTTTAAAATGTTTATTTATTTTGAGAGAGACAGACATAAAGAGAGAGACAGAAAAAGACTCTCAAGCAGGCTCTATGCTCAATGCAGAGACTGATGAGAAGCTTGATCCCATGACTGCAAGATAATGGCCTGAGCCAAAGTCGAGTCAGATGATCAACTGACTGAGCCACCCAGGTACCCCAATATTTTTAATTTTTTTGAGGAACCCCCATCCTTACTGGCCTCACCAGCTTGTGTTCTTACAAACAGTGCAAGAAGGTTCCTTCTCCACGTACTCTCCAATATTTATTTCTTTTTAATTTAGTCATTTTTACAGGTGTCACATGTGTATATAAATGTTTTCTTTTATCTTGCTGTTTTTAAAATTCTCTTTATCACTATTCTTTGCCATTTTAAATACGTATCTTGGTGTGGACAACATTGGGTTGATTTTGTTGAGGGATTTCTGTTCCTCCTGTATCTTGATGTCCATTTCCTTCTTCTGATTACAGAAGTTTTCAGCTATTATTTCTTCAAATAGATTTTCTGCTCTCCTTTCTCTCTCTTCTTCTGGGATCCCTATAGTGCAAATGTTACCACTTCTGATGGTGTTGCTGAGTTACCTTAAACTATTCTCATTTTTTTCTTATTCTTTTTTTAGGGTTTTTTTTTTTCCTGTTCAGCTTGGTCACTTCCCACTATTCTGTCTCCAGGCTTACTGATCCATTTTTCTGCTTCCTCTAATCTACTATAAATTAGTTCTGACGGATTTTTAATTTCATCTATTGGGTTATTTATTTCTGAATCATTCTTTTTTATATTTTTCAATCTCTTTGTTAAAGGTCTCACTGAGGTCCTCTATTATTTTCTCATATCCAGTTAATATCATTATGACCATTACTTTCTTTTATTTAAATTTTAATTCCAATATAGTTAAAATAGAGTGTTATATTTGTTTCAGGTGTATAATATAGAGATTAATCAATTCCATACATTACCCAGTGCTCATTATGACAAGTGTACTCCTTAATCCACATTACCTATTCAACTCATCCCCCCACCCACCTCCCTTATGGTAACCATTCGTTTGCTGTCAGTAGTTAAGAATCTGATTCCTGGCTTGTCACTTTCTCTATTTTTTTTCCTTTGATCATTTCCTATGTTTCTTAAATTCCATATATGAATGAAATGCTATGGTATTTGTCTTTCTCTGACTAACATATTTCACCTAACATTATACTTATAAGCTCCATCCATGTATTGCAAATGGCAATATTTCATTCTTTTTATGAATGAGTAATATTTCATTGAATATACCACCACTTATTTTCTTTAAATTTGAGAGAGACACAGAGAGAGATCGGCGGAGGGGAGAGAGAGAATCAGTGCAGAGCTTGATGTGGGGCTCAATCCCACGAAATGTGAGATCATGACCTGAGCTGAGATCGTGTCAGATGTTTAACCAACTGAGCCACACAGGCTCCCTGAGATATATGACTACTTCTTTATCCATTCTTATACTGATGGGCACATGGGCTACTTCCATAATTTGTCTACTATAAATAATGTTTCTGTAAACATAGAAGTGCATGTATCCCTTTGGTTTAGTGCTGTTGTATTTTTGGGTAAATACCAAGTTGTGTGATTACTGGATTATAGGGTAATTCTATTTTTAACTTTTTGAGGAAACTCCATATTGTTTTCTACAGGGACTGCAGCAATTTGCATTCCCACCAACAGTGCACAAGGATTCCAAAGATTCCTTTCTTCACATTACCCTCAAAACTTGTTTCTTGTGTTTTTCATTTTAGCTATTCTGACAGGTGTGAGGTGATATGTCTTTGTAGTTTTAATTTGCATTTCCCAGATGATGAGTGATGTTGAGTATCTTTTCATGTATCTGTTGGACATCTGTATATCTCATTTGGAGAAATGTCTATTCATGTCTACTGCCCATTTTTACTTGGATTATTTGTTTATTTGGGTGTTGAGTTTGATAAGTTCTTTATTTTGGATACTAATCCTTCATCAGAAATGTCATTTGCAGATGTCTTCTCCATTACAACAGGTTGGCTTTTAGATTTGTTGATTGTTTCCTTCACTGTGCAGAAGGTTTTTTTTGTTTTGTTTTTTTGGTTTTTTTTTTTTTTTGATGAAGCCCCAATAGTTTATTTTTGTTCTTATTTCCCTTAATTCAGGAGACATATCTAGAAAAATATTGCTATGGCCAATGTGAGAGATATTACAACCTGATCTCTCTTTTTAAGATTTTTATGGTTTCAGGTTTCACATTTATGTCTTTAACCCATTTTGAATTAATATTTTGTGTACGAAGTAAGAAAGTGGTCCAGTTTCATTCTTTTGCATGTTGCTGTACAGTTCTCCCAATGCCATTTTTTGAAGTGAATGTCTTTTTCCCGCTGGATATTTATTCCTTATTTGTCAAAGTTTAATTGCCAATACTTGTGGGTTTATTTCTGGGTTTTCTGTTTTTTTCTATTGATCTATGTGTCTATTACTATGCCAGTACCATACTGTTTTGATCACTACAGATTTTTCGTATAAGTTAAAGTCAACAATTTTGGTACTTCTAGCTTTTCTCTTTCAAAACTACCTTGGATATTCAGGGTATGTTGCAGTTCCATACAAATTTTAGAATTGTTTGTTCTACCTCTGAAAAATGCAGTTGGGATTTGAGAGAGATTGCATTAAATGTGTAGATTGCTTTGGGTATATAAACATTTTAATAATATTTGTTCTTCCAATCCATGAGCATGGAATGTATTTCCACTTCTTTGTGTCATCTTTAATTTTTTTCATCCGTGTTTTATAGTTTCCAGAGTATATGTCTTTCACCAATTTGGTTAGGTTTATTCTTAGATATCTCTTTTATTTTGGGTGCAATTGAAAATGTAATTGTTTTCTTATTTTCTCTTTCTTCTGTTTCATTATTAGTGTATAGAAATGCAACAGAGTTTTGCACATTGATTTTGTATCCTACAACGTTATTGAATTCATTTTTCAGTTCTAGTAATTCTTTGATGGAGTCTTCAAATTCAATTTGAATGTCTTTTATTTGTGTTTGTTGTCTGATTGCTGTGGCTAGGACTTCCAGTACTATATTAAATAAAAGTGTTGACACTGGACATCCTTGACTTATTCTCAACCTTAAGGGGAAAACTCTCAGTTCTTCCCCATTGAGTATTATGTTTGATGTAGGTTTTTCACATATGGCCTTCATTATGTTTATGTATGCCCCCTCTAATCCTATGTTGTTGAGGGCTTTTACTATGAATTGATGTTGTATTTTGTCAAATGTTTTTTTTTTTTCTGTTCCTATTGTAATGGTCATATGGTTTTCAACCTTCCTCTTAATGATGTCATGTATCATATCAATTGACTTGCAAATATTGAATCACTTTTTCATCCAGAGAATAAATCCCACTTGATCATGTGAATGATTTTTTACATGTGTTTTTGGATTCTGTTTGCTAGTATCTTGTTGAAGATTTTTGCATGTATGTTCATCAACTATATTGGCCTGTAGTTTCCTTTTTTTTTATCCACAGACAAACAACCTATGCATTTTGATTGGAGCATTTAGTTATTTAACATTCGAAGTAATTATTGATAGATATGTATTTATTGCCTTTTTTTTCACTTGTGATTGTTTTGTAGCTCTTCTCTGATCCATTTTTATCTTTATCTCTTTCATGGTTTGTTGGTTTTCTTCAGTGATATACTTGAGTTTCTTACTCAATTTTTTGCTTATCTATTACTATTTTTTGGTCTGTGATCACCATTTTGTTTATATGTATCTTCTGCATATAGCAGCCTATATTAAGCGGATGGTGGTTTAATATTGAACTCATTCTTTAGACTCCTCTCCCTTCCATATTTTAAATATTTGCCATCATGTTTTACATCTTTTTATTTTATGAATTCCTTGACTGATTGTTACAGAAATACATTTTATTGCTTTTATGTTTTATTTTTTACTTTTTGTCTTCTTTTATGTTATGGGGTTTGTCTGACAGTCTTTGGGTCACTCTTAGGTTTATTCACTTATATATATATGTGATATCTAGTTGTAAACATGGAATGGGGTGAAGGGTGAGCTTAGGGTCCTCCTACTCTGCCATCTTGAACCTGCTCCATATATTTTCCACTCTTTATGAGGCATATTGCTAATCTCCATTTCATTTACCTCTTTTGTTGTGATTTTATCCTCTTCTTTAATTTTGGGATATATTTCTCTCTTTCATTTTGTCTAACTTTCTGTGTTTGTTTCTATGTGTTAAGAAAGTCACCCGCATCTCTTAATTTTGAAAATAGTTGTCTCATGAAGAAGAGGTCCTTTAGTGTCCTGTCCCATGTTCACAAGAAACACATGCTCTAGGGGTGTCTCTTATCTTTACTCTATATACCCTATTGTTGTGGCTAACTACTGTTTACTTTCAGTTCAGTCATCTGCAGTGACCCAACTTTGCTGCTCCCTGTGAGGTTTTTGTTGGTGGGTAGGACTGACCGTCAAACCAGTTGTCTTCCCCCTATCCAATGTTGGGGTTGCAGTGGAACTGGTTTGTATAGTTATCTTCCCTTCCTCATAGCAGAAGTGATTTGGGGTGGTGCTTGTCCTTGTCTTGGTTTCTTGCAGAATGATATGAGTTAAGACCCACTTGGAGGAACTCCTGCAAAGTGATGGAGTGGTTGGATGGGATGATTCTGCAGAACATGTGGGAGGGTCATGGTGTTAATAAGGTAGGTAGAGAGCAAATGTAGCACTGGCCCTGTGGGAGTTGCTTGCAGGATGACATGTGACAGGCACCATGTTGCAGAGACTCCTGCCAGTGGGGTGAGTTGGATGGGGAAAATCTGCAAAAGATCATTGGATGGGGCACAGAGTGTCAGCAACCTAGGTTGAGAATTTTCATGGTGGTTCCTACAGATGTCTAGGTGTCTAGGCTGGGAGGATGGATAGAAATGATCCCTAACAGTTTTTAATTCTTAGAAAAGTCTCCTAAAGATCCTCGCCCCTCCAGAGCATGTTCTGAGGTTAGTAAATAAATCTACTTCCTTCCTATATATCCCCAGTTGTTTTCAAACTGCTGCTTTCATGTTGTATATTGGTGGAATTTTAATGCTGGCTGGTTAAGTGTTAGGACTCAGTTTCCTTTAGCTATCACAAAACTAAGCCTTCTGATTTTGAAAGTACTGACAGTTAATCCACACTGGTTTCACAAATTCTTGATGTTACCCCCCACTGTTTTTCACAACTAAATATTATGAGGACTGTCTTCCCAGTGCTGGTACCCATGTCTGTAGTGCCTGTTGTGGGGTTTGCTCCTCCCCTTTCTCTATGTTTGTGGTGTCCCTCCCATATGTGTGGTTAGTTCCACCAAAAGTTTGGTTCCAGACCATATCTTTACCACTGCCCCCCTACCATTTAGATGTGACATCCTCTCTAGGATTAACTGTGAAGAGTCTGTTCTGCCACTCTAAGCGTCATGTTACAGATTAATTGTACTGATGAGGCTGCTATCTACATGTGTTCACGGGACAAGGTGGGCTCAGGAGGATTGTCCTATGCTGCCATCTTCCCAAACTCCCTAACTTATTTATCATATGTAAGCCACACAAGAGAGATTTTATGATAGTAGAAGCCCAGGATTTGGAATGAACCATATTTGTGTTCAAATCTCAACTCTGCTCTTCCTCAGATGTACAGGAAAACCAATAAAATTAAATCTAAGTCTTAATTCCTTATTTATAAAATGGAGATAAAAATCTTAGCTTGAAGGATTCTCTTAAGATTTATATAAAGCAATATCTGGATAGTTTCTAGATCTATGCCTGGTAAGTGGTATAGTATTCAGTAAAATGTAGCTAAATCTTATTTATATAAGTTTTTCTGTACTGGTATATTTACCAGGTAACTGTTTTACCTCTAAATTTCAAAAATATCCATGTTGGATAGAAACATTTATACTACATTTTTTTTATTCTTTCAGTAGACTTATTGAACATACCTGACATTTTCCTTTTTAAAAGTTTTAATTACGGTATAGTTAACATACAGTGTTATATTACTTTTAGGTGTACAATATATGATTCAACATTTCCATATATCACACAGTGCTCATCACAAGTGCACTCTTTAATCACCATCACCTATATCATCCCACCCACCTACCTGCCCTCTGCTAACCATCAGTTTTTCCTCTGTAGTTAAAAGTATTTCTCTTGATTGACCTCTCTCTCTCTTTTTCTCCATTGTTCATTTGTTTTGTTTCTTAAATTCCACATATGAGTGAAATCATATGTTATTTGTCTTTATCTGATTGACTTATTTTGCTTAGTATGATACTCTATAGCTCTATCCATTTCATTGCATATGGCAAGATTTAATTCTTTTTTAAGTTTATATTCATATCTATATCTATATCTATCTATCTATCTATCTATCTATCACTTCTTGATCCATTCATCAATCAATCAGTTGGCACTGAAAATTCTTCCATAATTTGGCTATTGTAAATAATCCTGCAATAAACATAAGGGTGCATACATCCCTTTGAATTAGTGTTGTATTTTTTGAGTAGATACCCAGTAAGACAACTACTGGATTGTAGGGTAATTCTATTTTTTAACTTTTTGAGAAACCTCCATACTGTTCTTCATAGTGGCTGATCAATATGTATTCCTACCAACAGTGCAAAAGGGTTCCTTTTTTCCACATCCTCACCAACATGTTGTTCCTTTTTTTTTTTTTTAATTTTAGCCATTCTGACAGGTGTAAGGTGATATCTCATTATAGTTTTTATTTGTATTTCCCAGATAATGAGTGATATTGAGCATCTTTTTATGAGTCTATTATCCATCTGTATGTCTTCTTTGGGAAAGTGTCTATCCATGTCCTCTGCCCATTTTTTCCTTGGAACCTTTTTTTTGGGGGGGGGTTGTTGAACTATATAAGTTCTTTATATATTTTGGACACTAAAATTTTATCAGATATGGAATTTGCCAATATCTTGACCATTCCATAGATTGTCTTTTAGTTTTGATAATCATTTCCATCTCTTTGCAGAAGCTTTTGATTTTCATGTAGTCCCAATAGCTCATTTTTGCTTTTCTTTTCATTGCCTCAGGAGACATATCCTGAAAGATACTGCTATGACTGACATCAGAAAGTTCACAGAAAAATTTCTGATTTTGATTATTTGAGTTCTCTCCCTCTCTCTTTTGATGAGTCTCGCTAAAGGTTTGCCAATTTTGTTGATCTTTTCAAAGAACCAGCTCCTGGTTTCATTGATCTGTCCTATTGTTTTTGTTTCTGGTTTTTTTTTGTTTTTTTTAGTTTATATTTTGTTTATTTATGCTGTAAAATTTAGGTTGTTTATTTGAGATTTTTCTTGCTTTTTGAGGTAGGCCTGTATTGCTCAAAACTTTCCTCTTAGAATAGCTTTTGCTGCATCCCCCAAATTTTGGATCATTGTGTTTTTATATTCATTTGTCTCCATGTATTTTTTTAATTTCTTCTTTGATTTTTTGTTGACCCATCCAATGTTTTGTAGCATCATGTATATTTGTCATTAACTGATTTAATCAATTTATTAATCAATCTATTAATTGATTTAATCAATTTTGGAAGAGTCTGAGAAGGATTGCCATTAATTTTTCTTTAAATCTTTGGTATAACTCACCAGTGAAGCAATCTAGTTTTGGGATTTTCTTTGGGAGATTTTTGATTGTTGATTCAATTTCCTTTTTTACTATTCATCTGTTGAAGGAAGTCTTGATAGGTGGCATGTTTCTATGAATGTATCCATTTCTCTGGGTTATCCAATTTGTTGGCACATAATTCTTCACAGTAGACTCATAATCTTTTAAATTTCTATGGCATCAATTGTAACATCTTCTTTCATTTCACATTTTATTTGAGTTTTATCTTTTTTCTTAATCTAGGTAAAGATTTGTCAATTTTATTTTTCAAAAACAATCTTTGATTTTGTTAATCTTCTATTGTTTTTATATTCCCTATTTTCTTTATTTTTAATCTAATCTTGATAATTTTCTTACTTCTGCTAACATTGGACTTATATTTTCCTTCTTATAATTTCTTGAGTTGTAAATTTATATTGTTTATTTGAGGTTTTTTTTTTCAAAGTAGGTGTTTAACACTATAAAATTTCCTCTCAGATATTGCTTTTGCTGCATCCCATAAGATTTGTATATTGTGTTTTTATTTTCATTTGTCTCAAAATATTTTCCAATTTTCCTTTGATTTTCTCTTTGATTTATTAGTTATTAAAAAGTGTATTGTTTAATTTTCACATATTGCTGAATTTTCCAGTTTTCTTTCAACCTTTAATTTCAGTTTGTTTTATCAGAGTCAGAGAAGATACTTGGTATGATATCAATATTAAATTTGTTAAGACTTGATTTGTGACTTAGCATGATTTATCTTGGACAATGTTTCATGTGTACTTGAGAAGAATGTGTATTTTTTGTATATTTCTTTTAGATCCATGTAGTTTATTGGGTTGTTCAAGTTTTCTCTTTCCTTATTGATTTTCTGTCTGGATGTTCTAACTATTATTGAAAGTGGGATATTGAAAGCCCCTACTATTATTTTTTCATCAGTTCTGTGAATATTTGCTTCATATATTTGGGTGTTCTGATGTTGAGTGCATGTTTATTTATAATTATTATACCTTTTAGGTGAATTGACCCTTTAGTAATTTATATAATGTCTTTCTTTTTGTCTCTTATGACCGTGACTTAAAATCTATTTTGTATGATATAAGCATGGTCACCTTTGTTCCCTTTGATTTCTATTTGCATAAAATTTTTTTATTTCTTTACCTACTGCTTAGGTGTGTTCTTTTTTGTTTGTTTCCTTTACATTTATATACATTTCATGGATTATTACACTTCCTCAAAAACTAATACAAACTGAGAAATACATTGACAATTTAAGTATTTTAATTTTAGAAAAAAATTTTCTATGTAAAATAGAAATCAAACAACTTATCTATTTGATTGCTAAGAAATTTTACATCTCTGTTACAACTGTGTCTGCATCAAGCAGAATCTGTAGTCCTTACCATGATTGCCTCTGGCCAAGAACATACAAGTAACTTAGAGCACAGACTGGAAGAAAAAATGGTTGGATGGGCTCCTCATAGTCACCTACCAGTACCACAGGACACATGAGTTTCTATTAAAGTATTCTCACTTACAGAATCACAATGAATACCTTGAGGTTTGGGAGTGATTAATTTGGTTTGTGAAGCCTTCAAATGAACTGTGCTTGTATTTTGACTGTTCGAAATAGAAGAATAACTTATAAATGCTCAAAAGCAAATAACTTTGTTTAACTTTAAAACTAAACTGTAAAAATTTTCTCAGTGACACCTTGTTTTGAATCCTAATAGTAATATGGGATTTTTTTTCTACCCCAAAACAGATAGATTTTTTGGCATGCAGCATATCAAAAATATGATTTAGAACTGAAATTGTAGGTATACCTGGGTGGCTCAGATGGTTAAGCGTCCAACTCTTGATTTCAACTCAGGTCATGATTTCACAGTTTGTGGGATTGAGCTTCATGTCATGCTCTGTGCTAACAGCTCGGTGTCTGCTCAAGATTCTCTCTCTCCTTTCTTTGTACCTCTCCTGCTCTCTTTCTCTCTCATAGCATTAGAAAAAGAACTGAAATTACAAAATCATAATAATTTTAAAGAAAACCAGTTATTAAGTGATTAGATTTGTCTTTCCATGGAAAACACAATCTAAACTTCTTTATAAACTGGACACACATTTTCAGCCTCTTGTTCTAATAATGAAGACAGCACAACGCACATTTGTTTTTGCAACACGAATTGATTTAGAATTAAAGATTAGAAACACCTCACTTCAGATCTCATAGGTGATACATTTCATTGATTATCCAACTAAATATGAAAATTTCAGTCTATATTAAACATTTAAATCCTAATTTCTAATAATTTTTCAATAAATCTAACTAAACTCATGGGGCAGAATTTAGCTGTTAATACAGTGGGGAAAAATGAGCCCTTGGGGGCCAAAGTTGCCCCTTCTCTCAAGAAACATACAAGTATTTAGATTTAACAGTAAAATCCACACATATGTATTAATCTATAATTAAAGCAAGGATCACCTAGTTCTTAAAGCAGAAGTGACATGAAGGAAATATCACATTGTAATTTAGGCCACATGCATCACATTTGTCCCTGTAATTGTCACTTTAACAGTGAAGTTTAACAGCAACAATTTGCTGGGAATGTTAGGGAAAGAGAAAGCCACACATATCCACTAATTTACAAAGATATAAACTATTTTTTCAAGGGGTTTGGAGATGACTCAATTTTGATGTTTTCAGGCCATTTTTGGCAAACATCCCACTGGACATGAAAGGCTACAGTCACTGTGGTGTTTCGGAAGGTGCCTGAGATATGTACCAGCTCCTGGGGACCCTGGGAGGACATGTGGCTAAGGTGGGACACACTTGACTAAACATTGTACCCTGTATTTCCTCTTCCTTCTAACAGATGGATAAACCTAAAGTGAAGAAACAGAGCCACTTTTGCTGTAACAGTATTGACCATCTGCTTACTATAAATCACCTATAACAAAAACTCACAAATATTCTCAACTCTAAAAAGAAAATGCTAAAGTAGTTGCCACTCCCTCCCTAGCTCTCCCAATGTAAGAGTTTGACCACATGCCATAAAAATGTAAGCACACCTCTCTCTGTGTATTAATCCAGAACAACATACTGGACCAAATTCCCTCACTGGAAACAGAAAACTAAGTAGTACAATAATCTTATGATAAATATTAGGCCAACTACCATACCTCAAGTATTTGAGTTAACATATTTTATCATCAAATTGTTTCCCCACCCTCTTTATATTTAAAAATTATAGCCTCATTTAAAAAGTAACTTAATATCTATAATTATTTTGACTATTCTTTTCTAAGACACACATATATAAGTGTGAGACTTCAGACATGGACCATGAGTCTTTAAACAAAATCATCTGGTACCACCATGAGATTTTGAACAATATCATCTGGTACCAACATTAAATGGTTAATAAGGAATGAAAGTGGATATTTAAACATTAAAATCTGCATCTAATTCATGTGCCCAAGTCTTCAATGCATACTAGGTCAGCTATGGAGAAGTGACATGGATATTCTTGTGCATAACCATGGCTCCCTTCCAAATGGACATACTGAAAAACTTACTCTTGAAAAATTAAATGCAAATTTCAAATATCCAATGTAGAATATATTTCTGTCTGAAATTAAAGGCAACACTTACACATGCAATTTTAATTCCACTAGCTTTTTGCATGTTTCCTGGTTAATTCAGTTGGCTCGTGTGTAATAAAAGTTCCTAGGACTTTAAGTAATAGGTAGCTGTTAGATCCATAGGGTTCATCATGGTACAAATAACTAAGATATATTCTCTCTTTCATACTACAGTATACCTTTTACTTAACTTTCTTTTTTTACAAGGATTTGTTGTCTGTGTCAATAAACTATAAGCTACCAAATTTGTGCTTTTAAACTCCATTCTGGGCAATTCCCCTCTATTATGTTTGTCTGTAGGGGAATACAATTATAGCACCTCATAAATGAAACTAAAAAACCAAATCTACAAAGCCAAATAACAAGCTACTTGTTTCCTTTAAAATAAAAAAGCAGTTCTGGAATCAGGTAAAGCAGCTTACAGGGTTAAAACCCAATGTCTGCAGATAAAAAGGAAAGACTCTAATGCTGAGGGGGAACATTCTGTAGTCAGGGTTCAGCTTTAAAATAACAATAAAGTAAAGCAAAGGAAAAATATTTCTATTACAGTGTGGTAACATTATACATTTGGAATGAGTGTTGTTCTCCCAAATCAGTCAAGCCCACCAGACAGAAGTCTACAGGAAAGTTTCCTTCTGGACACAGAGCCTGTTGGAAAGCCTTGCCAGCAGTGACAGCAGACCCCAAAACCCATGGATCAGAACAGCCTTTGGAAGTCTAATCCTTACCCTGATTTCAGACTATTAAGAAATTACTTGTGGCCAGTTTAATAAACAAACATTAAAAATCTTCCCCCAAAATTTGTTCAAATGTATTTTACACATTAGACAGTTCTTAACAAGGGAGAATACAGTTTCTTGACACTTAACATTTAAAGGTTTTATTGGCCATATTAATCTTCCTCACAAAAGTTTTAAGTTATCTACAAGTTCTTTGAATGTCAAAGTAAGAAGAGAAGAAACACTGACAAATTTAGGGGGCCATGTGGGAGCAGAAACTTGGCAACAGTTCCTCAGTCGAAGTGTATTCAGGCATACTTTTTCTCCAGTAAAATTTTTTGTAACTTTTCTGCAACCTCACTTATTTCTACCCAAATTAACATGGTAACAGGAATGGTAGCATTCTTCTTATCTGTGGGTGGATTTGGAGCACGTACAATAAGTATGTTGTTTTTCCCTGTTCAGGTACATGGCATCTTGGGTGGAATCAGAACAATCAGCAATATGTTGCCTAAATCGGTGTCTGCCCACACTAAAAGATGTATTTTCTGATTTGTTATAGGTTTTAAATGGAAAATATGCACACTTTTCTCTTTAAATTCATTGTCTTTCCTATAAAACAGTTTACAATTTTTGGAGTAAAAAGCATCTTCTTTTACTTCAGTAACTAGTACTTTGGGCAGCTCATCATTCACTTCTTCATCTCTGCCTTTGCATTCCTTACTGCCACCTTCAGCTTGTATCTCAGATGTTTTTGTGGAAAATGGTGAAAAAGGTGTTTTATTATGGGTAATATCTTTGCCAAATAAACTGGAGTTTCCAGAAGAAAATGAAAATCCAGTCAGGGGGCTAAAGTTTAATGAGCCCAAGACAGAACTATACATTTTCTTGCCAAAATTAAATGAGGCAATTGTTGCTTTTACTGATGGGTCCATTTTATTTACAGAAACCCTCTCAATCTTCTTTTAAGATGTATCCTCAGTTTTGTTGCCGTGAAACAAAGATGTTGACTCTTGCTATAATTTTGTTGTCCCAAATAGGGAAGGTGTCTGTCTTGCAACTGACATTTTGTTAGTTTCACTTTCAGAATTCCTGTTGCCACTACTCCTATGTTGTTGTTCAACACCTGCTGAATACTTCTCATAGTCTTTAGAGATAGGCGTCAGATCATAGAGTGAGTTTGTATTCACGTGCTTCGCTATTCAATCCTGAACAGAACAGTTTAAGGCAGCCAACTGCTTGTGATAGGCATTCCTGTGGCAGGCTGTACTACAGCTAAGGCCAGAGGAGGAGGCCTGCTGACTGTCGACCAAGGAGATAGAGCCATTTGCAACAACAAATCCAAAGGCTGCCTTGGTCTCAGTTGCTGCCCTTGCAGCACTGAGAGAAGAGCTGCTACCAGTAGACAGTCCTTCCAGAGGCTTCTCTCCAGCACCATTACCAAATCCAGACAACCTTCCTCCTCCAGAAGGTACAAACAAACCCTTAAAACCTTTAAAGGCTTCGCCACTATCAGATTCAAATCCAACATTTCTATGCTTTGCTTTCTTTATGGCTCTAATCTTCAAGACTTCCTCAGTGGCCGCTGAGAATGTTCCCACCTCTTCCTGCTTCGTTTCTTGATCCCAATTCCTATCTGTCAATTCCTTCTAAGCATTTCTTTTGTCCATTATTTCAAACCCCCAGGACAGCCACCGCGGCACTAGCTGGGGTGTGGGAGCCGCGAAAGCCTGGTGCGCGACAGCAAGCAGGTGCGAGTTTGCAGCGAATGGCCTGGGATCTGAAGCTGTTGCAGTGTGGGTAGTCATTTCTGGTGCACTGAGGATTCTCAATGGACTTGGTGGTCACCAAGCCCTGGGTCTCAAACACCATGTCCTCCAGGGGCCTCGTCTCTCTATGTTCTACAGTGAGGAAGAGATGTCTGCTCAGCCAGAAACTGCTGGGGGAACGTGCCTGTGTGTGTTCTTAAATCTGAAATTTGGCTCTTCTAGACAGTTTATAGTTAGATCTTGTTTTCTCATCCATTCAACAACTTTATGTCTTTTCATTACAGGGTTTATTTACATTTTTTTTTAACGTTTATTTATTTTTGAGCCGGAGAGAGACAGAGCATGAACAGGGGAGGGTCAGAGAGAGGGAGACACAGAATCTGAGGCTCCAGGCTCCGAGCTGTCAGCACAGAGCCCGACGCGGGGCTCAAACTCACAGACTGTGAGATCATGACCTGAGCCGAGGTCGGCCGCTTAACCGACTGAGCCACCCAGGCGCCCCAGGGTTTATTTACATTTAAAGTAACTAACGATCCATAAGATTTTGGTATTGCCATTTTGTTGTTTCCTGTCTACCTTATAGTTTATTTCTCCTTTGTCTTCTCTCTTCTGTTTACATGTGTTTGTTGATTTTTTGTTGTTACATGCTTTGACTCCTTTCTGGTTTCTTTTATGTATCTTCTACAGGTATTTTTTTTTTTTATGGTTACTGTAAGGCTTACATATGACATCTTATAGTTATATGACATCTTATATCATATGACATCATATAGTTATAACAATATGATGTATATGAATGAGTATGAGTGATGTGATATGAATGATGTATGAGTATATGAAGCCTCATAATACTTCAGTCACATGCAAATACCCTAGAATTGTACTTCTCCTCCACAACACTTTATATTCCTGATGTCACAAATCACAAGCTATAATATTGTGTGTTAACATATTATAATAGTTGTATTTTTATACTTTTGTATTTTAGCTTCTATATAAGAATTAAAATAATTTATGCATCACTGTTATGATATTATAGTACTTTGATTTACCTATATATTTACCATAACCAGCAAGCTTCATACTTTCACATGCTTTTGTATTGTTGTTCAGCATCATTTCATTTCAAATGAAGTTACTCCTTTGCATTTCTTTTAAGGCAGTTCTAGTGGTAATAAAATCCCTAAGCTTGTGTTTATCTTGAAAAATCTTTGTCTCTCTTTCATTTTTCAAAAATAGTTTTTCTGAGTATACTATTTTAAGTCAGCAGTTTTGTGCTTTCAGCAGTTTTAATTAAATGTTACCACTCTCCTCTAAGATGCAGCATTGTTACTGATGAATTACTGATTGTTGTATGTGGGTTCTTTTGTATCTGATGAGTTACTTTTCTCTTGGTACATTCAAAATTATCTCTTTATCTTGGAATTTTGACAATTTGATTAAAATGTATCTCATTGTGGATTTCTTTGGATTCTTTTTTATTGGTATTATTCTCAAATATGGATGCTTACCTACTTCCTTTCTTAAATTTGGAAATCTCCCAGCCATTGGTTCTTCATGTAAATTTTTTGACCCTTTTAATCTCTTCTTTCCTTCTTCAACTCTTGTAATGCTTATATTGTTCAACTTCATGGTATCCCATAAGCCCTTTGGCTTTTCCTCACTTTTTTTCCTTAATTCTTTCTTTCTCTATTTTTAAATTCCTTTGACTGGATAATTGCAAATGCCTTGTTTTCAAGTTCACTAATTCTTTTTTTCTGCTTGATCAAACCTATTGTTGAACTCCTCTAGAGAAATTTTCAGTTCAATTTTAGTATTTTTCAGCTCCAAATTTTTATATATATATATATATATATATATATATATATATATATCTTTGTTGATATTCTCATTTTATTCACATATTGTTTTCTCAAGCTTGTAGAGCATATTTGTGACAGGTATTTTGAATTCTGTGTCTGGTAACTTATATTCTTCCATTTCTTTAAGATCATATTGTAGACATGTTGTTAGTTTTTTGTTTGTTTATTTGTTTTGGGTCATATTTCTGTTTTTTTTTTTCATGTGTCTTAGAGCTTTGTTCTGAGATCAGTGAATATGGAGGAAAAAAGCCATATCTCTAGTTTTTATGGAATGACTTTATACAGGGGAAGACTTTCACTAATCAGCCTGGCTAGAGATTCTGGGGGCCTGTGAAACCACTTGGGGGAGAAGTAACTTCTCTGGGTCTCTGTTCAATTTATCAACTAGCAGTCAGTCCAACTTTTTTCTTCTTTTAATTTGTATTCTTTTTCTCCTTCTGATGTCTTTATTCACACCACAATTTTTAAAGGAGCAAGCATCTCCACTTTCTTTGGATGCCCCAGGCACCATGCTTTTTCCCTATCAGCACCTTGATTCAGGCAAGACTTCTACTAGTTTCTCGTACAGTTCTCCATGAATACAGAATGCTGGACACATTCTATTCTCCCCCTCCCTCCTGAGGAAGAAGCCTCATGTTGTGCACCTTCTTTCTCTCAATTGTACTAAATCATGCTAGATGTAGCAAGCTGCTCACCATTCTTTTTTGTTAGTGGTCCACAGGCTTCCAACTATGTCAGCTTAATCAGCAATTTAAATGAGATGAGACAGAAACCTATCCTTTGGGCAGCCCTCTCAAAGCTGGAACATTAAACACATGTTCTACTTTTCTTTTTCTACTTTAAAGTAGAAGTCATAAGCTAAGGCATTATCTCCCAGTACTGACCTATACTGTCTTGGAGTTGACATGGGTAAATTGAAATGGCCTTTCTTACCGATTCCAGTGTAACTGTTCTCAGATTTGTGCTTTCCTGGAGTACAGCAACTTCTTATTTGGGTTCTGGAATTCTCAAAAAGGTTATTATTATTTTTTGGCCTGTATTTCATTGCTATATTGATGTTTTTATGGGAGGATTACTGCTGGGACTTT
Source organism: Panthera uncia (assembly GCF_023721935.1). Classification (NCBI taxonomy): domain Eukaryota; kingdom Metazoa; phylum Chordata; class Mammalia; order Carnivora; family Felidae; genus Panthera; species Panthera uncia. The sequence continues at coordinate 65,576,472 of NC_064817.1, read as the reverse complement.
CTATTCTAACATCTTGCTGATGTCATTATGCTCTTTTTTGACATTTTTTTTTTTTTACCAACAATATGGTAACCTCATATATAAATTTTGAAACATATCTTTTTTTTAATCCTTGAAATAGCTTGTGTATGATTGAAGCCAATTCTTTCAGTGTTGAAGTCACCTGGGCATGAATAACTTTAGTGGGAATGTTAGCTTGTGAATTAAATGTCTTTATTAGTTATAAAACTAATCAGTCTTTCTATGATTTTTTGATAACTTGCATTTTTCTAGGAATATGTTCATTTCAACTAAATTTTCTACTTGGAGTGCCATTTATTGAATCATAATAATTTCTTATTATTTTTATAATTACTGCAGGATTTTGGTTTTGTCCCTTTTAAATTTTTGATCCTGGTTACTTATACTTACTTATTTTTTTTCTTTCTCATTTGTAAGAATTGTTTGCATTATAAACCTTTCTGAGAACTAAGTTTTAGCTTTTTCAGTCTTCTTTATGGTAGGATTATTTCCATATTAATCTCTTTATTTATTTTATTTTTCCCTTCTACTCTAATTGGGTTCATTTGATATCTCTTAACTTCTTAAGATGAATTATAAACTAGTTAATTTTATATTTTTCCTAATATAAGATTTTAAAGCTACTCCTTTTCTTTTATGTTTTATACTGAGTCCCCACAAGTTCTGATACTTAGTATTCTCATTATTAGTTAAAATACTTTCCCATTGTTTCTTTTTTGTCTAATAAATTATTTAAAAGTGTGCTCTTAATTTTTAAACATATGGAGATGTTTCTGATTTTTTTTTAACTCTTTTTGAGCATACTTACATTGTGACACATTCTGCATCATTCCAGTTATTTGGTATATGTTGATATTTGCTTTTAGTTCACACACATGGTCTTTGTAAAAAAGAAATATTCCCTGTGTTTTTGAAAAGAATGTGTATTCTGCATGTTGGGGTACATAGATATATCTGTGTATCAAAATGGTCTTTACTTTGTCTTCTTTCTTGGAGGATGTTTCCATTGAGTATAGAATTCTAGAGTTGGCAGTTATTTTCTACAAGTACATTGAAAATAATGTCCCTTTGTCTTATAGTTTCCATTGAAGTTACTGAGAATTCAGGTGCCTTCATAACTGCTATTTCGTTGAAGGTTAACTGCTTTTTTATTCTGACAAATTTTAAAATATATGTTTTTAGTTTTCTATAATCTCTCTGTAATATATCTAGCTGTGGATTATTTTTTCCTGCTTGGAATTTGTTGCATTGGTTGAATATGTGAGTGGTATTTTTTACAGAAAATTCTCAACCATAATTTTTTCTAACATTGACTATGTCCCATTTTTTCCCCTTCTTCTGGGACTCTATTAAATGCATCACATTGTATCTTTTATGTTTTTTTATTCTCTTTCATACATTCCATTGTAGTATCTCTTTGGAATTTGGTTTACATGGTTTATTCTGACTTGTTCTCCAGTTCACGAAGCCTATATTCAGTGGTGTATAATTTATGGTGAAACTCATTTAATCAGTTCTTAATTCTGTCATAGTATTTTTCAAGTTTGGATTTTTAATTTCTTTTCCATATATATATATATATATATATATATATATTTCTCTTGATTCATTTTCTTGTTAAAAATTGTAAGCTAAACATTTTTTTGAATAAAATAAGTATAATTGTTTTATAGTCTGTGTTTCATATCTAGCGTCTCCATGTATCTGTTTTTGTTGTCTTATTTTTCTTTCTCTAGCTTATGGAGTTTTGCTTTCTTGTGTGTCTAGTTTTCTGTGTGTTTTGAACATTGAATACATTTTGTAGAAATAATATAAAACCTCAGATTACTATATTTTTCTCCAATGATGATTTTAGTTTGTTTTAATTAGTTTCCTTGGTACAATAACAAATCATCAAGTTCAAGGCTTGTTATCTTCTGGCTTCAAATTCAGACTGCAATTTTTGTGGATGTTAGTTGCCTTCTGGCTTGCCCTTGTGTTCTCAGTCAAAATCAGTAAAAATATATCAGATACCCATCTTTTGCAGATCCTGGACTTTGACTTTTTCTGCTTAATAGTAGGAAGCCACTCAGTACTCAGCTTTATCTCTCAACTGCCTTTTTAATTTTTAATTTTATTATATCCTTTTTTAGAGAGGGAGAGCACAAGCAGTAGAGGAAGAGAGAATCTTAAGAGGCTCCATGCCCAGTGTGGAGCCTCCTCTCACAACCCTGAAATCATGACCTGAGCCAAAATTAAGAATCAGGTGTTCAACTGACCGAGCCACCCAGGTGTCCCATCTCAGCTGCCTTTTTTAGATCTGAAAATGCTCCAAGGGTAAAAGTGACTTTGGATTCCCGTTCTCACTCCATAACTCACTGCAGTAATCTCTCATTGTCTTCTTAGCTTTTGTATGCTTTTAAGGATATTGAAAAAAATATTTTCTAGCTTTTTAGTTACAATCACCAAGATCTGGGGGAAATTAGTGTAAATCAACTTATCTGCTATTATAAGGAGTATATGTCTTCAGAGGATATTTTTATTTTACCTTTTTCCTGTGTTCTGGAAAGATGAATCTTAGCAGTTAATTGACTTTCATATAAATACTTTTTTAAAAGAATATTTTGGTTTGCTAATGTGGACATTTTAGTATCAGACACTATAGCTTATTTTTTTTTCTTAGCATCAGGTATAGAACTGATATTCAATGCATGTTTGTTTAATGAATGAATCAATTAATAAATAAAAACAGCATAACATGCAACTTTCAAATAATGAAAATTCTATTATTAGAATAATCATATTTTATTTTGTGTTTTGTCTAATATAAATACAGGTAATTTTTCCAAAAAAAATTATCTATAAAATAGAGTGATTCCATAGTGAAAACTAGCCTCCACCAGAATATTCTCAGGACTCTAATTATATTTTCTGGGAATGAATCAAGTTCTATTTCAAGTTTCTAGATTAATGATAGTATTTTGTTGTTATTGTTTAGGGAAACACTTGTTTCAACCAGTTTTGTATACTTTGACATTAATTTGGATTTACGACATTATTATTTTCTCATTCAGAGCAGCTATCTCTCCAAGAGGATTTTGGTGGTTATTATAGGAATTGTGTTAAATAGTGTTTCATATATGAGATAGGATAATCTTTTCAGAAAATACAATAGGTGCTGTGTATAATTGCCAGAGGTAACATTCTGGACAATTTATAAGAAGTGGGCATAACAGTGAGAACCCCTAAAAGACCTACATTTCTCGAATGACTTATTCAAAAGGATAGAAAAATAAAACAACACTTACTGATAAATAATTGAAGGCAATGTATTAAGCATCTGTGTTTTGTGAGATGAATTTGTAAACCATGTTAATTTTTAGTACATTTTATAGTTAACAATACATTCACAAATGTATGTTTTCACTCAAAATTTATATTTATGCTTTCCCATATGTGCAACTGAGAAAAGGAATTAGTTTTTGTATGTAGGTCTTACCCTTACTTGATCCTTGGACCATAGGTCCAAGTATAGTAGGCCTAGGTAAGGATTTCATGAGAACCTATTCAAGGTACAGGATAATTGATGCCAGAAAGGAGGATACTGAAATGAAGGAGTAGCTAGATAATTAACACCTGGAACAGGAGGGGTTCTATCATCAAAGATACAAGGATAAACAACCCAATCCATGCTCTCTAGTGATTCACTTTCTAATAGGAAGATAAACAGAAACTACATTCAGATATTAAGAGTCAGAATAGCACTGGTACTGAAGGATGAAAATAAATACATGTCATAGCTAAAACAAGGTTCTAGAGTTCAAGTGTTACTCCTTTAATTACTTGGTCATTGGAGGTTTGAAGGGGATGTCCTAGATAAAGAACTGAGATGGCAGGAGGCTCATGGGATTTGGTTTGAGACACTGGATCTTAACCACCTTTTATATAGTATTTCTATAGTATAACAATTAATAGGGTTATATTGGATCTTACCCAGCTCTGGATACATGAAACACAAAGAATGACAACAATAAGAGTTTGTATATCACAAAATGAGGTCAAACACATGAAATTTTTGAGCTCTACCTGGGGTTAGATTTAAGAAAGAAAGTAACACTTCAATGGGTCTTGAAATATGAATGAGTTTACATGGAACTACTAGTCTAAAAGCATTCCAGAAACATGGATTGGCTTGTTTGAATATGGTATAAAATAGTGTGAAATTTTAGGAAGCTTCTAATTGCTCAACTCAACTGAAGTGTAAGTGTCAGTAAGGTATGTGATAGATGACGGTGTTGCAGAAGTAGGTAGAAGAATTGATTTGCCCAAAGCCATACATCTAGTAAGTGGAAAAGTGATTATTTAAAAGTTAGTATTCTCTGGTTCCAAAGGCTATGTTTTTCCCACTAAATTTGTGTTTAATTATGTCTCATTTTTTGAGTTGTAACATTTTTTTTAAATAAGATCTTATGTAGAATGTATATAAAATATAAGATTTAGTGTGCTTTGGTTGAAGTAGGGGCTACAGTTGGCAGCTACTTAGGCACCTTATTGGTGAAATCCATTTATCTACAAGTACTCCTTTTCTCTCTCGTGGACTCCCCATTCCACATATTTCATGGGTTAAGTTTCATGGGAACTCAGAGGAGAGAATGACTAATTCATTTGGGATAAATCATAGGAAGATTCATAAGGGAAGTGACATTTGGCCTGGTCCATAAATGACAAAGAGTTACCAGACACAGAAGAGAGGAGTAGGACTGAAGAAGGCATGGGGGATGGAAATAATTGCAGAAAAGTGATTTTGACTTCCTTTTAGCTAAGGATATTGGATATTAACATGTGAACAATGGGGAGTCATTAAAAACTTATCAGCAGGAGAAAGCCACAAGAAAACTGGCATTTTAGAGATGATTCTGATATCAGTGTGTAGAGTGGAATGGGATACCAGAAAAGCCAGAGGAGTTAAGTCATTTAGGAGGTTGTTATTTCAGCAAGAAATGAGGTGGGTCTGAATTTATACCATGGTGACAATGGCTCTCCAATCTTAAATGAGGTAAGATAATGGAAGTGATTTATTGTTATCTGATTATTCAGTATTCAGGTGTGGATACCCTAATTCTCAGAAAGATAGATTATCTGAAGGGGCTTCTCACAAGGAGAAGTTAAACCTTGTTTTGACATTTTGTCTAATAATTTGGCAGTCCATTCCTGGTTCCCTTTACAAGTATTATTCATAATCTTTAAAAGCTTCTGAGTTGTTTTGCGATTTTTTTCTCCTTTGCCTTGGAATGGGTTTCTTAAAAATAGTAATTCAGCAAAACCATACAGGGGTTCTATGAGCCACACGTTTTTTGTATTTCTCAGAAGTGTTCTACAGCTTGACTAGATACAATGTGGACAATTTCTTGTGTGCCAAACCACTCTTTATGTTTGTTTCTCATTATGTAGGGAATATATCTAAGGATCAGTGAAAGAATTCCTTTGATTATATTATTTAATTTATATTTTTCAATATATTTTAACTTATATTTTTATAAATAAAATAAAAATGTATATAGTATATATGTCATACTAATTGCATATTAATTTCTTTGAAATCCATGTTGGTTACTGTTACTTTAGGCTATTTTACATCCTATATTGGCAGAATCCTACTTGGCTAAACACATATGTTTATAACTATTTTTGAAGTTTTTGGTTTTTATTAATGTCAAAGTGGCTTGTTGCAGAGAGAAGGCATCAAATGTGAAACCTTCTTTGTTTTGATGATGAATGTGGCTTAAAATATTCAACCATAGAGATATTTGTGCCAGACACAAAGCCATGGGTTGTTCCTATTTTCCAAATTCAGTTATGAAGAAAATGGAAGAAATTTAAATATTTTCCAATGAGACTGAGTTGGTGAAAATAATTTCCGTTATAAGTTATTCTGTCCAAGTCAGTCTTATATGACTGAAACATACGACAGTTATGCATATGAAAACAAAAGGATTTTCTATCAAAGAGCCCTTTATAATTTAATACTGTTCTCTCTACACCCTGTAGTGCAAGTTTTGACTGTCCTAGAACCTCTGACCTCATGATTAAATGATGCTGTTTCTTCCCTCCCCACTTCCCTTCACCTCATTATGATCTACTTGAGTTTGCACCAACACAATTCAGTTATCACCTCTTATTTCTTGCATTTTCCCCTGAAATGCAATACACCATGATTTTGGAAGACATTTATTTGGGACAGATAGATTATTGCATTCCTCACTTATATAGGCATGAATAGTTATGCATTCAGTTAATTGTGTTTTCTTTATGCTAGTGATGAGACAGAAAGTTTGGAATGTGGACTTTCCATCTTTTCCAACTTTCACTTTCTTCCCTCATCTATGTTCTTTTCTTTTTTCCATTTATCTTTTTTCAATATTTCTGCTCTCTGTGTTCCAAAGAAACAGGAAATGAATGATGAGCTGAGAGTGGTGTAGAAGTAGGCACATCCAATTTCTTTTCTACACTCAAAGCTTTCATCTATGTGGTATAAACATAAGTGGCTGAGATGTGAAAATGCACAATGAAATATATTTCTGTCAATTAATGGTATAACTAGCTAATAAAAGCCAAGTGTTAAATTTCCAGAAATTTTGTGAGCTGCATGTTAAACCAGTATTATTAAAAATTAAATAATATAAACTTACAATTAAGTAATTTATAAGAAAACCAAAGGTAACAAGTACATCTCAATTCTTAATTATTTTTTGCTAAATTTTGCTATTATTTGTGATATTAAGATTACTTACATTTATTGCACCTGCCTAGTGGGAATACTATATAATGGTGTGCCACTGTTCATCACTTCCCAATTCTTCTGTCAGTGTTATCATGTTGCTAGCTTGAAACTGGACATAGTGGGAGTATTTGCACTATGGAAATTAGCAAGTTCTACAAATAAAGATTTCATCCTTTGTTTTGTTGATTTTTTAAACCTAAGAATCAGCAAACTACAATCTGTGGGCCAAATATAGCCTGCCATCTAGTTTTTCTCAGTAAAGTTTTATTGAACTATAGCCAGCTCTGGTGCTGCAATGATGGCATTGAATAGTTGCAAATAAGACTCTGTGGCTTGCCAAAAACAAAACATTAACAGTATGTTCCCCTACATAAAATATTTGCCAATTCTTGGTCTAAGTTTAAGAATATGGCAGAAAATGTTAATGATGCAGATAAACCTTACAAGTGTAATGTGTCTGTAGATGTGACACTGTGGGTAGCACAAAAAATTAAATAACCAGCAAACACAACATTTACCAGCAAGGCATAGTATGAAACAATCAGAATATACTGGTTGTATTGAGGAAAAATGTAAATTAAGGGGTCAATTAATAGAGATTTTATTTGGACCAATCTTTAATATAGCTGGATTATATACACTGAGAGCAGGTATTTTTTATTTAGTCATACAGCATCTAGCAGTGCTGAACAGATGCTAGCCACTCAGCTTATTTCTGTGAGTTGCAAATGACTCTTACCTAAAAGGAAGCCTTCAACTTATATTCATATAAAACAAATTCCCAAATATATATTTTGATAATTCCCAACAAACTTTGAAATATAGAAGTTTGAAATTATTAGCTATATATGGTCAATAAGGGCAATGAGATCCATAAATGTTAAATATTTTTGCTACTTAAACTGTGGTTTCTAGATGAGCAGCAGCAAGCATCTCATCACTTCTGACCTTGTTAGAAATGCAAAACACACTATTTCAAGTGTACTCCAGATCTACTCCTCCAGAAACAGCATGTTAACAAAATTCCCAGTTGATTCCTATGTACATAAAGCTAGATCAAGAACTTCTAAGAAGAGTGTTCTATCATGCTGTCTCCCTTGTATACTATGCTTTCATAATTCAAAATATGAGAACTAAAACAATATGCCAGTTCTTGGATTCAATAAGTGACAAAAAATGTTTATTGATTCCAATATATTTTTCCACTTTAGCTATATCATCTGATTTTATTCTAAAAAAATTCTCCTAAGACACAAAGGATGAGAATGGTTATCTTTATTAATAATGAGTTAATAAAGATACAGATAATTACTGTTTTAAACCAACTTTAAACAGTATGTTAGTGACAGACTCTCCAGGTGAGCATTTTACATCAGTTTATTTTCCTATCAAAGTAGACAAGAGATAATTGTCTGATAAATTCAGATTCCTCATATAATCTATCTGGATATTTCGGGATACTAAATATCCACTCTCTCACACACACCCATTCTACAAACTTTATGAAGAAATTAGCAAAATAGGGTTTAAGCCTGAAATGTCTATGTGATTTTGTATAAACCCAGTCTCTGCCTACGTAGGCTTTAATCTATACAGGGACCTTTTAACACTTAAAATATTGAATTACAGAAAATGTTTGGGTGCCAACAATAAAAAAGTAACTGAAAGTCTTATTTTTATTTACAAAATAAATAAATTTTAATAACAAGGTAAACAAGTTGTTTATTTTTTTTCTAGATTGTTATTTAAAGTCTAGTTAGTTAAGGGGCACCAAGATGCTCAATCAGTTAAATATCTGACTCTTGAGATTGGCTCAGGTCATGATCTCAAGGTTTGTGAGATTGAGCCCCGCATTGGTCTCTGAGCTGACAGTGCAGAGCCTGCTTGGGATTCTCTCTTGCCTTTTCTCTCTGCCCCTCCACAGCCTCCCCCCTCTCCCCCTCTCAAAATAAATAAACTTAAAAAAAATAAATTCTAGTTAGTTAACATATAGTGTAATATTGTTTTCAAAAGTAGAATTTAGCGATTCATTATTTACATATAACAGTGTTCATCACAACAAGTGCCCTCCTTAATACCCATCACCAATTTAGCCATCCCCTGTCCATCTCCCTCTAGCAACTCTCAGTTTTTTCTCTATGCTTAAGTCTTTTCTGGTTAGACATCATCTCTTTTTCTATTGTTCTTACTTTCCCTATGTTCATATGGTATTTATCTTTCTCTGACTTATTTTGCTCAGCATAATACACTCTAATTCCATCCACGTTGTTGCAAAAACCAAGGTATACTTTTTGATGACTAACATTCCATTGTGTGTATGAGTGTGCGTGTGCATGTGCGTGTGTGTGTGTGTGTGTGTGCGTGCTCCCGCACGTATAATCACTTCTTTATCCATTCTTCAGAAGGATATTTGGGCTTTTCCCATAATTTGGCTATTGATGATAATGCAGCTATAAACATTGGGGTTCATGTGCCCCTTCAAACCAGTATTATTGTATCCTTTGGATAAATACCTAGTAGTGCAATTGCTGGGTCTCAGTTCTATTTTTAACTTTTTGAGGAATCTCCATACTGTTTTCCAGAGTGGCTGCACCAATTTGCATTCCCACCAACAGTGTAAGAAGGTTCCCCATTCTCCACATCCTTTCCAACATCCGTTGTTCCTGTATTGTTAATGTTAGCCATTGGGTGAGGAATTTCTCATGGTGGTTTTGATTTGTATTTCCCTGTTGATGAGTGGTGTTGAGCATCCTTTCATGTTTCTTTTAGCCATCTGTATGTCTTCTTTGGGAAAAAAATGTCTATTGTGTCTACTTCAAATTTCTTAAAAGGATTATTTGGTTTTGGGGGTGTTGAGATTGTTAAGTTCTATATAGTTTTTTGATATTAACTCTTTATCAGATATGTCATTTGCAAATGTCTTCTCCCATTCTGTAGCTGCCTTTTAGTTTTGTTTATTGGTTACTTCACTGTGCAGAAGCTTTTCATCTTGATGAAATCCCAATAGCTAATTTATGCTTTTGCTTTCCTTGTTTCTGGAAACATGTCTAGTAAAATGTTGCTAAAAAGTTGCCAAACATGTTGCTACCTGTGTTCTCTAATATTTTAATGGTTTTCTTTCTCACAGTTAGGTTGCCATCTGTTTTGAATTTATTTTTGTGTATAGTGTAAGAGAGGGGTCCAGTTTCCTTCTCTATGCTGTTTCTCAGGTTCCCCAAAAATATTTGTTGAAGTGAGTGTCTTTTTCTCCATTGGATATTCTTTCTTGCTTCATTCAACATTAGTTGACCATATAGTTGTGGGTCAATTCCTGAATTTTCTATCCTGTTCCACTGACCTATGTGTCTATTTTTGTGCCAATAACATACTATCTTGATGACTGCACCATTGTAATATAGTTTGAAGTCTGGAATTGTGATACCTCCACTTTTGCTTAACTTTTTCAAAAATTTTTTGGATGTTTGAGATGTTTTGTGATTTCATACAAATTTGAGGACTGTTTTTTCTAGCTCTGGAGTATTGATTAAATGTATAGATTTCTTTGGGTAGTACAGGCATTTTAACTATATTTATTCTTCCAATCCATGAGCATGGATTATTTTTCAATATGTTTGTGTCCTTTTCAGTTTCTTTCATAAGTGGTCTATAGTTTTCAGAACACAGATCTTTTACCTCTTTTGTTAGGTTTATTCCTAGGTATCTTAGGATTTTGGTTGCAACTGTAAATAGGATAAATGGTTTGATTTCTATTTCTGCTGCCTCATTATTGGTGTATAGAAATGCAACAGAATTCTGTACATTGATTGTGTATCCCGTGACTTTGCTGAATTCGTGTATCAGTTCTAGTAATTTTTGATGGGATATTTTTGGTTTTCTACATAGAGAACCATGTTGTCTGAGAATAGCCAAAGTCTGACTTCTTCCTTGCAAGTTTGGATGCTTTTGTTTATTTTGTTGCCTGATTGCTGAGGCTAGGACTTCCAGTACTATATTAAATACCAATGGTGACAATGGACATCCCTGTATTTTTCCTGACCATAGAAGAAAAGCTCTTAGTCTTTTCCCATAGATGATGATACTGGCTGTGGTTCTTTCATATATGTCCTTTATGATGTTGAGATACATTCACTCTATTCCCAATTTGTTGAGGAGTTTTATCAAGAGACGATGCTGTACTTTGTCAAGTGCTTTTTCTGCATCTATTGAAAAGATCATGTGATTCTTGCCTTTTTTTTAATTAATGTCATGTATCACGTTGATCGATTTGCAAATACTGAGCCACGTTTGCAGCACAGAAATAAATCCCTTTTGATTGTGGTGAATAATTCTTTCAATGCACTGTTGGACTCAATTTGCTAGTAGCTTGTTGAGAGAATTTTGGATCCATGTTCATTAGTGATATTGGCCTATCATTCTCTTTTTAGTGGGGTCTTTGTCGATATTGGAATCAAGACAGGTCTGGCCTCATAGAATAAGTTGGAAATTTTCCTTCCATTTCTATTTTTGGAACAGTTTGAGAAGAATAGGCATTACTTCTGTTGTAAATGTCTGGTAAAATTCCCCTGGGAAGCCATCTGGCCCTGGGATTTTGTTTCCTGAGAGAATTCTATTACTAATTCAATTTCTTTGCTGGTTATATGACTGTTCAAATGTTCTTTTTTGTGTGTGCTTCAGTTTTGATACTTTGTATGTTTCTAGGTATTTATCCATTTCTGCCAGATTGCCTAGTTTGTTGGCATACAATTTTTCACAATAGTCTCTTATAATTGTTTTTATTTACGTGTTATTGTTTGTGATCTCTCTCCTTTCATTTGTGATTTTGTTTATATGTGTCCTTTTTCTTTTCTGTTTGATAAGTCTGGCTAGTGGTTTATAAATTGTATCAATTCATTCAAAGAACCAGCTCTTAGTTTCCTTGAGATGTTCTAATTTCTTTTGTTTGTTTGTTTCTGTATCTTTTATTTCTACTCTTCTTCTGCTGGCTTTAGGCTTTATGTGCTGTTCCATTTCTAGATCCTTTTGATGTAGAGTTTGGCTGTGCATTTGAGAATTTTCTTGTTTTTTGAGGTAGGCTTGTATTGCAATATACATTCCTCATAGGATCATTTTTGCTGCATCCCAAATGTTTTGGACTGCTGTGTTTGTATTATCATATGCTTCCTTGATTTTTTTTCTTCTTTTAATTGCCTGGTTAACCAATTTATTCTTTAGTAAGATATTCTTTAATCTCCATGTATTTGTGGTCTTTCCATTTTTTTTCTTGTGGTTCACTTCACATTTGATAGAATTGTGGTCTAAATATATTCTTGGTAAAATTTCAACATTTTTGTGTTTGTTGAGGGCTTATTTGTGACCTAGTATGTGATTTATCCTGAACATTTTCTATGTGCAGAAGAAAAGAATCTGTATTCTGCTGTTTTAAAATTAAATGTTCTGACTATATCTGTTAACTCCATCATGTTTAGTGTGTCATTCAAAGCAACTGTTTCCTTGTTGAACTTCTACTAGATGGTCTGTCCATTGCTATGAGTGGAGTATTAAAAATCCCCTATTATTCTATTATTATTAATGAGTTTTTTTATATTTGTTATTAAATGCTTTACATATCTGTGTGCTCTAAAGTTAGAGGCATAAATATTTACAATTGTTCAACCTTCTTGATGTATAGACCCTTAAATTGATATAATGACTTTTCTCATTTATTGTTACACTCTTTGGTTTAAAATACACTTTGTTTCATATAAGTATTGCTACTCTAGTTTTCTTTTGGTGTCCATTAGCATGATAGATGGTTCTTTATCTCCTCACTTTCAATCTGCTGATGTGTTTAGGTCTAAAATGAGTCTCTAGTAGGCAGTATATAGATGGGTCTTATTTTTTTTTATTGATTATGATAGTTTATGTCTTTTGATTGGAACATTTACTCCATTTACATTCAGAATGGTTACTGATAGATATGAATTTAGTGTCATTAGTGACCTGTATAGTCATCGTTTCCAGAGATGTTCTCTGTTCCTTTCTAGTCTTGTTGCTTCTGGTCTTTCTTCACCTCACAGACAGTCCCCTTTCATATTTCTTGCAGAGCTGGTTTAATTGTCATGAACTCCTTTAGTTTTAGTTTGGGAAACTATCTCTGTTTCTATTTTGAACAACAGCTTGGCTAGATAAAGTATTCTTGACTGCATATATTTTTTTTTTCCATTCAGCACTCTGAATATATAATTCCAGCCCTTTCTGGACTGTCAAGTTTCTGTGGTGAGGTCTACTGTTGACCTTATTTGTCTTCCCTTGTAAGTTATAGATTTCTTTTCTATTGATGCTCTCAGGATGTTTTCCTTATCTCTGTATTTTGTGAATTTTACAATATGTCTTGATGTTGGCCTCCTTTTGAGAGTTCTCTGTGTTCCTGGATTTGGATGTTTGTTTCTTTCCCCAGAGTAGGTAATTTCTCAGCTATAATTCTGTCAAATAAACCTTCTGTCCCTTTTTCTTTCTTTTCTTTTTTTGGGACTTCTATGATGCAAATTATCCTTAAAGGAGTCACTGAGTTCCCTAAGTCTACATTTGTGACCCAATACCTTTATTTCCCTCTTCTTTTCAACTTCATAATTTTTCATAATTTTATTCTCTACATCACTGATTTGTTCCTCTGTTTCGTCCATCTTCCATGTCATTGCTTCCATTCAGTTTCACATCTCAATTATAACAGTATTTTAAAATTTCATCCTGACTAGTTTTTAGTTCTTTTATCTCTGCAATGAGGGATTCTATAGTGTGTTTTATGCTTTTTTCAAGCCAAGACAGTATACTTATGATTATTGTTTTTTAAATTCTGGTCCTGACATATTACTTGTATCTGTTTTCTAAATTTTTTGTGTTTATTTATTTTTTAGAGAGAGAGACAGAGCATGAACAGGGGAGGGGCAGAGAGAGAGAGAGAGAGAGAGAATCCAAAACAGGCTCTAGGCTCCAAGCTGTCAGCACAGAGCCTGACATGGGGCTCGAACCCACGAATGGTGAGATCAAGACCTGAGCCAAAGTTGGATGCTTAACTGACTGAGCCGCCCAGGCACCCCACTTGTATCTGTTTTGATTAGATCCCTGACCTTTTCTTGTTTTCTTTTGTGGATGAATTTATCCATTGTGGTATTTTGCCTCTGTTTCTGTCTTCTGTGTGTTAGGAATACCTGCTATGTTTCCTACTCCTGAATATAATGGCTATATTAAGAAGAGATCATCTACTGTCCATGGCCTCATACTTCAGGACATATTTCTGGTTTATGCTGTGTGAACTCTGATGTGGGTCAGTCCTCTGCAGAGTATCACCTTGCCTACAGTGGGGAGTATTTAGACCTTGTCCAGTGCATCACAAGTTTTAACTATGTGTGTTTTGGTTGGCTTGATAAAAGAGGCTAGATGCAATTTCTACTAGAGGTGAAGTTTTTCATCACTATGTGTCCAGTAGATTTGGTGTGATGGGAGGAGAGTTGTCCTGGTCTTCTGGGAGAAGGGCCTGCTGCTCCACTGGCTGTGAGGCATGATTGCTCTAGTAGAGGTGCACCTGCAGAACACAGGGAAGTTAGGTCTGGTGTAAGTAGCTCAACCCTCCACTGTGAGTGCTGTGATGCTAACTGAAGTCCATTAGTGCTGATCAGTGGGGAATAAAAATGGCATCATTCTGGTACCTGGAGAGGGGAGATTGTGCCTCCTGCTTTCCAGGAAGACCTCACGAAAGAGTGAATACTTTCTTCTTGTAAGTCCCATAGATCCCTCAGTTCCCTGCTTTCACCCTACACTTGTCTGAGTCATGTGCCTAACTGGTGGTGCAGTCCTCCTGTGTTTTATATCAGGCATGTGGGCTGATTTTCAAAACTCCCAATTTAGGGACCTGGTGTGGTGCAGACCCCCATTGATCCTCTGGGGAAGGGTTTCACTGCACTGTGGCTTGTGCTGCATTGTCATTAAAGGCAGTTGCACAAACTTGCAGGGACTTGAAGTTTATGGTAAAGCACAGCAAAAAATGGGTATCCAGATTAGCTGTCCTCAGCAGTTGCCTTTGTACCTATGCTAATGAATAGAGCAGCTCAATGGCTCCCAACGTTTTTGGTTTTGTCCCCTAAGAAGCAGTGCCACACCTCCCAAATGCACTCCAAAAAGGGGAACAATCTCCCCCTGTGGGGCCAAGGGTATCCACAGACTTCACTATCCACTCCCATGCCTATGTCTTCCTTTTACACAGTACTATCATATGCCCACCAGAATCTACCCCACTAATGGCACTGACTTCTAAAAACCTCAGACTTTGAGCTCTGCTGCTTATAAAACACTTGCAATAATCAGCTCCTCCCATTTTCTGAGTCAACAATTTTGGGGAAACGTTTTTATTGTGCAATCTACTGTATGCTGCTCTCTCTCTGTCCTCTCTCTGTGATCAGGTCTCCCTCCCCTCTGCAGCGCCTGTGTTTCTTTTCTCCCCCAAATCACATCTCTGTACTTTCTACCTTCCACAATGCGGCTTCTTTTCTCCTTCTAGTTGTGCAGTTTGATCTCTCAGTCCCTAGATTTTAGTCCTAAAATCTGTGTCCTAGGGATGATGTAAGCATAGAGTACCTCTAATATGCCACCATCTTAACTGCCAAGAGTCTGATTATTTTTTTAAATAGCGTGTTGTTTTAGTCTACTAAAGTAATGAAACCAGTGGATAATTAAGCAAATATTTCATATTCATGTGTAGAGCAGTGTAACTGGTTAGATAAAAGTATTGGTATCTAATGATCAATACTAACTTATTGTTTATCATATTTTATTATTTTAGTTTGAGTATCATTACAATCAAAAACATATTGTCTCTATTATATTGCATTTTATTTTATTTCTTCGAGTTATCCCTTCCTGTTTCTCCATTCCCAGAAAGCTATACAGAGATACTTGTGCTGGGTCTTCATTAATCCTGCATTTGCTAGATGATATCTGAGGCACAGTGGGCTTATACAGAAATTAGTTTGGCCTGACAACTGGCCTAAAGATTGGAGTCCAAGGATCACTTGGCAAATTCCCTTAAAACCAAGCACAATATAAAGAACAACAAAAAAATGATAACAAGTTATAAAAGACCACATAGAGGAAGAACTAAGAATTGACTTGATGTGTATATATTTGGGAGTACCTTTGTTAAACTAGTATTCAGTAGCTTTATGCTTGTTAGAATTTGTACATGCTGATTTATGAATGTTTTCATATTACATCATTCAAAAGATACTACAAACTGATATTTCAAACCAATTATTAAGGCATAAATAATAACTTCAGTTAATTCATTAATAAGAGCTCATTATGGCTATGGAATAAGTTATTAAGTAATTAATTATTCTTCCAAACTTTAATAAAATTCCAGTTAGTTAACATATAGTGTAGTAACAGAAATGGAATTTAGTGATTCATAACTTACATGTAACACCTATTGCTCATCCAAACAAGTGCCATTTGTAATGCCAGTCACTGTTTAGCCTTACCCCACTCAACTCCCCTCCAGGAATCCTCAGTTTGCTGTCTATAGTTAAGAGTCTCTTATGATTTACCTCTATTTTTATTTTATTATATTTTTTCTTCACTTCTCATATGACCATTTGTTTTGTTTCTTAACTTCTACATATGGGTGAAATCATATGGTATTTGTTTCTCTGACTCATTCATTTCGCTTACTATAATACAAGCTACTTCCATCCATGTTGGTACAAATGGAAAGATTTGATTCATTTTGATTGCTGAGTAATATTCTTTTTGTATGTGTATATATATATACACACATATATGTATATACATATATGTGTGTATATAAATATACACACATATATGTATATACATATATATGTATGTATATATGTATGTGTATATATATATATATATACACACACACTACTTCCTTTTTATGATAGGTGAAAATAAAATTTATTTGGAATGATTTTGTCTTCTCAGGCATAAATGTTTTAGTTCAACAAAATTAATAATACACAGTAGTTCATTTTTTATTTTGTTTCCCTTGCATCCGGAGACATGTTGAATAAGAAGTTGCTGCATCCAAGATCAAAGAGGTTTTTGCCTGCTTTCTCCTCGAGGATTTTGATGGCTTCCAGTCTTACATTTAGCTCTGTTATCTATTTTTACTTTATTTTTGTGTATGGTGTAAGAAAGTAGTCCAGGTTCATTCTTTTGCGTGTCGCTGTCCAGTTTTCCCAACAACACTTGCTGAAGAGACTGTCTTTATTCCATTGGATATTCTTTCCTGCTTAGTCAAAGATTATTTGGCCATGTGCTTGTGGGTCCATTTCTGGGTTCTCTATTCTGTTCCATTGATCTGAGTGTCTGTTCTTGTGGCAGTACCATACTGTCTTGATAAATACAGTTTTGTAGTACAGCTTGAAGTCCGGGATTGTGATGCCTCCTGCTTTGGTTTTCTTTTTCAAGATTGCTTTGGCTATTCAGGGTCTTTTCTGGTTCCATACAAATTTTAGGATTACTTGTTCTAGCTCTGTGAAGAATGCTGGTGTTACTCTGATAGGGATTGCATTGAATGTGTAGACTGCTTTGGGTAGTATTGACATTTTAACAATATTTGTTCTTCCTATACAGGAGCATGGAATAGTTTTCCAATTTTTTGTGTCTTCTTCAACTTATTTCATAAGCTTTCTATACTTTTCAGTGTATAAATTTTTCACCTCTTTGGTTATATTTATTCCTAGGTATTTTATGGGGTTTGGTGCAATTGTAAATCGGATCAATTCCTTGATTTCTCTTTCTGTTGCTTCATTGTTGGTGTATAGAAATGCATTCGATTTCTGTGCATTGATTTTATTTCCTGCAACTTTGCTGAGTTCTTGAATCAGTTATAGCAGTTTTTGGTGGAATCTTTTGAGTTTTCCATATAGAGTATTATGTCATCTACAAAGAGCGAAAATTTGACCTTCTCCTGGCTGATTTGGATGCCTTTTATTTCTTTGTGTTGTCTTATTGCTGAGGCTAAGACTTCCAATACTACGTTGAATAACAGTGGTGAGTGGACATCCCTGTCTTGTTTCTGACATTAGGGGGAAAGCTCTCAGTTTTAAAGTAGGGATGGAAGGATCATACCTCGAGATCATAAAAGCCATGTACGAAAGACTCATACAAGTGTTTGAATTGTTTGTTCTAGCTCTGTGAAAAATGATGCTATTATTTTAATAGAGATTGCATTGAATGTGTAGAGATCTTTGGGTAGTACAGATATTTTAACAATATTTTCTCTTTCAATCTATGTGTATGAAATGGTTTTCAATTTCTTTCATCAGAGTTTTACAGTTTTCCAAGTACAGATCCTTTGCCTCTTTGGTTAGGTTTCTTTCTATGTATCTTATGCTTTTTGGTGCAATTGTAAATGGGATCAATTACTTGATGTCTCTTTCTGCTGCTTTATTATTTTATATAGGAAAGCAACATATTTCTGTACAATGATTTTATATCCTGCTACTTTGCTGAATTCACGTATCAATTCTAGCAGTTTTTTGGTGGAGTCTTTTGGGTTTTCCATGTAGACTATCATGTCCTTTGTGAAGAGTAAAAAGTTGACTTCTTTCTTGCTAATTTGCATGCCTTTTATTTATTTTTGTTGCCTGATTGCTGAGGCTAGGACTTCCGGTACTATTTTGAACAACAGTGGTAAGAGTGAACATCACTGTCATGTTCCTGACAGTTCAATTTTTCCCCACTGAGGATGATATATGGGTTTATGATTTGAGGTATGCTCCTTATATTCCTACTTTCTTGACGGTTTTTATCAAGAAAGGATCCTGTATTTTGTAAAATGCTTTTTCTGAATCTATTGAGAGGATCATATGGTTCTTATCCTTTCTTATACTAAAGTGGTGTATCATGTTGATTGATTTATAGATACGTAACCACCCCTTCAGCCCAGGAATAAGTCCTACTTGATCATTGTTAATAATTATTTCAATCTATTGTAGGGTTTGGTTTGTTAATATCATGTTAAGAATTTTTGCATCCAGGTTCATCAAGGATATTGGTCTGTAATTCTCCTTTTTAGTGGGGTCTTTGGTTTTGGAACCAACGTAATGCTGGCTTCACAGAATGAATTTGGAAGTTTTCCTTCTGCTTCTACTTTTTGCAATAGGTTTAGAAGAATGGGTATTAACTCTTCTTTAAATCTTTGGTAGAACTCTTCTGGGACGCCACCAGGGCCTGGACTCTTGTTTGTTGGGAGATGTTGATTACCAATTCAATTTCTTTGCCGCTTATGGGTCTGTTCACATTTTTTATTTCTTTCTGTTTCAATTTTGGTAGCTTATATGTTTCTAGGAATTTTTTCCATTTATTCCAGGTTGCCCAACTTGTTGGCATGTAATTTCTTGTGATCTTCTCTCTTTATTATTTCTATTTATTTGGTGTTTGTTGTGATCTCTCCTCTTCCATTCATTATTTTATTTATTTAGGTTCTTTTCTTTTTCATAAATATGGCTAGGGATTTATCAATTTTGTAAATTATTTCAAAACACTATCACCTTGTTTCATTGTTCTGTTCTACTGCCATATATATATATATATATATATATATATAGTAGTCTGCCATAACCTTTATTTTCCTTCTTCTGAAGGTTTTGGACTCTATTTTCTATTTTCCAGCTCCTTTATATGTAAGATTAGGTTGTGTTTTTGAGACTCTTCTAGCTTTTTTTTTAGTTAATTTTTTTTTGAGACAGAGAGACAGACAGAGAGACAGAGAGAGAGTGATTGGGTAAGTGGTAGAGTGAGAGTGAGAGTGGGAATCTTAAATAGACTCCATGACCTTCCCAGGACCCCATGAGGGCCTCAATCTCACGACTGTGAGATCATGACCTGACTCAAAGTAAGGAGTTGGATACTTAGCTGATTGAGCCACCCAGGTGACTTGACACTCCTTCCGTCTTGAGGAAGGCCTGTATCACAGCACACTTCCCTCTTAGGACTGTCTTTGCTGTATTCCAAAGGTTTTGGACAGTCGTGTTTGCATTTTCATTGGCTTCCATGAATTTTGTGTGTGTGTGTGTGTGTGTGTGTGAGAGAGAGAGAGAGAGAGAGAAAATGGGGGGGCAGAGGAAGAGGGAGAGAGAGAATCCCAAGCAGGTGCCACACCCAGTGAGGAGTCTGACATGGAGTTAGATCTCATGACTGTAAGATCATTTTCTGAGCTGAAATCAAGAGTTGGATGCTTAACCGATTCAGCCACCCAGGTTCCCCATCTTCCATGCATTTTGTATTTCTTTAATTTCCTGGCTAACCTATTTATTTATTTATTTATTTATTTGGTAGGATGTTCTTATCCTTCCTGTATTTGTGGTCTTTACAATTTTTTCCTCATGGTTGACTTAAAGTTACATAGTGCTGTTTTCTGAAAATATGCATGGTATGATTTCAATCTTTTTTGTACTAGGTAAGGCCTGTTGTGACCTAGTATGTAATCTATTCTGGAGAATGTTCCAGGTACAGTTGAAAAGAATGTGCATTCTGCTGCTTTTGGGTGAAATTCTCTGAATATATCTGTTAAGTCCATCTTATCCAGTGTGTTATTCAAAGCCATTGTTCCCTTGTTAATATTCTTCTTAGATGACCTGTCCATTTCTGTAAGTGGGGTTTCCCCCTCTATTTTTATATTATTGTCGATGATTTTCTTTAGGTTTTTTGTTAATTGATTTATATATTTGCCTGCTCCCACGTTGCAGGTAATTATTTACTATTGTTAGATATTCTTGTTGGATGGACCCTTTTATTATGATGTAGTGCCCTTCTTCCTTTCTTATTACAGTTTTTGCTGTAAAATCTAGTTTGTCTGATATATGTTTGGCTATACCAAGTTTCTTCTGATGTCCGATAGCATGATAAATAATTCTACACCCTTTCACTTTCAATGTGGAGGTGTCTTTGTGTCTAAAATGAGTCTCTTATAAGCAACGTATTGTTGAGTCTTTTTTTATTCCATTCTAATATTCTATGTCTTTTGATTGCAGCATTTAGTCCATTTGCATTCAGAGTAATTAATGATAGATATTAATTTAGTACCATTGTATTACTTGTAAATTCTTCTCTTCCTGTAGATTGTCTCTGTTCATTTCTAGTCTTTGTTGTTTTTGTTCTTTCTTTCCCATTCAAAAGGTCCCTTTTGATAATTTTTGCAAAACTATTTTAATGTTCACAAACTTTATTGGTTTTTGCTTGCCTTGGAAACCATTTATCCTTCTATTCTGAATGACAGCCATGCTGGGTAAAGCATTCTTGGCTGCACGCTTTTCCCATTCAGCATGTTAAATATATCAAGCCACCCACTTTTGGCCTGCCAAGTTTCTGTGGTCAGGTGTGCTGCTAATCTTATGTGTTTACCCTCATAGTTTAAGGATCCTTTTTACTAGTTGGTTTCAGAATTCTCTTTATCTTTGTAGTTTGCAAGTTTAACTATGAAAAGTCATGGTGTTGACCTGTTTTTATTGATTTTTAAGGGAGTTCTTTGTGCCTCTTATACTTGAATGCCTGTTTCCTTCCCTAGTTTATGAAAGTTTTGAGCTATATTTTTTTTTAAGAAAACTTCTTCCCCCTTCTCCCACACTTCTTCTGGGACTCTTATGATATAGTTTTTATTTCACTTTAAGGAATTGATGAACTCCCTAAGTCCATATTCATGATCTAATAGTTTTCCTTCCCACTCCTTTTCAGCTTGATTATTTGCCATAATTTTATCTTCCATATCACTTAATTATTCCTCTGTTTATTCCATCCTCATTTTAATTACATGAAGTTGGTTTTGCATCACAATTATAGCGCTTTTTATTTCGAGGTGACTAGATTTTACGTCTTTTATCTCTACATAAAGTGTTTTTCTGATGTGTTCTATGCTTTGTTCAAGCCCAACTAGTATTTTTATGACTGGTTTCCTAAATTCTTGTTCAGATATATTTCTTGTATCTGTTTTGGAAAAATCCTTGGCTTTGGTTTCTTCTTGATTTTCTTTGCAGGAGAATTCCTCTGTCTTGTCATTTTGTCTAAGTTTGTGTCTTTTGCATGTTATGAAAGATTCTTGTGTTTCCTGCACCTGAGTGCATTGCTATATTAAGAAGTGTTTATACACTGTCCAGGTCCTAGTTCTTCAGGAAATGTTTCTGGGGTATGCTGTGTGCACTCTGTTGTGATTTGGCTGCTCTTTTTTTCTGATAAATCCTCTGCAGAGTTCCTCCTTGCTTACAGTGGGGAAATGTTTGTACCTTCAACTAGGTGTTCTTTGATTTATTTTTTTTAAATAAACCTTATTTTAAAAAAACATGATCCAAAAACAGAAAAGGAAAAAGAACGAAAAAAAATGAACCCAAACAGACAAAAAACTAATCCTGACTGCAAAATAAAAGAAAGCAAGAAACAAGTAGGAGAAAGAAAGAGAGAAGAAAGAAAGAAAGAAAGAAAAAAAGAAAGAAAGAAAAAGAAAGGGAAACAGAAAAAAAATAAGAAAAAAAAAGCCTGGTCACATTTCTACCAGAACTGAAGCTGATGCTTTGGGGCACTCTTCAATCAGTAGACCTGGTGCATGGGGGGGGGGGGGGTTGGGGGGGGGGAACCTGGTTTGTTCTTCTGGGGAAGAGGCCTGCTTCACTGGCTCACAATGAGACCTGCACTAGTAACCCTGCCCCTGTAGGGCACAGGGGTGGGGGGAGATGGGGGAGTTTGGTGTAGGAAGCAACACCAGCTTTCAATGGGGGTGTTGTGTTGCTTGCTGAAGTTTGGCTTTTTTGGTGGTCAGAGGGGAAGATGGTTTCACCACCCTGCATCACCCCCCCCCCCACGTATCCTCCCCGAGTAGGGGAGATCAAGCTTGTTACTGTTCAGGTAGCCTTCACAGACAAGGGACCAATCTTCCCTCCTGTGTCCCAGGCTTCTGCCAGAACCCTGCCTCAACCCTTCTGTGACTTGGTCCTGAGCATACCTGACACCACAGCTATCCTGTGTTTCATCTCTGGCATGCAACTGGGATTCAAAACTCCAAATCTTAAAGGACTAGTCAAGGCACAGACCCACTCACTTTCTCTGGAGGAGAGCCTCACAGCACCTAGTACTGTTCTGTCCCAGAAAAGCAATTGCATGGCTGCACACATCCCTGCAATTTATGGTGAAGCACAGCAAAAATCGGGGATCACTTTAACTCTCCCCTACTGTTGAATGGCTGCTCAAAGGCATCAGCCAAGTCTTTGGCTTTTGGAGATTCAATATACCCTCTTCCAAATGCACCCCAGGAAGGAGAACATACTCTCCTAGTATGGCCCAGGTGATCCCCACCCCTTCTTGTCTGTTGTCCACTCCTGGACCTCCCCTCCTTCTTCCCAAAAACATCTCCACCCCCCTCCCCATTGATTCCATTGAATGGCGTGAACTTCCAAAAGCTCAGAATTTGTACTCCACTGTTTGAAAACCTTGCAATAGTCAGTTCCTCCTGATTCTCAAGTCAATGGATTTGGGGGAGTGCTTTTCTTGGATGAACCCTATGTGCTGCTCTCTCCCCCCCCTCCTTCTCCTCCTCACGGAAATGGCTCCCTCCCCTCTGTAGCACTGAGGCTCTTCTCTCCCCCAATCACCTACCCACACCATTTACCAGTGACATTCTCTCCCTCAAACTATGCAGATTGTTCTCTTAATCCTCAGATCAATTTCGTAGGTGTCCAGAATGAATTGCTGTGTTCAAGGGACAAGACAAGCCCAGGGTCCCCTTACTGCTCTGCTATCTAGACTACTCTCAGTTATTAATTTATTTTTAATATTTAAATCTCTGAGAACAGTTTTTCAATATTCTTTTGTAATTCAAAATTTATGAAATTTATAAAAATCTGTTTATTCATAACAGAAAGTTTTAAGGAACAATTGATATATGCAAGTAATGATTCAAAAAGCACTTATAAGTTGTACAGTGTTAGATAGCAATATTTTATACATTCATATACAGTTTTTCATTCAAAAACTGTTTTAAATAACAACTTATTGAACACTGAGTGGGATAAAAGTAGCTTACATAGTAGTATTACCATGGTTTTATTCCTACACTGTTTTTCTCATGCTATTAAATGAACATTATTTTTTCTAAGGTTGTTTGTACTTTATTCATACACTAATTTTGTTTGTTTCTGTTCTGTTAATGGCTAACCCACCATATGAAGGAAAATAAAAGAACATAGTCAAATTGGTAACTAGACATGTTGGAAATGTGAACTTGCCAATATATATAGAAACACTATTCTTTGTATATTAGTGACTTGCAAGAACCCCTTCAGTCTCATGAGTTTCTTAATATGTGTAGAAAAACTTACCAGGAAACTTTTTTTACCAAAAACTTTCTTCTTTATCCTGAAGATATATAATAGAGTAAGTAATGAAATTTGAGATATGTAGATGATTATTCAAAACACACAAAAAAATTGAAATTAAAACTTAACTTTTATTTCAGTGACCAGGGATATGTTCTGAGTCCGACTTTTAAAGCAAACAAAGAGATATGTGAATCCATTTTCAGAAGCATAGTAGAATGTTTGACAAGCATAAAAATGTATCTAACTGCATGAGTCATATATGATTATCTATACCATCTCAAGTTTTCATTAAATGTTTATTTATTTTGAGAGAGAGAGACAGTGCAATTGAGGAGGGGTAGAGAGAGAGGGAGACAGGATCTGAAGCTGGCTCTGCAATGACAGCAAAAAGCCTGATGCAGGGCTCAAATTCATGAACTGCAAGATCATGACCTGAGCCAAGGTCAGATGCTCAACCTACTAAGCCACCAAGGCACCCCTCAAGCTTTTATTTAGAGTGAATTTTGGCACTGTTCTTTAATACAATTATTGCAAACTTCTCAAAAAATTCATTATCCTTCCTCACATAAACTTTTCAAGGAAAACAAATGTCTTGTGATAAGCAGGAATTAAAGTTGCAAATCTACAGATCCTAGAGAAAAGAGAAACTAAATTAATCTATTCAAACTACCAATGCACAGCAGCAACTCAGAAGGAAGGGTCATGTTGTGGGAGGATTTTTAACACTATGTAAAGGTGGGTGGCCATTTGCCAGTATCTCCATAGTTAAGGGGTTGAAAGAGTTGACTCTATCATTTGAGAAATATGATATGTGTGTTTAATTTGAATTTAATTTATACATTTCTGTTTACACATTTCTAGTACAAACATTTTTCCATATGCTGGAAATAATAATGTCTCCAATAAATTTCAAATACTTTTTTTATTTTTATAAATTTCAAATTACAAGCTTAATACATGTTCTTGGAGAAAAACGCTACTATATTAATGTCTACCAATGAATTGCATGGTAAAGTTAAGTGTATGGTAAAGTTAATATATTTCAATAGATTTATTTTTGGCAAAACATTGAGCCAGTGGAGTTCATATTCATATGTTGATATGTTTATCATATAGGGAACAAGTAAAACAGTTTATGTGCTTCCTGAATCTTCTATTTTTGGTACCAAATCAAATCGGACTGCCGTTCCTCTTAATGCATAGTTTTGTAACAGATGATCAACACATAATATAAATTTTGTTATATACAATAAATTCATGCTTTTCGGCACTCAAGATGCTGAATATTTTCAGGTTAGACCAGAAGAGTCAATATATTATTTTTATGTTATTTTTCCAAGCCCACCTACCTGTTTGAATTTCCTTTCTGTATATTAGCTGATAGTCTTATGAGAGAGGAAACAATTTTTTTGAGTATTTTTTTCCATTTGAGTAAAGGCTCATATATGCCTAACTGCCCTAAAGGCTAATTTCCTTGGAGAGCCATTATCAAGCAGCTCACATTGTCATTAACCTGCACTGTTGAACTTGCTATCAAATAACCTGCAAAAGAGAACAAGCTATTATGTGTCATAGGGCAGATTTATGTTAAATTAGGTTTGAAACAAGTAATGAATTATTGACATTTATTCTGTCCCTAATAACATGACTGCTAATTCAATCAGATTTAATTTAATTTATTTAAATTTAATTTAATTTAATTTTTATTTATTTTTAAAATATAATTTATTGTCAAATTGGCTAACATACAGTGTATAAAGTGTGCTCTTGGTTTTGGGATAGATTCCTGTGGTTCATCACTTACATACAATACCCAGCAAGTGCCCTCCTCAATTCCCATCAGACATTTTCCCCTCTTCCCCACCTCCCCCATGCTCCCTTAATTTGTTTTCTGTATAAGAGTCTTTTATGGTTTTCCTCCCTCCCTCTCTGTTTGTAATTATTTTTTCCCCTTCCCTTCTCCCATGGCGTTCTGTTAAGTATCTCAAGATCCACATATGAGTGAAAACATATGATATCTGTCCTTCTCTGACTGACTTATTTCACTCAGCATAATACCTTCCACTTCCATCCATGTTGATGCAAATGGCATGATTTCATTCTTTCTCATTGCCAAGTAGCATTTCATTGTATATATAAACCACATCGTCTTTATCCATTTATTAGGTGATGGACATTTAGGCTCCTTCCATAATTTGACTATTGTTGAAAGCGTTGCTAAAAACATTGGAGTACTTGTGCCCTTATGAATCAGTACTCCTGTGTCCCTTGGATAAATTCCTAGTAGTGCTATTTCTGGGTGGTAAAGTAGTTTTATTTTTAATTTTTTGAGGAACCTCCACACTGTTTTCCAGAGTGACTGCACCATTCCCACCAACAGTACAAGAGGGTTCCTGTTTCTTCACATCCTCTCAATCATCAGTAGTTTCCAGAATTATTCATTTTAGCCACTCTGACCAGTGTGAGGTAGTATCTCATTGTGGTTTTGATTTGTATTTCCCTGATGATAAGTGACGTTGAGCATCTTTTCATGTGTCTGTTGGCAATCTTGATGTCTTCTTTGGAAAAGTGTCTATTCATGTCTTCTGCCCATTTCTTCACTGGATTGTTTTTCAGGTGTTGAGTTTGGTAAGTTCTTTATAGATTTTGGATACTAACCCTTTATCCTATATGCTATTTGCAAATTTCTTTTCCCATTCCATTGGTTGCCTTTTAGTTTTGTTGATTGTTTCCTTTGCAGAGCAGAAGCCTTTTATCTTTATGAGGTCCCAATAGTTCATTTTATTTCCTTTAAGTCCCTTGGCTTTGGAGACGTGTTGAGCAAGAAATTGCTGCAGCTGAGGTCAAAGAGGTTGTCGCCTGCTTTCTCCTCTAGGGTTTTGATGGTTTTCTGTCGTATATTTAGGCCTTTCATTCATTTTGAGTTATTTTTGTGTATGGTGTAAGAAAGTGGTCTAGTTTTATTCTTCTTCATGTTGCTGTCTAATTCTCCCAGCACCATTTGCTAAAGAGACTGTCTTTTTTCGATTGAGTACTCTTTCCTGTTTTGTCAAAGATTAGTTGGCCATACATTTTTGGGTCTAATTCTGAGTTCTCTATTCTATTTCAATCGTCTATGTGTCTGTTTTTGTGCCAATGCCATGTTGTCTTGATGATTACAGCTTTGTAGTAGAGGCTAAAGTCTGGGATTATGAGGTCTCCAGCTTTGGTTTTCTTCTTCAATAATAGTTTGGCTATTCAGGGTCTTTTGTGGTTACATACAAATTTTAGGATTGTTTGTTTTAGCTTTGAGAAAAATGCCAGTGCAATTCTGATTGAGATTGCATTGAATGTGTAGATTTCTCTAGGTAGTATTGACATTTTAACAATATTTATTTTTCCAATCTATGAACATAAAATGGTTTTCCATTACTTTGTGTTGTCTTCAATTTCTTTCATAAGCTTTCTGTAGTTTTAGGCATACAGATATTTTACATCTTTGGTTAGGTTTATTCCTAGGTATTTTATGGTTCTTGGTGCAATTGTAAATGGGATCAACTTCTTGATTTTTCTTTATTTTGCTTTATTATTGCTGTATAAAAATGCACTTGGTTTCTCTACATTGATTTTGTAACCTGTGACTTTGCTGAATTCCTGTATAAGTTCTAGCAGTCTTTAGGATTCTTTCAGATTTTCCATGTAGAGTATCATGTCGTCTGTGAAAAGTGAAAGTTTGACTTATTCTTTGAAAACTTGGATGTGTTTTATTTTGTTTTGTTTTCTGATTGCTGATGTTGTTAGGACTTCCAACACTGTGTTAAAAACAGTGGTGAGAGTGGACATCCTTGTCGTGTTCCTGATCTCAGGGTGAAATATCTCAGTTTCTCCCCATTTAGGATTATATTAGCTGTGGGTTTTTGACATATGGCGTTTATGATATTTAGGTATGTTCCTTCTATCCCAACTTTCTTGAGGGTTTTTACTAAGAAAGGATGCTGTATTATGTCAAAAGCTTTCTCTGCATCCATTTGCAGGATCAAATGGTTCTTATCTTTTGTTTTATTAATGTGATGTACCGCATTGATTTATTTGTGAACATTGAACCAGCCCTTCAGTCCAGGAATGAATCTCACTTAATCATCGTGAATAATTCTTTTTATATGCTGTTGAATTTGATGTGCTAGTATCTTGTTGAGAATTTTTGCATCCGTATTCATCAGGGATATTGGCCTATAATTCTCCTTTTTTTGTGGAGTCTCTGTCTGTTTGGGGAACCAAGGTAATGCTGCCTTTATATAATGACTCTGGAAGCTTCCCTTCTGTTTCTTTTTTTGGGAACAGCCTGAGAATGATAGGTATTCAATCTGCTTTAAATGTCTGGTAGCATTCCCCAGGGAAGCCATCTGGTCCAGGACTCTTATTTTTTGGGAGATTTTTTTTTTTTTTAATTTGAAATCTTTATTATCCCATTGCGTTTTCCTTTTTTTTTCAATATATGAAATTTATTGTCAAATTGGTTTCCATACAACACCCAGTGCTCATCCCAAAATGTGCCCTCCTCAATACCCATCACCCACCCTACCCTCCCTCCCACCCCCCATCAACCCTCAGTTTGTTCTCAGTTTTTAAGAGTCTCATGCTTTGGCTCTCTCCCACTCTAACCTCTTTTTTTTTTCCTTCCCCTCCCCCATGGGTTTCTGTTAAGTTTCTCAGGATCCACATAAGAGTGAAAACATATGGCATCTGTCTTTCTCTGTATGGTTTATTTCACTTAGCATCACACTCTCCAGTTCCTCCACGTTGCTACAAAGGGCCCTATTTCGTTCTTTCTCATTGCCCTGTAGTACTCCATTGTGTATATAAACCACAATTTCTTTATCCATTCATCAGTTGACGGACATTTAGGCTCTTTCCATAATTTGGCTATTGTTGAGAGTGCTGCTATAAACATTGGGGTACAAGTGCTCCTATGCATCAGTACTCTTGTATCCCTTGGGTAAATTCCTAGCAAGGCTATTGCTGGGTCATAGGGTAGGTCTATTTTTAATTTTGATAACTGACTCAATTTCTTCACTAGTTATGGGTCTACTCAATTTTTTTTTATTTCTTCCTATTTGAGTTTTGGTAGTGTGTGGGTGGCTAGGAATTTGTCCATTGCTTCCAGGTGGTCCAGTTTGTTGGCATATAATTTTTTCATAATATTCTCTGATAATTGCTTGTATTTATGAGTGATTAGTTGTGACAAACCCATTTTCATTCGTGATTTTACCTATTTGGGTCCTCTCTCTCTTTTTTTTTGAGAACTCTGTCTAGGGGGTTATAAATTTTGTTTAGTTTTTCAAACAACCAACTGTTAATTTCATTGATCTGTCCTATATTTTTTTGGATTCTATATTGTTTATTTCTGCTTTGATTTTTTTAATACTCTTCTTCTGCTGACTTTTGGGTTTCTTTGTTGTTCTGCTTCCAGTTCCTTTAGGTGTGCTGTTAGATTTTGTATTTAGGATTTTTCTTTTCTTGAGATAGGCCTGTTCCTCTTAGAACTGCCTTTGCTGCATATCAAAGTGTTTGAAATGTTGTGTTTTCGTTTTAATTTGTTTCCATATATTTTTTTAATTTCTTCTTTAGTTGCCTTGTTGGCCCATTCTTTCTTTAGTAGGATGTTCTTTAACCTCCACGCATTTGGAGGTTTTCCAAACTTTTTCCTGTTGTTGATTTCAAGTTTCATAGCATCGTGATCTGAAACTGTGCATGGTAAGTTCACAATTCTTTTATATTTATTGAGGACTGTTTGGTGACATAGTATGTGATCTGTCTTGGATAATGTTCCATGTGCATTTAAGAAGAATATGTAATCTGTTGCCTTAGGATATAGAGTTCTAAATATATCTGTCAAGTCCATTTGGTACAGTGTATCATTCAGGGCCATTGTTTCTTTATTGATTTCCTGCCTAGATGATCTGTCCATTGTTGTAAGTGGAGTATTCATGCCCCCTGCAGTTACTGCATTCTTACCAATAAGTTTGCTTATGTTTGTGATTGTTTTATATATTTGTGTGTCCTTAATTTGGTGCATAAACATTTACAATTGTTTATTGATGGATAGACTCTGTAATTATGATATAATGCACTTCCTCATCTCTTGTTCCAGCCTTCAGTTTGAAACCTAGTTTGTCTTATATACATATGTCTATTCCAGCTTACTTTTCACTTCCCTTAGCATGATAGATAGTTCTCCATCCCCTCACTTTCAATCTGAAGGTGTCCTCAAGTCTAAAATGGGTCTCTTGTAGACAGCAAATAGATGGGTCTTTTTTTTAATCCATTATGATACCCTATGTTTTTTGATTGGATAATTTAGTCCATTTGCAATCAGTGTTATTATTGAAAGATATGGGTTTAGAGTCATTGTGTTATCAGTAGGTTTCATGGTTGTAGTGATGTCTCTGGCAGTTTGTGGTCTTTGCAACATTCCGCTCACAGAAGCCCCTTTAGGATCTCTTGTAGGGCTAGTTTAGTGGTGATGAATTCCTTCAGTTTTGTTTGGGAAAACCTTTATCTCTCCATCTATTCTGAATGACAGGATTCCTAGGTAAAAGATTCTTGGCTGCATATTTTTCCTCTTCAGCACATTGAAATTTTCCTGCCACTCCTTTCTGGCCTGCTACGTTTCAGTAGATAGGTCTGCTACTACCCTTATGTGTGTACCCTTGTAAGTTAAGGCCCACTTATCCCTAGATGCTTTCAGAATTCTCTCTTTATCTTTGTATTTTGCCAGTTTCACTATGATATGTCAAGCAGAAGATCAATTCAAATTACCTCTGAGGAGAGTTCTCTGTGCCTCCTGGATTTCAATGTCTGTTTCTTTCCCCAGATTGGGGAAGTTCTCAGCTATGATTTGTTCAAGTACACCTTTTTCCCCTTTCTCCCTCTCTTTTTGTTCTGCAACTCCATGATATGGATATTGTTCTTTGTCATTGACTCACTTATTTCTCTAATTCTCCCCTCATGGTCCAGAATTTTTTTATCTCTCATTTTCTCAGCTTCATATTTTTCCATAATTTTATCTTCTATTTCACCTTTTCTCCCCTCTGCCTCTTCAATCCTCACTGTCAAGCCTCTAGTTTATTTTGCACCAAGTTTACAACATTTTTTAATTCACCATGACTATTATTTAGTTCCTTTATCGCTGCAGCAATAGATTCTTTGCTGCCTTCTTTGCCTTTTTCAAGCCCAGTGATTAATCTTTTGACTCTTAGTCTAAATTCTTCTTCAGGTATAGTGTTTCTATCTGGTTTAATCAATTCCTTAGCTGTCATTTCTTAGAATTGCTTTTGAGGAAAAGTATCTCATTTCATCATTTCAGTGAGATTTTTGTCCCTTATGTGTTTTAAAAGATTGTTATGTACCCTGCTCCTGTGAGCACTACTATATTATAGAGAGGTCATACACTGGACCTCCAGGGCCTGACCCTTCAAGAGGTGTTTTGTTTTTTTTTTTGAGTGTTACTTGCTCTCTGTTCTTGTGATTTTGGTTACTTTATCTCCCTACTTGTAGTGATGTTTTGGATCCTCCCCCAGGTATTCTTTGATTTTCTCCTTGAAGCAACCCTAAAGGAAAACAAACAAACAAAAAACAGAAAACAAAAAGAAGCAAACACACAAAACAAACAAACAAACAAAAACCAGAAACACAAGCTATAGGTAAACAACAGTGTGGAGGCAGTGTTGATGGAGGAAGCTTTATCCCACACAAAGGGACAAATGACAGGGGCAGGGAAAAAGAAAAGATAATAAAAATTGAGCAGAGAAACTATATGGCATAATCCAGAGAGAAAGAAAGTAATATAAAGAAGGAGATATAGAATATATATCAAGAGAATAGATTAAATATGTGTGCTTAAACAAACCAATGACCAGAGTAACCAAATTAGAGGAGAGAAGAGATAAGAAGGAGAAAAGGAAGGAAGAATATATCTATATAATAAGAACTGTCCACAAATTAAATCAGGCTATGCAGCAACACTGGTCTGGAGGAGGGACTGTCTGGTTTGTCAGCATCAATCCCGCTCCAGTAGATATGAATTTACCAGGAGCAGAGGGATGTGGCTTGGTGTAGGCGGATCCAACCTCCACTGTGAGCTTGCGGTCCCTTCCCTGAAGATACACTTTGTTGGTGATGTAGAGAAAAATGGTAACACCTCAGTCTCTCCTCCACGGACCGTGTGTCCCAAAACACTCTGTTCAAGCCATCCTCACTGTACTGCGGGTGCAACCCAGGTAGTTTGTCCTGCTCTGCCAACTGACACCCGCACCTTCCTGGCACTTGGTTGGGTTTTAAACCCCGAAGTGTTCAAGGTTCCCACTCCATCTGCCCTGGTTTCAGGGAAGTGCTACTCCTTTGAATATATATCCTCTTCCTACAACACTCCAGGTGTGTGAACAGGGCAACTGGCCCCAGTCCAGAGAAAGCCCCATAGGCAGAGATTAGCTCTTTCTCCATTCCAGTCCATGGCTTTTCTCTTGTCCAGATACAGTTCTATGCTTCCCTAGCCTCCCTTTCTCTTCCCTTTGTCTCTCCACAGAAGCAGATCCCTCCTCTCCATTCATTTTATCTCTCCCAGTTCTCAACCACACACTTATGGCCAGACTGTCTTGGTGGGTCACTGGAAGCATGTCTGTTACTTTGCCATCCAGATTCTTGGAGTTCAAAGTCCTTTGGCCTCAATACTGCTTTGTTTGAGAGACAAGGTAACTTCAGATCCCCCTACTTCTCTGCCATGTTGACCCCTACTCCAGATTTAATTTAATTTAATTTAATTTAATTTTTTTCTTAATGTTTATTTCTGAGACAGAGACAGAGCATGAGTGGGGGAGGGGCAGAGAGAGAGGGAGTCACAGAATCAGAAGCAGGTTCCAGGTTCTGAGCTGTCAGCACAGAGCTTGACACGGGGCTCGAACCCACAAACCATGAGATCATGACCCAAGCCGAAGTCGGTCACTCAACTGACTGAGCTACCCAGACACCCCTCCAGATTTAATTTTAAATAAGGAAGTTACATTTACTCTCTTTATGTTATATAAATCTTTCACACATTCCCTATTTAAATATGGCTTATGAGTATATGCTTTTCCCTACAAAAAATAAAAATGAGGATATTTTTCTTTAAGCTACCAAACTGGTTAACAGAGGTCATCGTGACTCTCTATTCAGATTAAACTTTAGAATTCCCTTTGAGTCTGTGCAAATTAAAATAACCATCTTTTACCAACTTTCAGGGAAAATAATTTTCTATATAATATGAGATATGTTTTACACTATTGCATAATGTTAATGTTGCCCATTATGTAATTGTACTCTACAACAGTAAACCTCAACACATTGTAAGCAGAAATAATGTTTTTAAAATCTTTTGTCTGTTGGACCTGTTCTGGACTTTATTAGAATGGAGTGCATCTGTGTGTGCATACTCGTGGGGGGTTCGGGGAGGGCAGAGAGGGAATATAGAGGGAGTATGGTGGCTTATAGATATAGCTTATGTAAAACAATTCTCAGAAGTAGGGGAAATTATTCTTTTAAGTTTGGTCACTGAGCCCTTTAGATTGCTGCCATAATGAAGGTCCTCCAATATGTGAAACCAAAAACAGGTAAGGAAGTGAGGCTGCAGGGAAAGAAAATTAATTATTATCAGAATTTAGTTATTCAGAACTTGGAATGGTACCATTCTTTAAAGTCACTTAAAATCCCAGATAACTATAGCACAGTGTATACTTGATTATATATATATATATATATAACCTCCAAAAATTTTAGTTTCTTCTTTGTGTGTGTGGTAAAATCAGTCTGATTATGCTTTGTCATGACTTTGAAGATAATATAGCAGTAGAAAAATCAGTAATTTGCCATAAAGTTCACAAAGTGTTTTCATTCATTTATCACATATTTATACATTGACTACTTTATGCCATGTGCTCCACTCTTTGTCAGAAATACACTAGTATACAAGAAAGCAGGCATTCCTTGCTTTCAAGGAGCTTATTCTTGAGAGGAATAATAGACATTTAAAACAATGACACAAATTATTAATATAAATAAAAAAATAATACCACAAAGAAATACGGGGTGCTTCTTACAAGACTGTGTACTCTGACAGGCTTATGTTGCTTGGAGGGAGGGTGGTTAGTTAAGGCATCCTGTATCTCCTTTAAAATTCACAAACTCGAGAGGTTCCGGAAGATGGCGGCATAGGAGGACGCGGGGCTCACAACGCGTCCTGCCGATCACTTAGATTCCACCTACACCTGCCTAAAGAACCCAGAAAACCGCCAGAGGATTAGCAGAAGGGAGTCTCCGGAGTCAAGCGCAGACTAGAGGCCCATGGAAGAGGGTAGGAAGGGCGGCGAGGCGGTGCGCGCTCCACGGACTGGCGGGAGGGAGCCGGGGCGGAGGGGCGGCTCGCCGGCGAAGCAGAGCCCCCGAGTCTGGCTGGCAAAAGCGGAGGGGCCGGACAGACTGTGTTCCGACAGCAAGCGCGACTTAGCGTCTGGGAGATCATAAGTTAACAGCTCTGCTCGGAAAGTGGGAAGGCTGGAGGACAAAGGGAGGGAGAGCTGCTGAGCCCCCGGACGGCAGAGCTCAGCTTGGCGGGGAAC
Source organism: Panthera uncia (assembly GCF_023721935.1). Taxonomy (NCBI): domain Eukaryota; kingdom Metazoa; phylum Chordata; class Mammalia; order Carnivora; family Felidae; genus Panthera; species Panthera uncia. The sequence continues at coordinate 65,541,697 of NC_064817.1, read as the reverse complement.
AAAGGCGCCAGCGCCATCTCCCCCGCCCATCCCCCAGCCAGAATCCCAAAGGGAACCAGTTCCTGCCAGGGAACTTGCTTGCTCCCCGCAAATACCCAACGCTGTGCTTCTGCGGAGCCAAACCTCTGGCAGCGGATCTGACTCCCTCCCTCTGCCACAGGGCTCCTCCTGGAGTGGATCACCTAAGGAGAAGCGAGCTAAGCCTGCCCCTCCACCCCCTGTGCACCTTGCCTACCCACCCCAGCTAATACGCCAGATCCCCAGCAACACAAGCCTGGCACTGTGCAAGTAGCCCAGACGGGACACGCCACCCCACAGTGAATCCCGCCCCTAGGAGAGGGGAAGAGAAGGCACACACCAGTCTGACTGTGGCCCCAGCAGTGGGCTGGGGCAGACATCGGGTCGGACTGCGGCCCCGCCCACTAACTCCAGTTATACACCACAGCACAGGGGAAGTGCACTGCAGGTCCTCACCACGCCAGGGACTCTCCAAAATGACCAAACGGAAGAATTCCCCTCAGAAGAATCTCCAGGAAATAACAACAGCTAATGAACTGATCAAAAAGGATTTAAATAATATAACAGAAAGTGAATTTAGAATAATAGTCATAAAATTAATCGCTGGGCTTGAAAACAGTATACAGGACAGCAGAGAATCTCTTGCCACAAAGATCGAGGGACTAAGGAACAGTCACGAGGAGTTGAAAAACGCTTTAAACGAAATGCAAAACAAAATGGAATCCACGATGGCTCGGCTTGAAGAGGCAGAGGAGAGAATAGGTGAACTAGAAGATAAAGTTATGGAGAAAGAGGAAGCTGAAAGAAAGAGAGATAAAAAAATCCAGGAGTATGAGGGGAAAATTAGAGAACTAAGTGATACACTAAAAAAAAATAATATACGCATAATTGGTATCCCAGAGGAGGAAGAGAGAGGGAAAGGTGCTGAAGTGGTACTTGAACAAATTATAGCTGAGAACTTCCCTGAACTGGGGAAGGAAAAAGGCATTGAAATCCAAGAGGCACAGAGAACTCCCTTCAGACGTAACTTGAATCGATCTTCTGCACGACATATCATAGTGAAACTGGCAAAATACAAGGATAAAGAGAAAATTCTGAAAGCAGCAAGGGATAAACGTGCCCTCACTTATAAAGGGAGACCTATAAGACTCGTGACTGATCTCTCCTTTGAAACTTGGCAGGCCAGAAAGGCTTGGCACGATATCTACAGTGTGCTAAACAGAAAAAATATGCAGCCGAGAATCCTTTATCCAGCAAGTCTGTCATTTAGAATAGAAGGAGAGATAAAGGTCTTCCCAAACAAACAAAAACTGAAGGAATTTGTCACCACGAAACCAGCCCTACAAGAGATCCTAAGGGGGATCCTGTGAGACAAAGTACCAGAGACATCACTACAAGCATAAAACATACAGACATCACAATGACTCTAAACCCATATCTTTCTATAATAACACTGAATGTAAATGGATTAAATGCGCCAACTAAAAGACATAGGGTATCAGAATGGATAAAAAAACAAGACCCATCTATTTGCTGTCTACAAGAGACTCATTTTAGATCTGAGGACACCTTTAGATTGAGAGTGAGGGGATGGAGAACTATTTATCATGCTCCTGGAAGCCAAAAGAAAGCTGGAGTAGCCATACTTATATCAGACAAACTAGACTTTAAATTAAAGGCTGTAACAAGAGATGAAGAAGGGCATTATATAATAATCACAGGGTCTATCCACCAGGAAGAGCTAACTATTATAAATGTCTATGCGCCAAATACCCGAGCCCCCAGATATATAAAACAATTACTCATAAACATAAGCAACCTTATTGATAAGAATGTGGTCATTGCAGGGGACTTTAACACCCCACTTACAGAAATGGATAGATCATCTAGACACACAGTCAATAAAGAAACAAGGGCCCTGAATGATACATTGGATCAGATGGACTTGACAGATATATTTAGAACTCTGCATCCCAAAGCAACAGAATATACTTTCTTCTCGAGTGCACAGGGAACATTCTCCAAGATAGATCATATACTGGGTCACAAAACAGCCCTTCATAAGTTTACAAGAATTGAAATTATACCATGCATACTTTCAGACCACAATGCTATGAAGCTTGAAATCAACCACAGGAAAAAGTCTGGAAAACCTCCAAAAGCATGGAGGTTAAAGAACACCCTACTAACGAATGAGTGGGTCAACCAGGCAATTAGAGAAGAAATTAAAATATACATGGAAACAAACGAAAATGAAAATACAACAATCCAAACGCTTTGGGATGCAGCGAAGGCAGTCCTGAGAGGAAAATACATTGCAATCCAGGCCTATCTCAAGAAACAAGAAAAATCCCAAATACAAAATCTAACAGCACACCTAAAGGAAATAGAAGCAGAACAGCAAAGGCAGCCTAAACCCAGCAGAAGAAGAGAAATAATAAAGATCAGAGCAGAAATAAACAATATAGAATCTAAAAAAACTGTAGAGCAGATCAACGAAACCAAGAGTTGGTTTTTTGAAAAAATAAACAAAATTGACAAACCTCTAGCCAGGCTTCTCAAAAAGAAAAGGGAGATGACCCAAATAGATAAAATCATGAATGAAAATGGAATGATTACAACCAATCCCTCAGAGATACAAACAATTATCAGGGAATACTATGAAAAATTATATGCCAGCAAATTGGACAACCTGGAAGAAATGGACAAATTTCTAAACACCCACACTCTTCCAAAACTCAATCAGGAGGAAATAGAAAGCTTGAACAGACCCATAACCAGCGAAGAAATTGAATCGGTTATCAAAAATCTCCCAACAAATAAGAGCCCAGGACCAGATGGCTTCCCAGGGGAGTTCTACCAGACATTTAAAGCAGAGATAATACCTATCCTTCTCAAGCTATTCCAAGAAATAGAAAGGGAAGGAAAACTTCCAGACTCATTCTATGAAGCCAGTATTACTTTGATTCCTAAACCAGACAGAGACCCAGTAAAAAAAGAGAACTACAGGCCAATATCCCTGATGAATATGGATGCAAAAATTCTTAATAAGATACTAGCAAATCGAATTCAACAGCATATAAAAAGAATTATTCACCATGATCAAGTGGGATTCATTCCTGGGATGCAGGGCTGGTTCAACATTCGCAAATCGATCAACGTGATACATCACATTAACAAAAAAAAAAAAGAAGAACCATATGATCCTGTCAATCGATGCAGAAAAGGCCTTTGACAAAATCCAGCACCCTTTCTTAATAAAAACCCTTGAGAAAGTCGGGATAGAAGGAACATACTTAAAGATCATAAAGGCCATTTATGAAAAGCCCACAGCTAACATCATCCTCAACGGGGAAAAACTGAGAGCTTTTTCCCTGAGATCAGGAACACGACAGGGATGCCCACTGTCACCGCTGTTGTTTAATATAGTGCTGGAAGTTCTAGCATCAGCAATCAGACAACAAAAGGAAATCAAAGGCATCAAAATTGGCAAAGACGAAGTCAAGCTTTCGCTTTTTGCAGATGACATGATATTATACATGAAAAATCCGATAGACTCCACCAAAAGTCTGCTAGAACTGATACACGAATTCAGCAAAGTTGCAGGATACAAAATCAATGTGCAGAAATCAGTTGCATTCTTATACACTAACAATGAAGCAACAGAAAGACAAATGAAGAAACTGATCCCATTCACAATTGCACCAAGAAGCATAAAATACCTAGGAATAAATCTAACCAAAGATGTAAAAGATCTGTATGCTGAAAACTATAGAAAGCTTATGCAGGTAATTGAAGAAGATATAAAGAAATGGAAAGACATTCCCTGCTCATGGATTGGAAGAATAAATATTGTCAAAATGTCAATACTACCCAAAGCTATCTACACATTCAATGCAATCCCAATCAAAATTGCACCAGCATTCTTCTCGAAACTAGAACAAGCAATCCTAAAATTCATATGGAACCACAAAAGGCCCCGAATAGCCAAAGTAATTTTGAAGAAGAAGACCAAAGCAGGAGGCATCACAATCCCAGACTTTAGCCTCTACTACAAAGCTGTCATCATCAAGTCAGCATGGTATTGGCATAAAAACAGACACATAGACCAATGGAATAGAATAGAAACCCCAGAACTAGACCCACAAACGTATGGCCAACTCATCTTTGACAAAGCAGGAAAGAACATCCAATGGAAAAAAGACAGTCTCTTTAACAAATGGTGCTGGGAGAACTGGACAGCAACATGCAGAAGGTTGAAACTAGACCACTTTCTCACACCATTCACAAAAAGAAACTCAAAATGGATAAAGGACCTGAATGTGAGACAGGAAACCATCAAAACCTTAGAGGAGAAAGCAGGAAAAGACCTCTCTGACCTCAGCCGTAGCAATCTCTTACTCGGCACATCCCCAAAGGCAAGGGAATTAAAAGCAAAAGTGAATTACTGGGACCTTATGAAGATAAAAAGCTTCTGCACAGCAAAGGAAACAACCAACAAAACTAAAAGGCAACCAACGGAATGGGAAAAGATATTTGCAAATGACACATCGGACAAAGGGCTAGTATCCAAAATCTATAAAGAGCTCATCAAACTCCACACCCGAAAAACAAATAACCCAGTGAAGAAATGGGCAGAAAACATGAATAGACACTTCTCTAAAGAAGACATCCGGATGGCCAACAGGCACATGAAAAGATGTTCAATGTCGCTCCTTATCAGGGAAATGCAAATCAAAACCACACTCAGATATCACCTCACGCCAGTCAGAGTGGCCAAAATGAAGAAATCAGGAGACTATAGATGCTGGAGAGGATGTGGAGAAACAGGAACCCTCTTGCACTGTTGGTGGGAATGCAAATTGGTGCAGCCGCTCTGGAAAGCAGTGTGGAGGTTCCTCAGAAAATTAAAAATAGACCTACCCTATGACCCAGCAATAGCACTGCTAGGAATTTATCCAAGGGATACAGGAGTACTGATGCATAGGGGCACCTGTACCCCAATGTTTATAGCGGCACTCTCAACAATAGCCAAATTATGGAAAGAGCCTAAATGTCCATCAACTGATGAATGGATAAAGAAATTGTGGTTTATATACACAATGGAATACTACGTGGCAATGAGAAAAAATGAAATATGGCCTTTTGTAGCAACATGGATGGAACTGGAGAGTGTGATGCTAAGTGAAATAAGCCATACAGAGAAAGACAGATACCATATGGTTTCACTCTTATGTGGATCCTGAGAAACATAACAGAAACCCATGGGGGAGGGGAAGGAAAAAAAAAAAAAAAAGAGGTTAGAGTGGGAGAGAGCCAAAGCATAAGAGACTGTTAAAAACTGAGAACAAATTGAGGGTTAATGGGGGGTGGGAGGGAGGGCAGGGTGGGTGATGGGTATTGAGGAGGGCACCTTTTGGGATGAGCACTGGGTGTTGTATGGAAACCAATTTGACAGTAAATTTCATATATTAAAAAATAAAAAATAAAAAAAAATAAAAAATAAAAAATAAAATAAAATTCACAAACTCTGTGAGGTTGTAAGAGCCAGTATTATCATTTTTTCTATTTGGAACATGTACTAATTGAGGTCTAAGAAAGTGGCAAGATATTCAAATCTAGTTTTTTTAAAGATTTTTACTGTGCCATGCTCCTTTCTTGTCAGCAATAATTTGACAATTGAATAGTATGAAAAATTTTCTCTAAAATTACTCCTAAAATATTTGTACTCTACCAGAAGCTTTTGTAGTGTTTTTTTTGCCTTCTCCAAATCATCTTTATTCACCTTAAAATCTCATGCTGTAAGTAAGCTACCTTATTTTATTTTATTAAATTACTAACAGCAAAAAGTAATGATTAAATGGAGTTAAATATTTTCTTCCTGCCCTTCACCTATCTTATACCCTCTATTAAAATACACTCTATTTCAGAAATCATGTGACTTCACTCATATGAGGACTTTAAGAGACAAAACAAATGAACATAAGGGAAGGGAAACAAAAATAATATAAAAACAGGGAGGGAGACAAAACAAAAGAGACTCATAAATATGGAGAACAAACTGAGGGTTACTGGAGGGGTTGTGGGAAAGGGGGATGTGCTAAATGGGTAGGAGGTGTTAAGGAATCTACTCCTGAAATCATTGTTTCACTATATGCTAACGAATTTGGATGCAAATTTAAAACAAAATAAAAAATAAAATTAAAAAAATAAGAACTAAAAATAATACACTCTATTAGGGCCCCTGGGTAGTTCAGCCAGTTGAGCTTCTGACTTCAGCTCAGGTCATGATCTCATGGCTCCTGAGTTCAAGCCCTGCATTGGGCTCTGTGCTGACAGCTCAGATCCTGGAGCCTGCCTCTGATTCTGTGTCTCCCTCTCTCTCTCTCTCTGTTCTCCCCCACTCCCATTCTGTCTCTCTCTCTCAAAAATAAATAAACATTAATTTCTTAAATAAATTACAGTGTATTGAACGTAGTACATTCAATGAAACAGAACAAGTAAGTGGTATGATCTTTGTATCTTTTCAGAAAGAAGAAGAAAAACAAAACAAAATAACCAACCCAAAGAAGTGGGGCTTATTTTTCTTTCAGAGCTTAGAGGGGTAGAAAACAGAAGGTAGAATGAAGAAAAGTGGAAAGCCTCTTTCCTTTTTTTGTTTTATCCACTACAAACTCTGCTGAAAAGTTAAAGAGAAATCTACTCAATGTAATAGTTCTTCTCACACCAAAGTGTTCATAGTGAGGAAAATTCGGCAGCAGGCCCAGAGGAAGATAAATTAATACTACATTGATTAGAGTTAAAAGTTAGAAAGTATTATTCTTTTTCATAGCTAATGTTATAAAGTTGATGAAGATGATTATTTAAACATGTACAAGGAATGAAATCATAGAGAAGTCTATTATTGTGTCTTAAGTATGTTACAACCAGAAAAATTGCTGGATTCATTCAAACTACTTAGCAAAGAATTACTGAATTAAGTCATTTTGCTGAGTTTACTATTTTGTTGATTGGATTGGCTACTTAAGGAAAAAACTTGTGGTTGCTCCTTGTGACCAAGGCCTTATGTCTGAGATAATAGCTATGTTTTGTTCCAGGTATGTCAGACTACACCTTGAGTACTGGGCTCAGTTCCAGGTGCCACCATTATGTGCTTAATCTAAATTCCAGCCCTCATCTACTTCTGTGTTATTTTAAAAATTAATATTTTTTGCTTATATTTACTTCTGCTTTATTTTAAATGACATTTGGAGGTGCAGAGAAATGAAACCAACCTTCTTGATATGTGGGTCCTCTAAAGATCTAATCCAGCTATTAGTGCCACACTTGAATAGGGTCGTTGATAAGCTGAATTCTATTCAGAGGGTATAAATATTCAATCAGTCAAGTCAGTCATTATAAAAAAGACTTGAAGTTATAAAGTCTGTGACCAAGATGATGAAGATGAAGCTAGGCCACACACATGAAGAGCAGCTAAACAAAATGGAAAGTATTTAGCTTCGTTCATGTAATGAAGGCTTGGGGTGGAGTTGGAGCAAAATTGAGGTCTTCAAATGTCTAAAGAACTATTATATAGATGAAGGATTCAACTTGATTGTTAAAACTACAAGAATCAGAATTAAGTCAATAGATGGAAGTTAAAAGGAAGCATATTTTGTCTAAATACAAACAAAACCTTTCTAAGAGTCACAGCAGATCAATAATGCAATGGATTATCTCAGGACATAGCAGATTCTTTGTCATGTGAGATGTTCAAATATCTGAATAAATGCACGTAAAACTATGAGAGAGAATAGTCAAATGTTGGCATTTTGAGAAAAACAAATAAAATGTAAAAAATGTGAATTTTTATGCAGCTAAATTTATTCACTTTTTTGCTATTAAAATATCTTTTCCTTTTTGAAATGATGGTGTTAGAAAAAATTTAAAATGTCTTACTTAGCAAAACATGTTGGCAACTCATTTATGAAATAAAAGGAAATTTACTGGTGTGGGGAATTGAAATTTTTGGAAGTACTGGACTAGATGATCCCTAAGATTCTTTCCTATGTTGAGTGTCTATGATTAAAATTTTGAAAGGATGGCAAAAAAGAGTTAGCAGTGTATGTATAATCATTAAGAAATATGCATGAATAAATTTATCAGATTAATTTTTCTACTTCAGACTGGGCTTGATTTGTCCAAAGGCCCTGTATCTGTAGCAAAGGAAGCAGGTATTGCTAAGAGATGCAAATGATGCAGGTCACATTTGTTAAACACATCCTGCTGCACAGATTTGCTATTGTTTGTTATAGTCTGTGTTCTTCTCCACTGTCTTACTGTTTCTTTGAACCTCTCTGTGAAGTATTTTTCTAACATAATGTCTCTACTAATTTAAATAATTATTGGTTTGGAATTAATTATTCAATTAGAAGATGTCATTAGAAAATGGGTCAAGGTAACTGGTGAGTGAATAACTTTATGTATATAAAATAATCATATTAAGAATTGTATTTGCAGTATGAGAGTCTTACAAGTATTATTTCACTCAGTTTTACTTGAAACTTTATGTTCTTGTTTGGCAGTGCATTGTGTTGAATGCATTCCGGTGCTAATCAGATCATAACAATTTCCCAGAAAAGAGCTGTATCTGTGATCTGCATGTAAAACATTTGAAAATTTCATACCTGGCCAAAGATACTTTACTTCTATTAAATTGTCAGTTTTCACATATAGCAACATGAGGTTTAAAAGATCTCAAATATGGGTGCGTGGGTGGCTCAGTTGGTTAAGTGTCTGACTTCAGCTGAGGTCATGATCTCGTGGTTCATGAGTTCAAGCCCCACATCAGGCTCTGTACTGACAGCTCAGAGCCTGGAACCTGATTCAGATTCTGTGTCTCCATCTCTGCCCCTCTCCTGCTTGTTCTCTGTCTCTCTCTCTCAAAAATAAATATTAAAAAAATTAAAAAAATAAAATAACAAAATAAAGTAAAAATAAAGTCTCATATATATGCACTTTTATATGTGTAGATTTGACTGAAGATACAAAAGTAGGAGTTTTTGCTGTTTCTGGTACTTATTGTGAGTAAATGCTACTTATAATGTCAACAAAATTTCATTTTATTAATCAAAATTTATTTAAAAACTCTAAGATTATATGATATGTTTGTGGCAGTCAGAAAGCTCCATTTTATTAATTTTTGTTTTTTATATGAAATTTATTGTCCAATTGGTTTCCACACAACACCCACTGCTCATCCCAACAGGTGCCCTCCTCAATGCCCATCGCCCACTTTCCCCTCCCTCCCCCCATCAACCCTCAGTTTATTCTCAGTTTTTAAGAGTCTTTTATGGTTAGCCTCCCTCCCTCTCTGTTTTTTTCCCTTCCCCTCCCCCATGGTCTTCTGTTAAGTTTCTCAGGATCCACATAAGAGTGAAAACATATGGTATCTGTCTTTCTCTCCCTGACTTATTTCACTTAGCATAACACTCTCCAGTTCCATCCACGTTGCTACAAAAGGCAATATTTCATTCTTTCTCATTGCCAAGTAGTATTCCATTGTATATATAAACCACAATTCCTTTATCCATTCATCAGTTGATGGACATTTAGGCTCTTTCCATAATTTGGCTATTGTTGACCTCAGCCGCAGCACTTTCTTACTTGACTCATCTCCAAATGCAGGGGAATTAAAAGCAAAAATGAACTATTGGGACCTCATGAAGATAAAAAGCTTCTGCGCTGCAAAAGAAACAATCAACAAAACTAAAAGGCAACCAATGGAATGGGAAAAGATATTTGCAAATGACATATCAGATAAAGGGCTAGTATCCAAAATCTATAAAGAGCTCACCAAACTCCACACCTGAAAAACAAATAATCCAGTGAAGAAATGGGCAGAAAACATGAATAGACACTTCTCTAAAGAAGACATCCAGATGGCCAACAGGCACATGAAAAGATGCTCAACGTCACTCATCATCAGGGAAATACAAATCAAAACCACACTCAGATATCACCTCACGCCAGTCAGAGTGGCCAAAATGAACAAATCAGGAGACTATAGATGCTGGCGAGGATGTGGAGAAATGGGAACCCTCTTGTACTGTTGGTGGGAATGCAAATTGGTGCAGCCCCTCTGGAAAACAGTGTGGAGGTTCCTCAAAAATTTAAAAATAGACCTACCCTATGACCCGGCAGTAGCACTGTTAGGAATTTACCCAAGGGATACAGGAGTACTGATGCATAGGGGCACTTGTACCCCAATGTTTATAGCAGCACTCTCAACAATAGCCAAATTATGGAAAGAGCTGAAATGTCCATCAACTGATGAATGGATAAAGAAATTGTGGTTTATATACACAATGGAGTACTACGTGGCAATGAGAAAGAATGAAATATGGCCCTTTGTAGCAACGTGGATGGAACTGGAGAGTGTGATGCTAAGTGAAATAAGCCATACAGAGAAAGACAGATACCATATGTTTTCAATCTTATGTGGATCCTGAGAAACTTAACAGAAAACCATGGGGGAGGGGAAGGAAAAAAAAGAAAAAAAAGAGGTTAGAGTGGGAGAGAGAGCCAAAGCGTAAGAGACTCTTAAAAACTGAGAACAAACTGAGGGTTGATGGGGGGTGGGAGGGATGGTAAGGTAGGTGATGGGCATTGAAGAGGGCATCTTTTGGGATGAGCACTGGTTGTTGTATGGAAACTAATTTGACAATAAATTTCATATAATAAAAAAAAAGGAAAAAAAATAAAAGTAGATCAACCCTATGACCAGCAATAACACTGCTAGGAGTTTACCCAAGGGTTACAGGAGTGCTGTAAGCTCCATTTTTTAAATGTTTATTTATTTTTGAGAGAGAGACAGAGTATGAGTGGGAAAGTGGTAGAGAGAGACACAGAATCCAAAGCAGACTCCAGGTTCTGAGCTGTCAGCACAAAGCCCAACTGGAGCCTCAAACTTGTGAACCACAAGGTCATAACCTGAGCTGTAGTTGGATGCTTAACCCACTGAGCCACCCAGGCACCCCCGAAAGCTCCATTTTTTTATGTCATTAAATTCCAGTTAGTTACCATACAGTGTAATACAAGTTCCAGTTGTACAATTTAGTGATTTAACACCTACATATACCACCTGGTGCTCATCACAAGTGCACTTCTTAATTCCTATCACCTATTTAACTCCAGTTTTGAAAGTTCAAGGTTTTCTTTTTTCCCTTAAAGATGTAAGAAAATATTTCAACGTTCATATCTATGAAAATATTATTCTAAAAACAGTTTGAGGAAGAATTATGTAATATATGTTAAATGCTCCAAATATGAAAATTCTTGTCACTTAACTAAAAAATCTAGTTACAAGACTACCTTTATGAAATAATATTTTAAAATATTATACTATCTTTATTAAATAATATTTAAAAATGGTATATATTAAGTAAATTCAGTTTGATTCAATACATTTTATTTAATGCAATTATTTGGAAAGATAGGAATGTGACATCATCACTAAAAGTTCTATGTGTTGAGTTCACCATAAATAAAACAGAGGGAAATTGGTAACCCAGGCTGGAGAGTCTAGATGCATAAAAACTCCACACCTAAATCTACTTCCTTGAGATACTTTGCAAAAGCAAAACCTTTTCAACTATTTTGAAGTTGTACACTTACCCTTTATTCTTCATAAAACAGTGAATAAATGTGTTTAAAAGTTAAAGCAGAAATTTTATTTCACTTATTAAAAATATCTCAATCATATTTTTCAAAAAGTTGACACATTGAATCTTTTATTTATTTTTTAATAAGATTATGTTCCAGCAACTGGAATCACCACAACGTAGTGGTAAAGCTGACCAACTGAATATTAAGACCCATAGTGAATTCTACCCAGTGTCACTGCTGCTTTTCTAAACATGTAATTCTTTTTTTCATTAATGTAGTTAAAACCTCATGAGATATCATTCTCATATAATTATACTTTGAGATCTTGCCTGAAAGTATCCGATGCACAAGTAGAAACTGTATCTATTGTACTTTGGTGAATTCAATATTCTATCAATTTTCCAATAATTACTGAGCACACAGTCTATACTATACTCTGGCCCATGTAGTGGGGAAACAAATGTGAATAGGAAATGGCCCTTCCCTCAGGGAGTTCATAGTTTAATAAGAGACATATTAGGAAACAAGTACTTACAATACATTTAATTTTTTTTTAATTCATCAACTCTCCTTTAGAATTCTCAGAATTGTAATGGATGGGAATCAGCTGTGTAGGCCAACTAGAGGGTAATTTTTATTTTTTAAACTTCCAGAAATTAATTTTATTTGGTGTTTCTCAGTGACTGTGATGGTCAAACAGAAAAACAAGAGCAGTTTACTTTAATAGCCCTCTTCTTATTTCTTACATATAACTACTTTGTCAAATTTTATTCTGAATTTAAATTATGGGCACCTTATGGCTGCTGAAAGGAAATTTCAACCTGCATTTAGGCAACATTAAGGCATGGAACATGTCTGTTTTGCCTCTGATTGCATCAGTAGTGCTCACCATAATGCCCAGCTCATAATAGCCTTTAAAGGAAAGACATTTAATCTTGTTTATATAGTTAATTTATAATTGTTTGGAAGAAATGGGAGAGCTATTTAAATGCAGGTATCTTCTTGGAGTTCTTTGTTTATACCACCTGTTCCTGCAATGCATAAGAAAAGAACAGAGGTAAGAAATTAGACATCTCACTTCTGAAATATTACTGACCTCTGATTTAGAGCATTAAAATAATTCAAATGATCAGATTATTATTACTATTTCAGGTGTGTGTGTATATATATATATATATATGTATATTTATATACATATATATAATTTCTAATATATTTTATTTCAGAATATTTGTATGGACACCTGAAATCTATCTGAAAAATGATTTATACATAATCATTAGGAATAATTATAATACAAAAGATCAGAAGAATATTAGCAGCAAACCTGAAAAATATTAACTTATTATTTTTTTTTTAAATTTAGATTCAAGTTAGTTAACATTCAGTGTAGTATTGGTTTCAGGAGTAGAATTTAGTGATTCATTACTTACATTTAACACCCAGTGCTCATCACAAGTGCCCTCTTCAATGCCCATCACCCATTTAGCCCCTCACACACCTCCCCTTACATCAACCCTCAGTTTGTTCTCTGTATTTAAGTTTCTTAAGACTTGCCTCCCTCTCTCCTTTCATCATATTTTTCTTTCCCTTCCCCTATGTTCATCTGCTTTGTTTCTTAAAATCTACATATGAGTGAAATCATATGATATTTATCTATCTCTGACTTATTTGGCTTATCCATGTTGTTGCAAATGGCAAGATTTCATTCTTTTTGATCACCGAGTAGTATTCCATTATATATATATATATATATATATATATATATATATATATATATATCTCCCATATCATCTTTATTCATCAGTCGATGGACATTTGGGCTTTTTCCATAATTTAGCTGTTGTTGATGTCACTGCTTTAAACATTGGAATATAAGAGCCTTTTTGTATCCTTTGGATAAATATCTAGTAGTACAATTGCTGGGTGATAGGATAGTTCTATTTCCAATTTTTTGAAGAACCTCCGTAGTGTTTTCCAGAGTGGCTGCACCAGTTTGCATTCCCACTAAAAGTGCACAGGGTTCACCTTTCTCCACATCCTTGCCAACATCTACTGTTTCCTGAGTTGTTAATGTTAGCCATTCTGACAGTTGTGAGGTGGTATCCCATTATGGTTTTGATTTGCATTTCCCTGATGACGAGTGATGTTGAGCATCTTTTCATGTGTCTGTTAGCCATCTGGATGTATTCTTTGGAACAGTGTCTATTCATGTCTTTTGCCCATTTCTTCACTGGATTATTTGGGGTTTTTTTTTTTTTTTTGGTGTTGAGCTTGATAAAAAAATTAATTTCTAACAGAATTTATCAGGGATCTTATTCTCCTTGCCTATAGTCCTTTTATAAAAATGTTTCATGTCTTCCTTGCCTGTGCAATTTTAAATCCCCATGATAGGTCCTTTAGAATCTATCTTCCACCTTACTTTCCTTTTTGTCCTCCCTTTTCTTTTTTCCTTTTTTTCTCAAAAGACACTCCTCTTCTCTCATTTAGCTCCCAAATACTTACTTATTTCTTTGTTGACTTTGTCCTTTAATATTTACATTTGGGGACAAATGGTGTCTTAAATCAACTGATTTCTTTTTTTCTAACGAAACTGCCCATATAGCCCTTCTCTTTTGACTTTTGTTAACATTAGACAACTAAGCTCTGTTTTCTTACTCAGAGGTGTCTTGTAGCTTTGCCTTGCTTACCATTAGATATAGAAATACTGTTGCCTTAATTACTCATATTTCTCATGTTACTCAAAATTCTGCTTGCCCACCAAATAACTCCAACTTTAGAAAGATTTATGCCCGTTTTGTTCTTTCAATTATTTTTGTTTTGTCTGGTTTATGACTAAGTCTCTAAAGAAACTAGTTTAACAAATGTGGTAAGAACCATATATTAATGTTTTGTGAGTTGAGCACTAATATGAAAGAGAATATATTTCAATTATGGAGTAGATGAATGCCTAATGCATGTAATGCTTTTGAACAACTAATGATTTTTCTAAAGAGACATGGTTTTTCTATGTTGACATCCAAAAAGTGAGTTTTTTGTGTGTATTTCTGTTTTCTTCTTGCAAGTCAGATCTTGACAATTTTTTCTCTCATTCCATTTATACATTATAATTTGATTTATAATAGATGCTGAAATTTTATCTCACTTCAGATAAAGTCCAAGAAAATTCTTCAGTAGGCTAGGTACAATATTTTGGGACTTCAGGTTTTCTATTTATTAATACATGCCATTATTATTGTTATCTGAATTAATTATCTAATCATTTTTCTGATGCAACTTGGGCACCCCAGACAAAACTGAATGCATAATGTCTCAATTATAAGCACTACAGTTTAGATAATTTTAACAGGGATATGCTTTTTCCATTTTAAATTAAATTTATTTTATTAACTGATTTATACCACCAGAAAGATAGAATTCAGAGGTGGAATGTGCATTTTCGTTTTTAATGCAGTCATTTTTATTTTATTCATGTGTATGCCTTTTATTTATTAATTAGTATCCTTTGTTTCTGTAGTCATCAAATTCAAGAAAAAATAATCAGGAATAAAGCAGTCCTTTTAACTGCATACAAGGGGCAGAGAGCAGCATCAAAGAACAAAGGCTTAGGAATAGCTCTTGGTTAAACAAACTGTATCATTTCCAGAGAGATCTGAGAATTTGTAATCAGGTGAAGTATGTATTGCTTTGCCAATATCAGTTACCCCACTAAAGTAGTCATTCTCAACAGTGGAAAATAGCTTCTTCCTTTTATCACAGTCACCAACTATTTTAGCTTATCTACCATTTTGTTCACAAATTAATTTTACTCTAAGAGAAGATAAGGGACTGTGAGTTGGATAGGTGAAATTCACCAGTCTATACTTTGTCAAAGAAGGAAACATATAAAACTGATATCCAGGTAAGTAGTGAAAAGCAGGGTGACTATTTATCATCCAGTTCCTTTACAAGGACAATATGTAACGTGACTATTTTAGGAAAACCAGGACTATAGTTACCTGAAAATTGAAGAATGTAAACCAACATGCAAGTGTAAAATAGATTTTGGAAAAGAAGTTTCAATAATAAGCAAAAAGGAAAATAATATATCAACATCAAGGGAAGAGTATGGTTAATCTAAAAATATCACAATTACAAATGTACACTTTTAAAGACACCCTGGCTTTCTAAATATACATTTCATGATCATTGAAAAACAGTAGACAGGCCAAGCCAAAAAATGACTGCCACAAAGTCATTTAAGATTTAAAATTATTAATAGTTTTATATTTCACATAACATTGATAGAATGACCAAGAACAATGAAATTATTTGCCCATACCCAATATTCTCTCTTGTTGTATGGCTAACGATCCAGCAGAGGGAGCACATGATAACATACTAAGTGGACTAGACCTCTATGGATATCCACAATGATGTGAGTATATAAATAATAGAGTAAATCTGTGACTCAAATGTTGGCTCATACTTCATGAATAAATTACTCTGGAGATCATTTGCTTTTTTCAACTTCTGTCTCCTCCACCTTTTTGCTGCAAACTTCTTCCTATTTGTGCATATTGTTTCATTGAATGGAGAGTTTCTAATTTCTCTATTAGAAATTTCTTTGAAAAGACTCTGGAAGAGGAAATAATGGTTTTATGACTTTTTCTCTCTCAAGAATGCCAGAATTCTTTCTGGCATTGGTTCGTTTTATAATTTTCAAGATAGTATTTTTAAGAAATATTCTACTCTTTGAGACTTTCTTTAAAAAGTATTTTAATGTTTATTTATTTCTGAGAGAGAGAGAGAGAGAGAGAGAGAGAGAGAAAGGGACATGGGCAGAGAGAGAGGGAGACACAGAATCTGAAGCAGGCTCCAGGCTCTGAGCTATCAGCACAGAGCCTGACGTGGGCTCAAACACACAAGCCCTGAGATCATGACTTGAGCCAAAGTTGGACGCTTAACCAACTGACTGAGCCATCCTGGCACCCCTGATCCTTTCTTTATAGTGGACTAATATACTAAGTATACTAATGGACTAGTGGACTAGTGGACTAATGGGCTATACTAATATAGAGGACTAATATACTAAGTTTAGTATACTAACTAATATTCTAAATGCTGACGACTCTATAGTTTAATCTTGAGGAAGGATGGAAATAACACAAATATCCATTTTATTTTGGAGGACTCATATTTGGTTTTATGGATTTGGGGTACATATTTGTACTGCACAAGATGCTTCAAATCGTGAACATCTGACCAAATCAACATCTTGTAGAAACAATTTGTTATTGATTTCTAGTTTCACAAAAATAATGATCACAGTACAAACAGGTTTTTTTTGTAAATATAAGACATCTTTGACATTTAGTTCATTAATGCAAACATATACTGCTTGAAAAAGCAAATACATCACCAATGTCCAAAATATATTTATTTAATGATCTTAGTTTTTCAAAACAGAAACAGCTTTCCAGCTAACCTATATAACAATTACAAATTCATAAAATTATAAAGAAGGAAATAAAATTGTACATATTCCAAAGGCTGATGTACAGCCTTTTATATTTGGTCTAGCAATAAGTATATATTTATGTATACATTATTTTTTTATGAAAAGTGTCCCATCATACATATTACTTGCAGCCTATGTTCTTTATTATATTAATATATTTTAAAATAGATTTTGAGATGCCTGAGTTGCTCGGTCGGTTAAGCCTCCAAATTCAGCTCAGGTCATGACCTCACAGTTTGTGAGTTCAAGCCCCACATTAAGCTCTCTGCTGTCAGCACAGAGCCCACTTTGGATCCTCTGTCCATCTCTCTCTCTGCCCCTCTCCACTGATTATTTCTCTCTCAAAATAAATAAATAAACTTTAAAAAAGAAAATAATACATTTTAACATTTGGATCAGTTTTAGTTTCACAGCAAAATTGAGCAAAAGGCGCATGGAATTTCCATATAACACCCTGCTCCAATACATGAGTAGCCTTACCAATTATCAACATCTCCCACTAGAGGTACATTTGTTACACTAACAACACCTTGAAACATCATTATCACCTATAGCCTATAGTTAAAATTAACATTCGCTCTTGGTTTTGTACATTCTATGGGTGAGGACAAATGTATAATGACGTCATGTAAACACCATTAGTAAGATACGAAATAGTTTAACTGCCATAAAAATCCCCTGTGCTCTGTCTATTCATAGCTCCCTCCTCCCTGACCCCTGGCAACCACTGATCTTTTTACCATCTCCAGCTTTGCCTTTTCTAGAATGCCATACATTTGGAATCATACAATATGTAGGCTTTTCAGATTGGCTTTTTTCACTTAGCAATTTGTCTTTTCTTGGTGTAACAGTTCAATTTTTAGCATTGAATACTATTCTATTTACGTATACCACAGTTTATTCATTCATCTACTGAAAAGATAAGTTGGTTGCTTACAAGTTTGGGTAATTATGAATAAATCTGCTATAAATATCTATGTGTAGATATTTGTGTGGATGTAAGTTTTCTAATCCTTTGAGTAAATATAAGGAAGCACAATTGCTGGATCATATGGAAAAAGTAGATTTAGTTTTATAAGGAACCATCAAGCTGTCTTCCAATCGGCTCTCAAGAATGAATGAGAGTTTCTGTTGCTTAACATCCTTACCAGCATTTGGTATTGGATATGGCCTTTCTAATTAAATGTGTATTGGTATCTCATTGTTTGGATTAGCATTTCCCTGATGACAATTTATTGCAACATCTTTTTTTCCATATGTTTAATAATGTTGTATCATATATAATACAAATTTTTATTTGTTTATATTTAAGGTTTTATTTAAATGTCAGCATGCAGTGTAATATTACTTTCAGGTATACAATATAGCGATTCAAAATTTCCATACAACACACAGTGCTCATCATAGCAAATGTACTCCTTAATCCCCAACCCCTATTTAACCCATTCCCCAGCACCGACCTCACTTCAGATAACCCCTTTGTTTTCTATAGTTAAGTGTATGCCTCTTGGTTTGCCTCTCTCTCTTTTTTCTTCTCTTTGCTTGCTTGTTTTATATCTTAAATTCCACATATGAATGAAATCATATGATATTTGTCTTTCTTTGACTGACTTATTTCTCTTAGATAATGCACTCTAGTTCCATCCATGTTGTTGCAAATGGCAAGATTTCATTCTTTTTTTTTTATCACTGAGTAATATTCCATTGTATATATGCCCACTACTTTATCTGTTCATCAATCAATGAACATTTGGGTTGTTTCCATAGTTTGGCTATTTTAGATAATGCTGCTGTAAACATTGGGATGCATTTGCCTCTTGGAGTCAGCATTTTTGTATCAGTTGGGTAAATACCTACTAGTGCAAATGCTGGGTCATAAGGTAGCTCTATTTGCACTTTTTAAGAGAAACTCCATACTGTTCTCCAGAGTGGATGCACCAGTTTATATTCCTACTAACAGTGCAAAGGGGTTCCCTTTTCTCTTCATCTTTGCCAACATCTGCTGTTATCTGAGTTGTTCATTTTATCCTTTCTGACAGGTGTGTGGAGGTATGTCAGTGTGATTTTGATTTGTATTTCCCTGCTGATGAGTGATGCTAAACATCTTTTCATGGCTAAGCATCTAGCCATGTGGACCTCTTCTTTGGAAAAGTGTCTGTACATATCTTCTTCCCATTTCTTCCCTGAATTATGTGGTTTTTTTTTTGGGGGGGGGTAGTGAGTTTGATATTTTATTTATAGATTTTGGATAATAACCCTTTATCCAATATGTCATTTGCAAATATTTTCTCCCATTGCTTCAGTTGCCTTTTACTTTGCTGATTGTTTCCTTCCCTATGCAGAAAGTTTTTACCTTGATGAGGTCCCAATAGTTCATTTTTTGCTTTTGTTTTCTTGCCACTCAACACGTCTAATAAGAAGTTGTTGCAGTCAAGGTCAAGGAGGTTTTTGTCTGTTTTTTCCTCTAGGATTTCGATGGTTTTCTGTCTCACATTTAGGTATTAAATACATTTTTCATTTATTTTTCTGTATGGTGTAAGAAAGTGGTTTACATTCATTCTTCTGTATGTCTTTGTCCAGTTTTCCCAGCACCATTTGCTAAAGAGACTGTCTTTTTTAATTGGATGTTTTTTTCCTGCTTTGTCGACTACTAACTGGCCATACATTTGTGGATCCATTTCTGGGTTCTCTATTTTTTTCTGTTGATCTATGTGTCTATTTTTATGCCAGTACTTTATACTCTTTTGATGATTACAGCTTTGTAATACAGCTTGAAGTCTCGAATTGTGATGCCTCCAGCTTTGGTTTTCGTTTTCGATGTTACTTTGGCTATTCAAGATCTTTTCTGGTTCCATACAAATTTTAGGATTTTTTATTCTAGCTCTGTGAAGAATTCTGGTGTTATTTTCACAGGGATTGCATTGAATGTGTACATTGCTTTGGGTGATATAGACGTTTTAACAATATTTGTTCTTTCTATCCATATGTATGGAATGGTTTTTCATTTCTTCTTGTCCTCTTCAATTTCTTTCATCAGCCTTCGGTAGTTTTCAGCGTAAAGATCTTTTACCTCTTTTGTTAGGTTTATTCCTAACTATTTTTTGTTTCTGCGTGCAATTGTAAAAGGGATTGGTTCCTTCATTTCTCTTTATGTTGCTTCGTTATCGTGCATATAAATGCAATCAATTTCTGTACATTGAATTTATATCCTGCGACTTTGTTGAATTTATGCATCAGTTCTAGCAGTTTTTTGGTCATGTTTTTGTGCGTTTCTGATGTAGAGTATTATGTTGTGTGCAAAGAGTGAAATTTTGACTTCTGTCTTGCTGATTTCTATGCATTTTTATTTCTTTTCCTTGTATGATTGCTGATGCTAGGAATTCCAACACTATTTTGAATAACAGTGGTGAGAATGGACATCACTGTCATGTTTCTGACTTTAAAGGGAAAGATCTGCTTTTCCTCGTTGTGAGGATGATATTAGCTGTGTGTCTTTCGTGTATGACCTTTATGATCTTGAGGTATGTTCTTTTAATCTCTACTTTCTTGAGGATTTTTATCAGAAAGGATGTTGTATTTTGTCAAATACTTTTTCTGCATCTATTGGGAGGGTCATGTGGTTCTTATTCTTTCCTTTAGCAATGTGATATATCACGTTGATTGATTTGCAGATATTGAACCACCCCTGCAGTCCAGAAATAAGTCCCACTTGATCATGGTGAATAATTCTTTTAACGTAATGTTGGGTTCAGTTTCCTAGTATCTTGTTGAGAATTTTTGTGTCTGTCTTCATCAGGGAAATTGATCTATATTTCTCATTTTTAGTAGGGTCTTTGTCTGACTTTGGAATTAAGGTAATGCTGGCCTCATAAAATGAGTTTGGAAGTTTTACTTCCGTTTCTATTTTTTGGAACTTCTTTAAAAGAATAGGTGATATCTCTTTTTTAAATGTTTGCTACAATTCCCCTAGGAAGTTATCTGGCCCTGGATTCTTGTTTGTTGGGAGATTTTTTGATTGCTGATTCTTTATTTTTTCTGGTTATGGATCTGTTCAGATTTTCTATTTCTTCCTGTTTCAGTTTTGGTAGTTTATGTTTCATGGAATTTGTCCATTTCTACGAGATTGCCAAACTCATTGCCATATAATTGCTCAGAATATTCTCTTATTATTGTTGGCATTTCTGTAGTGTTGGTTGTGACCTGTCCTGTACGCTTTCACTTGTGATTTAATTTATTTAGGTCCTTTCCTCTTTTTTTTTTTCTTTAATAAATCTGGCTTGGGGTTTATCAATTTTGTTCATTCTTTCAAAGAATCAGTTCCTGGTTTCATTGATCTGTTCTACCATTTTTTTTTAAATGCCATTGATTTTTGTTTTGATCTTTATTATTTCCCTTCTTATACTGGTTTTGGGCTTTATTTGCTGTTCTGTTTCTAGCCCTCTTAGGTGTAAGTTTAGGTTTTGTTTTTAAAACATTTCTTCCTTCATTAGGAAAGCCTGGATTCTTCTACACTTCCTTCTTAGGACTGCCTTTGCTGCATCCCAGGGTTTTTTGACTGTTGTGTTTTGTTTACATTGTCTTCATATAATGTTTTATTTCCCCTTTAATTTCTTTGTTAACCCATTCATTTTTAGTAGTATATTCTTTAATATCCAAGTATGTATAGTCTTTATAAAATTTTTCCTGTGGTGGATCCCAAGTTTCATGGTGCTGTGGTCTGAAAATATGGATGGTATGATCTTGATCATTTTGCACTTGCTGATGACTGATTTTTGACACAACATGTGATCTGTTCTGGAGAATGTTCCATGTGCATTTGAGAACAGATATTCTGCTGCTTTAGGATGAAATGTTCTGAATACATCTGTTAAGTACATCTGGTCCAGTGTGTCATTCAAAGCCATTGTTTCCTTATTGATTTTCTGTTAGGTGATCTGTCCATGGCTTGTACGTGGGGTGTTAAACTTCCCTACTATTATAGTATTATTATCAATGAGTTTCTTTATGTTTGTGATTAGCTGATTTATATATTTCTTTGCTTTCAAATTGGGAACATAAATGTTTAAAATTGTTAGATATTCTTGGTGGAGAGACCCCTTAATTATGGTATAATGCCCTGTTTCATCTCTTATTACAGTCTTTGTTTTAAAATTTAGTTTGATATAATTATGGTTGCTACGGCATTCTTTTGACTTCCATTAGCATGAGAGATGGTTCTCCATCCCCTTACTTTCAATATGTATGTGATTTTAGATCTAAAATGGGTCCCTTGTAGGCAGGATATAGATGGGTCTTGTTTTCTTATCCATTCTTATACTCTATGTCTTTTGATTTGAGCATTTAGTCCATTTACATTTAGAGTGATTATTGAAAGATATGAATTTAATGCCATTGTTGTGCCTGTATTGTCGGTGTTTCTGGTGATATCGTCTGGTCCTTCTAGTCTTTGCTGCTCTTGGTCTTTTGTTTGTTTGTTTGTTTGTTTTTTTGTTTTTGTTTTTTGTTTTTGTTTTTGTTTTTGTTTTTTTTTTTCCTCCACTCAGAGATTTCCACTTAAACTTTCTTGCAGGGCTGGTTTAGTGGTCATGAACTCCTTTAGATTTTGTTTGGGAAAAATTTTATCTCTCCTTCTATTTTGAATAACAGCCTCGCTGGGTAAAGAATTTTTGGCTGTATATTTTTCTGATTCATCACGCTGAATACATCCTTCCACTCCTTTTGGGCCTGCCAAGTTTCTGTGGACAGATCCGCTGTGAACCTGATCTGTCTTCCCTTGTAGGTTAACAATTTGTCCTTTCTGCTTTCAGAATTCTTTCCTTGTCTGTATATTTTGAGAATTACTATGGTATGCCTTGGTGATGGTTGGTTTTGATTTAATCTAATGGGGGTTCTCTCTGCTTCATGCATTTTGATGTCTGTATCCTTCCCCAGATTAGGAAATTTTTTTGGCTATAATTTGCTTACATAATCCCTCTTCCCCTTCTTCTCCGTCTTCATCTTCTGAGACTCTTATTCATGCTTAATAAGTCACTGAGTTCTTTAAGTGTTGTGTCATGATCTTTTACCTTTGTTTCCCTCCTTTTTATGCTTCATTATTTTCCATAATTTTATCTTCTATCACTGATTTGTTCCTCTGCTTTGTCCATCCCTGCTATCACAGCATCCATTGGCAACTGCATCTCGGCTATAGCATTTTTAATTTCTGCCTGACTAGCATTTAGATATTTTATCTCAGTAGAAAGGGATTATGTGGTGTCTTCTATGTTTCTTTTTTTAACCCCAGCTAGTATTCTTATAATCGTGGTTTTAAATTCCACTTCAGACATTTTAGCTGTATCTGTGTTGATTAAATCCCTGGATGTCATTTCTTCCTGTTCTTTCTTTTGGGATGAAGTCCTCTGATTTGTCATTTCAGAGGAAGCCAAAATTAATAAATTAGAAAATATAAATTTAAAAAAATTAAAAACAAAAGAAAACAAAAAAAAAATAAAGGAAAGGAAATTAGATCCCAGGGTTTTTGGACTGTTGTGTTTTGTTTACATTGTCTTCCATATAATGTTTTATTTCCTCTTTAATTTCTTTGTTTGTTTAGTTCTGCTTATTGAGAGACCTTGACATAAAAGAGAGAATATAGAAAGGGAAAAAAAAGTTAAAAAAATTGAAAATTAAAAAAAAACAATAAAATAGAATAAAATAAAAATACAGTAAAAGCTGAATTGTAACTTGTTCTGCAAGTGTTCTTCAAGGTGTGCAAACATTTCTAATGAATTTTAGCTTGATAAACAAGTCATGTCTTGCAATATGAGTATTACCTGACACTGAATGTCACATGATCACAACTGAGCCAATGGTTCTTGAAATGCAGTTTGCTATACAAGTGCTTTGGATTACAAGCATGTTTCTGGAATGAATTATGCTTGCAAACCAAGGTTTTACTGTGAATAAAATAGAATAAAAATTTATAAAAATAAAAAAATTGCTCTTTATCAAAGAGACAGAAAAGAAAGCAAAAAGAAAACAAAATAAACAAAAACAGATGCAAAGAAAATGAACCTTTGAACAAGCAAACAGAATGAAACCCAACTGAAGTTACATCCAGTTTCCCCTAGATCTGAAACTTTGCAGCACACTATAGTCCCTAGATTGAGCAGGTGGAAGGGATTTGTGTTGGTCTTCTGGGGGACATACCTGGAAGTCACAGGTGGGGGAGGCATGGTATAATGTCTCCTTACTGCATTTGGTGTTGCTGCTTACCTCACTGGGGTCAATGTGTGTGTGCTAGCATGCTAGAGGGGAAAATGGCTTCACCCTGCTCTCTAGTGTCTGCTGTGGGAATTTTATGCCCTCACAGACACATGCCTCATTTGTGTCAGACTTCTGTCTTCTCTCTGCCCTTAGCCTTTCTGTGTCTAAGCAGTGTGACTGCCTGGTGGAATCCCTCCAGGGTTTTATCTCAGATGGGGCAGTGTTTCAAAGCCACTCACTTTGGATATCCCTGTGGCTTTAACCTATGCTGATTCTCTGGAAAAGGATCTTAGCGAGCAATGGCTGGGTGCCTGCTTGTCCCAGAAAATGTTCGCTTGATCATGCATCCACACAGGTGCACAGTTTATGGTAAACCATAACACACAGCTGGTGCCAGGTTTTGCTGTGCTCTGGTGTCTTTGTTCCAAAATCCCAAAATGTGGCAGCTCTCTGGTGTCCACCTGGACTTTTGCCTGCGTGGAGACCTTATCGCCTACAAATGCACTCCAAGCAGCAGAACCACACCATGTGGCCTACAGACTTCTCAGACCACGCTGCCTGCTGTTGGGGATTTTCCCTACTTCCTCACTGGATCACCACTAGGCACTGACCTCTAAAACTTCAGACTCTACACTCCAATGTTTATAGAACCCTCGTGGTATTGAAATCCTCTACTTTATCCCCTTCAATGGTTGTGGGGGGCAGATTTCTTGTTCAATCCCTGTGAGTGATTTCATTCTATCTCTCCAGTTTCTTTTTGGGGGTGCTTTTCTTGCATGATCCCCATGTGCTGCACTCTCCCCCATTCTCTTTCTCTCTCTGTCCTCTCTCTGTGAAAATGGCTCCCTACCCAACATGGTTCAGTGGCTTTTCTTTTTTTTTTTCAATATATGAAATTTATTGTCAAATTGGTTTCCATACAACACCCAGTGCTCAACCCAAAAGGTGCCTTCCTCAATACCAATCACCCACGCTCCCCTTCCTCCTACCCCCCATCAACCCTCAGTTTGTTCTCAGTTTTTAACAGTCTCTTATGGGTTGGCTCTCTCCCACCCTAACCTCTTTTTTTTTTTCCTTCCCCTCCCCCATGGGTTTCTGTTAAGTTTCTCAGGATCCACATAAAAGTGAAAACATATGGTATCTGTCTTTCTCTATATGGCTTATTTTGCTTAGCATCACACTCTACAGTTCCATCCACCTTGCTACAAAGGGCCATATTTCGTTCTTTCTCATTGCCATGTAGTACTCCATTGTGTATATAAACCACAATTTCTTTATCCATTCATCAGTTGATGGACATTTAGGCTCTTTCCATAATTTGGCTATTGTTGAGAGTGCTGCTATAAACATTGGGGCACAAGTGCCCCTAGGCATCAGTACTCCTGTATCCCTTGGGTAAATTCCTAGCAGTGCTATTGCTGGGTCATAGGGTAGGTCTATTTTTAATTTTCTGAGGAAACTCCACACTGTTTTCCAGAGTGGCTGCACCAATTTGCATTCCCACCAATAGTACAAGACGGTTCCCGTTTCTCCACATCCTCTCCAGCATCGATAGTCTCCTGATTTCTTCATTTTGGCCACTCTGACTGGCGTGAGGTGATATCTGAGTGTGGTTTTGATTTGTCTTTCCCTGATAAGGAGCGACGTTGAGCATCTTTTCATGTGCCTGTTGGCCATCTGGATGTCTTCTTTAGAGAAGTGTCTATTCATGTTTTCTGCCCATTTCGTCACTGGGTTATTTGTTTTTCGGGTGTGGAGGTTGGTGAGCTGTTAATAGATTTTGGATACTAGCCCTTTGTCTGGTATGTCATTTGCAAATATCTTTTCCCATTCTGTTGGTTGCCTTTTAGTTTTGTTGGTTGTTTCCTTTGTTGTGCAGAAGCTATTTATCTCCATAAGGTCCCAGTAATTGATTTTTGCTTTTAATTCCCTTGCTTTTGGGGATGTGTCGAGTAAGAGATTGCTATGGCTGAGGTCAAAGAGGTCTTTTCCTGCTTTCACCTCTAGGGTTTTGATGGTTTCCTGCCTCACATTCAGGTCCTTTATTCATTTTGAGTTTCTTTTTGTGAATGGTGTGAGAAAGTGGTCTAGTTTCAACCTTCTGCATGTTGTTGTCCAGTTCTCCCAGCACCATTTGTTAAAGAGACTGTCTTTTTTCCATTGGATGTTCTTTCCTGCTTTGTTAAAGATAAGTTGGCCATACATTTGTGGGTTTAGTTCTGGGGTTTCGATTCTATTCCACTGTTCTATGTGTCTGTTTTGGGCCAATACCATGCTGTCTTGATGATTACAGCTTTGTAGTAGAGGCTAAAATCTGGGATTGTGATGCCTCCTGCTTTGGTCTTCTTCTTCAAAATTACTTTGGCTATTTGGGGCCTTTTGTGGTTCCATATGAATTTTAGGATTGCTTGTTCTAGTTTCGAGAAGAAGGCTGGTGCAATTTTGATTGGGATTGCATTGAATGTGTAGATAGCTTTGGGTAGTATTGACATTTTGACAATATTTATTCTTCGAATCCATGAGCAGGGAATGTCTTTCCATTTCTTTATATCTTCTTCAATTACCTTCATAAGCTTTCTATAGTTTTCAGAATACAGATCTTTTACATCTTTGGGTAGGTTTATTCCTAGGTATTTTATGCTTCTTGGTGCAATTGTGAATGGGATCAGTTCCTTTATTTGTCTTTCTGTTGCTTCATTGTTAGTGTATAAGAATGCAACTGATTTCTGTACATTGATTTTGTATCCTGCAACTTTGCTGAATTCATGTATCAGTTCTAGCAGACTTTTGGTGGAGTCTGTCGGATTTTCCATGTATAGTATCATGTCCTCTGCAAAAAGTGAAAGCTTAACTTCATCGTTGCCAATTTTGATGCCTTTGATTTCCTTTTGTTGTCTGATTGCTGATGCTAGAACTTCCAGCACTATGTTAAACAACAGCGGTGAGAGTGGGCATCCCTGTCGTGTTCCTGATCTCAGGGAAAAAGCTCTCAGTTTTTCCCCGTTGAGGATGATGTTAGCTGTGGGCTTTTCATAAATGGCTTTTACGATCTTTAAGTATGTTCCTTCTATCCAGACTTTCTCAAGGGTTTTTATTAAGAAAGGGTGCTGAATTTTGTCAAAGGCCTTTTCTGCATCGATTGACAGGATCATATGGTTCTTATCTTTTCTTTTATTAATGTGATGTATCACGTTGATTGATTTGCAAATGTTGAACCAGCCCTGCATCCCAGGAATGAATCCCACTTGATCATGGTGAATAATTCTTTTTATATGCTGTTTTATTCGATTTTCTAGTATCTTATTGAGAATTTTTGCATCCATATTCATCAGGGATATTGGCCTGTAGTTCTCTTTTTTTTACTGGGTCTCTGTCTGGTTTAGGAATCAAAGAAATACTGGCTTCATAGAATGAGTCTGGAAGGTTTCCTTCCCTTTCTACTTTTTGGAATAGCTTGAGAAGGATAGGTATTATCTCTGCTTTAAATGTCTGGAAGAATTCCCCTGGGAAGCCATCTGGCTCTGGACTCTTATTTGTTGGGAGATTTATGATAACTGATTCAATTTCTTCGCTGGTTATAGGTCTCTTCAAGCCTTCTATTTCTTCCTGTTTGAGTTTTGGAAGTGTGTGGGTGTTTACAAATTTGTCCATTTCTTCCAGGTTGTCCAGTTTGTTGGCATATCATTTTTCATAGTATTCCCTGATAATTGCTTGTATTTCTGAGTGATTGGTTGTAATAATTCCATTTTCATTCATGATTTTATCTATTTGGGTCATCTCCCTTTTCTTTTTGAGAAGCCTGGCTAGAGGTTTGTCAATTTTGTTTATTTTTTCAAAAATACCGACTCTTGGTTTCATTGATCTGCTCTACAGTTTTTTTTTTTTATATTCTATATTGTTTATTTCTGCTCTGATCTTTATTATTTCTCTTCTTCTGCTGGGTTTCAGGTGTCTTTGATGTTCTGCTTCTATTTCCTTTAGGTGTGCTGTTAGATTTTGTATTTGGGATTGTTCTTTTTTCTTGATATAGGCCTGGATTGCAATGTATTTTCCTCTCAGGACTGCCTTCGCTGCATCCCAATGCGTTTGGATTGTTGTATTTTCATTTTCATTTGTTTCCATATATTTTTTTAATTTCTTCTCTAATTGCCTGGTTGACCCACTCATTCTTTAGTAGGGTGTTCTTTAACCTCCATGCTTTTGGAGGTTTTCCAGGCTTTTCCCTGTGGTTGATTTCAAGCTTCATCGCATTGTGGTCTGAAAGTATGCATGGTATAATTTCAATTCTTGTATACTTATGAAGGGCTGTTTTGTGACCCAGTATATGACCTATCTTGGAGAATGTTCCATGTGTAGTCGAGAAGAAAGTACATTCTGTTGCTTTGGGATGCAGAGTTCTAAATATATCTGTCAAGTCTATCTGATCCAATGTATCATTCAGGGCCCTTGTTGCTTTATTGACCATGTGTCTAGATGGTCTATCCATTTCTGTAAGTGGAGTGTTAAAGTCCCCTGCAATTACCACATTCTTATCAATAAGGTTGCTTATGTTTATGAGTAATTGTTTTATATATTTGGGGGCTCCCGTATTCGGCGCATAGATATTTATAATTGTTAGCTCTTCCTGATGGATAGACCCTGTAATTATTATATAATGCCCTTCTTCATCTCTTGTTACAGCCTTTAATTTAAAGTCTACTTTGTCCGATATAAGTATGGCTACTCCAGCTTTCTTTTGGCTTCCAGGAGCATGATAAATAGTTCTCCATCCCCTCACTCTCAATCTAAAGGTGTCCTCAGGTCTAAAATGAGTCTCTTATAGACAGCAAATAGATGGGTCTTGTTTTTGTATCCATTCTGATACCCTATGTCTTTTGGTTGGCGCATTTAATCCATTTACATTCAGTGTTATTATAGAAAGATATGGGTTTAGAGTCATTGTGATGTCTGTATGTTTTATGCTTGTACAAATGTCTGTGGTACTTTGTCTCACAGGATCCCCCTTAGGATCTCTTGTAGGGCTGGTTTCGTGGTGACAAATTCCTTCAGTTTCTGTTTGTTTGGGAAGACCTTTATCTCTCCTTGTATTCTAAATGACAGACTTGCTGGATCAAGGATTCTCGGCTGCATATTTTTCCTGTTTAGCACACTGAAAATATCGTGCCAATCCTTTCTGGCCTGCCAAGTTTCAAAAGAGAGATCAGTCACGAGTCTTATAGGTCTCCCTTTATATGTGAGGGCATGTTTATCCCTTGCTGCTTTCAGAATTTTCTCTTTATCCTTGTATTTTGCCAGTTTCACTATGATATGTCGTGCAGAAGATCGATTCAAGTTACGTCTGAAGGGAGTTCTCTGTGCCTCTTGGATTTCAATGCCTTTTTCCTTCCCCAGTTCAGGGAAGTTCTCAGCTATAATTTCTTCAAGTACCCCTTCAGCACCTTTCCCTCTCTCTTCCTCCTCTGGGATACCAATTATGCGTATGTTATTTCTTTTTAGTGTATCACTTTGTTCTCTAATTTTTCCCTCATACTCCTGGATGTTTTTATCTCTCTTTCTCTCAGCTTCTTCTTTTTCCATAACTTTATCTTCTAGTTCACCTATTCTCTCCTCTGCCTCTTCAATCCGAGCTGTCGTTGTTTCCATTTTGTTTTGCATTTCGTTTAAAGCACTTTTCAGCTCCTCGTGACTGTTCCTTAGTCCCTTGATCTCTGTGGCAAGAGATTCTCTGCTGTCCTCTATAGTGTTTTCAAGCCCAGTGATTAATTTTATGACTATTATTCTAAATTCACTTTCTGTTATATTATTTAAATCCTTTTTGATCAGTTCATTAGCTGTTGTTATTTCCTGGAGATTATTCTGAGGGGAATTCTTCCGTTTGGTCATTTTGGATGGTCCCTGGAGTGTTGGGGACCTGCAGGGCACTTCCCCTGTGCTGTGGTGTGTAACTGGAGTTGGTGGGCGGGGCCGCAGTCCTACCTGATGTCTGCCCCCAGCCTACCATTGGGGCCACAGTCAGACTGGTGTGTGCCTTCTCTTCCCCTCTCCTAGGGGCGGGATTCACTGTGGGGTGGCGTGGCCCATCTGGGCTACTTGCACACTGCCAGGCTTGTGGTGCTGGGGATCTGGCGTATTAGCTGAGGTGGGTACACAAGGTGCACGGGGGCAGGAGGGGCAGGCTTAGCTCGCTTCTCCTTAGGTGATCCACATCAGGAGGGGCCCTGTGGCAGAGGGAGGGAGTCAGACCCGCTGCCGGAGGGGTGTTTCGGCAGAAGCCCAGTGTTGGGTGTTTGTGGGGAGCAAGCAAGTTCCCTGGCAGGAACTGGTTCCCTTTGGGATTTTGGCTGGGGAATGCGCAAGGGAGATGGCGCTGGCTAGCGCCTTTGTTCCCCGCCAAACTGAGCTCTGTCGTCCCGGGGCTCAGCAACTCTCCCTCTCTTTGTCCTCCAGCCTTCCCACTTTCTGAGCAGAGCTGTTAGCTTATAACCTTCCAGATGTCAAGTCCCGCTTGCTGAGGGAACACACTCCGTCTGGCCCCTCCGCTTTTGCAAGCCAGACTCCGGGGCTCTGCTTGGCCGGCGGGCAGCCCCTCCGCCCAGGCTCCCTCCTGCCAGTCCGTGGAGTGCCCACCACCTCTCCACCCTTCCTACCCTCTTCCATGGGCCTCTTGTCTGTGCTTGGCTCCGGAGACTCCGTTCTGCTAGTCTTCTGGCGGTTTTCTGGGTTATTTAGGCAGGTGTAGGTGGAATCTAAGTGATCAGCAAGACACGCGGTGAGCCCAGAATCCTACGCCTCCATCTTCTGCTGGTCCTGGTTCAGTGGCTTTTCTATCCCTCAATTCACCTCTCCACACTGTGTATCTGCAAATTTCTCTGGCTCAAATTATGTAGATTGTTGCAATAATCCTCAGATTAATATTCTATGTGTTCAAAATGGTTTGCTCCTGATCTAGCTGTATTTCAGGGACAAGACAAGCTCAGGGCCCACACTCTACTCTGCCACATTAACTCCTTCCTAGTTCAGGTTATTCATTTTTTAGGTGCTGCATTTTATAAAATCTTTATATATTTTGGATGGTAACCCTTTGTCATATTTCTCATTTGCAAATATCTTCTGCCATTCCATAGGGTGCCTTTTAGTTTTGCTGATTGTTTCTTTTGCTGTGCAAAAGCTTTTTATTTTGAAGTCTCAATAGTCTATTTTTGTTTTTGTTTTGTATGCCTCATGAGACACATTTAGTAAGAAGTTGCTAAGGCTGATGTCAAAGAGATTACGGCCTGTTTTCTCCAGGATTTTTATGGTTTCAGTTCTCACATTTAGGTTTTGATCCATTTTGAATTAATCTTCGAGTATGGTGTAAGAAAGTTGTCCAGTTTCATTCTTCTGCATGTTGCTGTCCAGTTTTCCCAACATTTCTTGAGGTGACTATGTTTTACCATTGGATATTCTTTCTTGTTTTGTTGAAACTTAATTGACCATATCATTGTGGGTTCATTTCTGATTCATTCTGTGGTTTTCTATTCTGATCCATTGATCTATGTATCTAATTTTGTGCCAGTACTATACTCTTTTGAGTATTATGCTTTGTAATGTAACCTGAAGTCTGAAATTGTGATGCCTCTAGCTTTGCTTTCCTTTTTCAGTGTGGTTTTGACTATTTTGGGTCTTTTGTGATTTCATACAAATTTTAGGATTGTTTGTCCTAGTTATGTGAAAGATGATGTTGGTATTTTGATAAGGATTTCAATGATAGTGTAGATTGCTTTGGGTAGTTTAGACATTTTAACAATAATTCTTCCAATCTTTGAGCATGGGATGTATTTCCATTTCTTTGGACCTGGGCATTCAGAGCCTCCTTACTCTTTCACCCTGTCATTAGAGTATGGATTACACTTGCCTTTTATGCTCTTAGAGGTTGTTCCATGGACAGAGTTTTGAAATTATGCTGTGTTGAGAACAGTTACATGGTATATGTGACTAAACCTAATTAATTGAATGTGGGGATTCACTTGTGTTGCTGTCACGTAAAACAAGCCTCATACATAAGTCCCTTTGTTTTTTAAAACTGTTAAGTACGAACCTGGAGTGGCTTGTCTCTTTATGTGGTGTCTCCCTGACCTACATATGTGGAAGTTGATTTCAGATCACACCTGAGAAGCCTCTGAGAGGGTTGTGAAAACAACAATTGGTGAGCTAGCCAAGAGAATGAAGAAATGGGCCTTGGGAATGAGGTATCTGTTTGGGAAATTCCACGTTAGCCATCAAACTCTATGTGGGGAGGGTTGGCCTGTATGTTAGATGCTTGGAAACCACCACATGAGTACAGGGAAACCCCAAAATTCCAGCTAGTATCATTGAAGAAACTGCATAGCATGTTGTTCCCAAAAAGGGAAATAAATGGCTGCTCCAGTAGGCTGGCCTCTACTGTGAGCAGTTTGGCTGGCCACTGATGCCCAACTAGAGGCTGAAGTTTAATTTAGAAAGTTGGGGAAAAAAGCTGAGATTAGAGAAGGATATGGGAATGTCCCTTACTCTGCTAGCTTCAGGGTTGGCAGACAAGATGGGAGAGCAGGATATTAAGTCAGAGGCCGTAGTGTACTGTTCTGCAAAACTAGGAGGGCCCAAGATATCTCAGATCAAGATCTGGGCAATTGTGACAAAGCCTGATTAAGAAGCTAAAAATTGAAATTTATGAGAAAGTGGTGGGAATGAAGAAGAACATGTGGAAATTGATGAAAAAAAAAAAAACAAATGAAATGCCCCATGCATTCTAAACCCTAATACAAAGGAAAATTTTAAATAATAATTATCCCAAACCTTTTAGAACAAAACTTGCATTCTTTCTCTGTCCCTTGAAATTGCAATTCTTATCATGTCTTTGAAATGTTAACACCCCAGGAGATAACCCAAACTTTTCCAGAGAGACTGAAGTAAACAGGGGGATGGGGGGGCAGGTTTCTAAACTCCAGACTGCTGTATAAGTTCTTTTGTCAGTTGCATTACAATAGAGTCTCATCAGATATTTAAAAACAGCCAGTTGTAATTGTGTCATTTGCAGATAGTTATTGTTTTACCTGATACTTTGGGGGGAAAACGTTCCTGCAAAAGTCCTTCATCTTCAAGGAGATTCATGGAAAAAGACTTTGACAAGTACAGGTTTCTGATAAGATCAATTTGCCTTCATGTGAGAGGGACAATGATAAACTTTTCAAATGTTCCCTAAAGGCTACCTGCATGACCCTACAACATGTCATGGGATGGAAGCTGGGGATCTGCCCTGTTCTCCTATCCCATTTCAGTAAAACAGGCCCATCACATTGATGATATAATGTTTTGCTGGACACTTTGCATGCTTTGCTGAAGCATCCATGAGGGAGAGGATGGGGAATGCACCACAAAATATTTCAGACTCAAGCACTGCTGAAACGTTTTGGGTGTCATCTGGTTGGGCAAGACTCATGTGTCCCAAAAGTTTGCATTAGTAAGGTGCAAGCTTTTGTAGGGATTTTGTGGTTTTGAGGACTTTTATTCCTTGTCACAATGCCTCTGTCCCTCACACCACATGGTAAAAGTAGACTATGTGTGGGACTGGAAATCAGAGCAGCAAGCTGCCTTTGAAAAAGTAAAAATACTAGTAAAATAGATTAAATCTCTAGGAATTTCCTAAGCTGGGCTACCACTTCAGATAGATGTGTCTGTAACTCTGAAAGATATGAATCAGATGCTGTAGCAAAGACAATAGTGTGCACAGCCCTGCACCAGGTAGAACCTCTCACACAGCAGCCTGTACAACAGCCTGTGGACTGAGCTCAGATACAGGTTGGGTTTGTGATTATTCATGAACCTTGGCCATTAACTCTTTGCAATGACAGTGCGCTATTCTAAAGAGATTAACTTTATGGCTTAGCCAATAGGAAGCAAAAGGGTGGGTAATCAAAAATAAGACTTGTGGGGGGCAGAATATGTGAACAGATATTTGGGGTCTGTCTGCAAAATTCTGAGGCACTGTTTTTAATGTTCCAGCTCATAAGATACTGACACTCCCTGGCAGTCAAGAAGCTGATACCCTAGCTCTGGTACAAATTCTATCTACTCACCCTACAGCAGACTGGGCACATAGAAAGCTCGGCCACTGCGGTGCCCAAATAGAATGGTGTATTGCCAAGGATGCCAGATTTCCTTTGAAGTACAGTGGCTTGGTTAATGCAGTAACAGCATGTCCTTTGTATTCTAAACAACACTCAAGGCAACTTCCGAAAGAATCTATGGCCATCCACTAGATTTCCCATCTGGTGAGAGATTGGCAAATTGAATTTATTGGCCCCATCCCTCTGTTTGAGCCTCATAAATATGCTTTGGTTTGTGTGGACACTGTGTCTGGCCTAACCCAAGCTTCCCCTGTCATCTTGCAAACCAGGCTTCCACCATTATGGGATTAGAGAAACTGAATACCATGAATAGATACCCTTATTGATTAGACTGTGATTGAATGTCACATTTCAAAGGCCATGATGTGCAAGACTGGGAAAAATAGCACTGAATGGAGGTTCTATCTACCCTATAACCCACAAGCAGAGGGTTTGTTAGAAAGGAAAAATGAGATATTAAAGCAGCAAATTAAATTATAAACAAGGAAAACCACCTTGGCTGGATGGACTAAGGTATTCTTCCAGGATTTGATACATTTGAATGATCAACCAGTAGGGACTGTTTCCCCATGACAGACTAAAGACTGTTGTCAAAGTTCTCAATACCATAAATATATGAAATCATGGGAGACAGCCATTGTTCCAATTCTCACCATGGATCAACATGCTATGCTGCTTAAAACACCAAACGCCTTCACACCTGGGACAGGAATTAACTACTAATGCAATTTGCAATGGGACATTCCACCAGGATAGGTTAATTACTTCATACCTCTGAGAGAGAATACTCAGTCTCCACTGGGAGCCCATTATTCTGCTGAAAGCTAGACCTGTTGAAATGCACTACACCTGCATGACACATCAAAGGAGAGGAAAAAGTGGGAGTCCTGGTCTGGCATATTTTGCCTCTCCCCACCCAGTCCATTACCTCATTCCTGACATTGCTGCCTCCCCTGGCCAATATGTATAAATGTACAACGAGGTCAAGTTTCTAAAGCTGCCTAAAGCTCTCTTCAAGATCAGGTAGATCTGGTATGATCATTTGGCCACCATTTTTTTCCCTCTGTTGGCCTGGAGGACATTATAGCACACATAAAAGCCCTTACAAATTTACCCAACAAGTCTTAAATTATAGTTAACAAAACCTGTCCTTACTGTACACTGAAATTGCTCTAAAATGAAAAGCTAAATTCCAAAAGAGGATGGCCTTTGACATTATTACTACCTCACAAGAAGGCACTATAGTGCCATTATCCAAAAAGAATGTTGCATGTTCATACCTGATGTGTCTGCTAATGTATCATCTTTATTAAACACACACACACACACACACACACACACACACGAGAACACAAGTGAATGCCCTGATTCATCTGGCTCCCAGTTTAGGGGACTTGAAAAAGC
This sequence comes from Panthera uncia, assembly GCF_023721935.1. Lineage (NCBI taxonomy): Eukaryota > Metazoa > Chordata > Mammalia > Carnivora > Felidae > Panthera > Panthera uncia. The sequence continues at coordinate 65,505,739 of NC_064817.1, read as the reverse complement.
AATGGCTCAGAACATGGGGGTCTTAGTGATAAAAGATCTCACTAATTTGGGGAAATATTGTCTTAATCTGTGCTTTCTCTTGCGTGTGTCTGTATTGTTGTTGTGTCATTTGCCCCAGTGCAGCCGGATAGCTGCCAAAGGTGCCACCTCCATTCTACTGAAATCTTTTGTTGACTGTTCAGGGCTTGTTGTGGAAAAAATGAGCATATGGAATTGTAAGAGCTGGTTAGGAGGGGTAGAGGGTTGGGCAAGGTTATCAAAAAGATGTGACTATTGGTTGAACCATGGCCTCTACCTGCGCACTTAGAGGATCCTCACTCTTACCCTGTCCTTGGAATATGGTTTCCACTTGCCTTTCCCTCTCCCAGAGGCTTCTCCAGGGACATAGTTTTGAGACAATTATGTTGTGTTGCATGATATATGTTACTGAACCTAGTCCAGGCTTCTATATAAACTGTTAAGATTTGGTGGGTGGATGTGGGTATCCACTTATCTTGCTGCCACTTAAGATAAACCTTGTGTATATGTTCCCTTTGCTTATTAAAACTGCCACCTACCAACCTGGAATGGCCTGCCTCTTTCTTTGGTCTCTCCCTGCCTTCTTCATGTGGGGGCTCTTTTAAGATCACACCTGGGAAGTTCCGGAGAGGGTTGTAAATAAACAGCTGATGATAATGTTGAGCACCTTTTCATATACCTATTGGACATTTGTTTGTCTTTGAAAAAATGTTCAGGTCCTCTACCTGTTTATTAATTGCATTACTTTCTTGCTGTTGAGTTGCATGAGACTTTAAAATATATTTTGGATTGTAATCCAAAATCAAATATTTGGTTTGAAAATATTTTCTGCCATATTATATGTTGGCTTTTCAATTTATTGATTACATCGTTCTGCAAAAGCTCTTCAGTTTGATACAGTCACATTTATTTAATTTAGTTTTTATTGTACTTTTGGTGTATTATGAAAAAATAAAGTACAACACATTGCTAAGACTGATACCAATGATTTTTCCCCTGTTTTCTTCTAGGAGTTTTAAAAATTCAGCACTTATATTTAAGTGTTTGATCAATTTCATTTTTTTGTGAGGGGTGTATAGTAAGGGTTCATTTTACTCCTTTGCATGTGAATATCCAGTTTCCAAACACCATTTATTGAAGAGACTATCCTTTCCTCATTGTGTGTTTGTGGTGCTCTTGTCAAAAATTAGTTGTATATGTGTGGGTTTATGTCTGTCTCTATTCTGATCATCTGTTATGGAAATCTGTTTTTATACTGGTACTATACTGTTTTGATTACTATAGTTATGTGATATAACTTGAAAAAAGAAAGCATGATAATTCCAGCTTTGTTCTTTCTCAAGATTACTTTGACTATTTAGGGTCTTTTGTGGTTCCATACAATTTATTTTTATTTTGTTTCTATTTCTTAGAAAAATATCATCATAATTTTGATTAGGATTGCATTAAATCTGTAGATAACTTGGGTAGTATAGACGTTTTCACAATATTAATTCTTCCAATCCAAGAACACAAAATACCTTTCAATTTATCTGTGACATCTTCAATCTCCTTCACCACCATCTTATAATTTTCAATGTACAAGTAATTCACTTCCTTGGTTATATTTATTCCTAATTATTTTATTGTTTTTGGTGCTATTGTAAATAGGAATGATTTATTAACTTCTCTTGCAGATAATTTGTTATTGGTATATAGAAATGCAACAAATTTTGTATGCTTATTTTGTATCCTACAACTTTATTAAATTATTTTATTAGCTCTGTTAACTATTTGGTGGAGTCTTTAAATTATCCTATATGTAACATCAGGTCATCTACAAAAAGAGATAATCTTACATCGTTTTTCTGATTTGGTACATTTATTACTTTTTTTTTTTTTTTTTTTTTTTTTTTTTTTTTTTTTATTTTT
>NC_064817.1:65444565-65502065 GCF_023721935.1 Panthera uncia | reverse complement strand
ACCCCTCTGCATTATTTTTAATGTACAACTTTGCTGCATAAATCATTCTTGGCTGGCAAGTTTTCTTTTCTTTGAGTAATTTGAATATATCATTCCAATGTCTTTTTCCATGAAATGTTTCTTTTGAGAAATATATGAATAGCCTTTTTAGGGATCCCTTCTATGTGAGCTCTTTTATTTCCTGCTGCTTTCAAAACTCTGAATTTGCCCTTGATTTTTGAGAGTTTGATTATAATGTGATTTGGTGGAAATGTCTTTGGGTTGAATCTGTGTGTAGGCCTTTTAGCTTTATATATATGTTTCCTCAGATTTTGGAAGTTTTCAATAATTATTTCTTGAAATAATTCTCTGTCCTATTCTCTCTCTCTTCTCCTTTGGTACTTCTTAATGTGAATATTATGTCACTTGATGTCCCATAATTCATTGTCACCATAATTCACTCTTTTTAAACCATTTCTTTTTTCGTCTCTGCTTGGATAATATCAAGTCATCTTGTTTTAAGTTTGCTGATTCTATCTTATGTTTGTTTGAACTTTCTTTTGAATCTCTATATTGCATTTTTTAAGCTTTATTTACTGTATTTTTCTGTTCTAGAATTTGTTTTGTTCTTTCTGCATGATTTTTCTTTGTTGTGCTTCTAATTTTCTTCTTACGTTATTTTCCTGAGATTATTTAGTTGTCTACATGTGTTATCTTAAATCTTACCAAACTTCCTTAAAACAATTCTTTTCAATACTTTTCCAGTATATCAATTTCTTGTGGACAGTTAGTGGAAAATTATTGAGTTACTGTGGGGTGTCATGTTTCCTTGTTTTTTTTTTTTCTTCATTTTTCTAATGGCTTTGTCTTGATGTCTGTGCATTTAACGAAGTAGCTGTTTTTTCAGCCTTTTGGACTGGCTTTGATGTAGAAAGACATCTGAAGGTGAATTGCTAGGGCATTGGCTTGGGTGGATGCAGTATCTCTGGTTCCTAGAAGTACACATTGGAATAGTTACTATACAGTTTGATCACCTGAGATCAATATTGATGAAAACATGATGGGGGTCTTCTGTGGCCAAGACTGCAGAGATCCAATGGGTAGCAGTTGTGGTTAGGGCTTTTGTGGTTCCCAAAGGTGATGACTGATAGGGTCGTCCTGCTTTCCTTTTTTTGTTCATGGGAGAAAATGTTAGCCAAGAGGATCCCTTTTGGTGCCTGGTCTGGAACACTGGCCATCAGAGTGGCAGAGTTGCGGGGGTTCAAAGATAGGGCACATGAAGAATTCCCACAGTGTCTGGGTTCTAGGGCACCAGTGCACTTTTTGTGTCACTGGAGCTGGTACGTGAGGTGAAAATTTGTGCCAGTCTCCTGTGTAACTGGGTCTAGGACTCACTTCAGTGACTCAAGATGGTTGGGGGTGGAGGTATGCAGCAGCGGCATGAGAACAGAGGTGACAGGGTGCAATGGTGGCTTAGGCCAGAGCGCAATAGCAGCATAACCTCAGAATGATTGGACAAAGTCTCCATTATGATCTTAGGGAAAAGTTTCAGAAAGCAGCAGAACATTTCCAATGAGACCCTAGTAACACTGCATATCAGGACCCAGGAGGTTAGGTGCAGAGCTTGTCCTTGGCAATGGCAGATCAAAGCCATGACATGGGATCCAGTGATAGGGCTTAGATTAGCAACAACATGTGTTGGTAACATTGAATAAAATCATGATTTGGGACCTGGGATCAGGGCACAGAGCATAGAGCAGGGGCAGCACACATCAGTAATGCAAGGATAAAATGTAGCCTGGGGCCTGGAGGGTGGAGTACAGAACAGTAACATTATGGCCTGAGTAATGTTTAGTCAAACCAAGACCTGAGCCACAGAAAGTGCTTGCCTACTCTCTCTTCTTTTATTCAAAATAACATTGGAAAATATCTCTGGAGCATTTAGGCAATAAATAGAAATAAAAATCATAGATTTTGGAAAAAAAGAAGCAAAACTGTCACTATTTTTAGATGACATGCTACTATATATATATATATATATATAAACAAAACTCTAAAGACTGTACCAAAAAATTACCAGAACTAATGAATGAATTCAGTGAAATCACAGGATACAAAATTAATATACATAAATCTGTTGCATATGTATACACTAATAATGAATTTGAAGAAAGAGAAATTAAGAAATCAATTCCATTGACAATTTTACCAAACAGAATAAAATACCTAGGAACAAATTTAACAAAGAAGGTGAAAGTCCATAGTCCTGCCATGAAAAGTATAAAACATTGATGAAAGAAATTTAAGATGATACAAATTAATGGAAAAATATCCCATGTTCATAGATGGGGAAAACAAATATTGTTAAAATGTCTAGGGGCGCCTGGGTGGCGCAGTGGGTTAAGCGTCCGACTTCAGCTCAGGTCACAATCTCGCGGTCCGTGAGTTCGAGCCCCGCGTGGGGCTCTGGGCTGATGGCTCAGAGCCTGGAGCCTGCTTCTGATTCTGTATCTCCCTCTCTCTCTGCCCCTCCTCCGTTCATGCTGTCTCTCTCTGTCTCAAAAATAAATAAACGTTAAAAAAAAATTAAAAAAAAAAAGTCTATGCTACCCAAAGCAATCTACACATCTAATGTAATCCCTATGAAAATCAAAATGTTGAATAGAAGCAGGAAGAGGAGGCATCTTGTCTTGTATCTGACTTTGCGGAAAATTTTTCAGTTTCACCACTGAGTATTATGTTGGCTGTGGGTTTTTTATATGTGATCTCTATTATGTTATGTTCCTACCATACACATTTGTTGAAAATTTTTATCATGAAAGGTTGTTGTTTATAATCAAATTATTTTTTCTGCATCTATTGAAGTAATTATATTATTTTTACTTTTTATTCTATTAATGTGCTATATCACATTTACTTATTTGCATATGTTGAACAATCTTTCCCTCACAGGGTTAATCCCACTTGATCATGGTGAAAAAATAATTGTAATAATCCTTTTAATTTGATATTCTAATGTTTTGGTGAGAATTTTCCATATTATATTTATCAAGGATATTGGAATGTAATTTTCTTTTGTAGCATTCTTATCTGGCTTTGGTATCAGTGAAATTCTTGCCTTGTAAAATGAGTTTGGGAGTCTTCTATCTTCTCCAACGTTTTGGAAGAGTTTGAGAAGAATTGGCATTAATTTGTCATTTAGATAGATGGTAAAATTTACCAGTGATACCAGATTGTCCTGAGCTTTTCTTTGTTGAGAGGTTTTTCCAGTATCCTTTCAAAATCCTTAATCAATATTATTCTGTTTTGATTTTCTGTTTTTTTCATGATTCAGTTTTGGTAGATTTTATATTTCTGAAATATATATCTTTTTTTTTTCTCATGATTCCTTGTGCTTTTGTGGTGACAGCTGAAATGACTGCTTTTTATTTCTGATTTTATTGATTTGAGTCTTCATTTCTGAATCTTGCTAAAAGTTGGTCAATGTTCTTTATCTTTTCAAAAAAACATACTATTAGTTAAATTAATCTTTCTTATTGTTTTTCTGACCTCTATTTCCTTTATTTCTGCCCCGATATTTATTATTTCCTTCATTATGCTAACTTTGAGCTGGGTTTTTCCTTCTTTTTCTAGTTGCTTTTGGTGTAAATTTAGGTAGTTTATTTAAAATCTTTCTTTTTTCTTAATGTAGGCATTTATTGATAGAAACTTTTTCTTAAGCTTTTTTAGTAACATCTCATAGATATATTTTTAATTCTATTATTTTTTAAACATATATTAATTTAGGTGAACAAGTCAGTGATCTCATGTATTTTAATATTTTGCCTTTCCAATTTCATTTATTTCTATTTATTTTTTAATTTCCCTTTTGATTTCTTCTCTGACCCATTTGTCTTCCAGCAGTATGTTGTGAAATTTCTACATATTCATGAATTTTCCTCTCTCCTTTGTTATTAATTTCTATTTTCATAACATTATGGTCAGGAAAATTGCCTGATACGATTTAAACTTCTTTAATTTACTAAGACATGTTTTTTGAAACATTACGTGATCTATCCTGGAGAATGTCCCATGTAAGCTGAGAAAAATTTTTATTTTGTTGCTATTGGATAAAATGTTCTGTAAATGTCTGCTAGGTCCATTTAGTTCAAAATATAATTTAAACTCAACATATATTTGTTGATTTATTTCTTAATGAAATGTTAAAGTGGGTATTGATGTCCCCTAATATTACTATATCATTGCCTGTTTCTTTCTTCAAATCTGTTTGTATTATTTCACATATTTAAGTATTTCAATATTGGCTACATATATATTTATGATTCTTATATTTTATTTTTGAATTTATCCTTTTTTATTATTTAATAACCCTTTTCTCTTGTTACAGTTTTTGGCTTAAAATCTATTTTGTCTGAAATAAATATAGCTACCTTGTTCCCTTTGGTTATCCATTTATATGAAATACCTTTTTTGCTAACTTTACTTTTTTATATAAAGTTTTTTTTTAATTCTAGTTAGTTAACATATAGTGTAATCTTGGTTTTCAGGAAGATAATTTAGTGATTCATAACTTACATATGACAGCCAGTGCTCATTACAAAAAGTGCCCTCATTAATACCCATCATCCGTTTAGGCCTTCCCCAGCTCATTTCTCCTCCAGCAACATTCAGTTTGTACTTCATAGTTAAGAGTCTCTTATGGCTTGTCTCCCTCTGTTTTTATTTTCCCCTTTCCCCTGCGTTCATCTGTTTTGTATCTTAAATTCCATGGAAGAAATCATATGGCATTTGTCTTTCCCTGACTGACTTATTTCATTCAGGATAATACACTGTAGCTCCATCCACATCATTGCAAATGGCAAGATTTCAATCTTTTTTGGTGGCTGAGTAATATTCCATTGAATGTACCACTTTTTCATGATCCTTTCATAAGTCAATGGACATTTGGGATCTTTCCATATTTTTACTATTATTGATAATGCTTTTATAAACATTGCAGTGCAAGTGCACTCAAATCAGTATTTTTATATCCTTTGGGTAAATACCTAGTAGTGAAATTGCTGGGTCATAGGATATTTCTAACTTTTTGAGAAACTTCTATGCAGTTTTCCAGAGTGCCAACAACAATTTAAATCACATCAACAATATAAAAGTGTTCCTCCTTATCCTCATACTTGCCAACATCTGTTGTTTCCTGTGTTGTTGTTAATGCTACCAATTTTGACAGGCGTGAGGTGGTTTCTCATTGTGGTTTTGATTTGTATGTTCATAATCATGAGTGATGTTGAGCATCGTTTCATAGGTCTGTTAGCCATCTGGATGTCTTCTTTGGAAAAATGTCTATCCATGTCTTCTGCCCAGTTTTTAACTGAACTATTTGTTTTTTGGGTATGGAATTTGGTACCCTTTATCAGATATGTTAATTGCAAATATATTCTACTACAAAGATTGTATTTTAGTTTTATTGAATGTTTACTTAGCTGTGCAGGAGGTTTTTATCTTGATGAGGTGCAAGTACTTTATTCTTGTTTTTATTTCCCTTCCTTCCAGCGACATGTCTAGGAAGAAGTCGCTATGACCAATGGAAAAGAGGTTGCTGTATGTGTTATCCTTTAGAATTATTATGGTTTCCTACCTCACATTTAGTTCTTTCAACCATTTTGAATTTATTTATGCGTATGGTGTAAGAAAGTGGTCCAGTTTCATTCTTCTGCATGTCGCTGTCCAATTTTCCCAGCACCATTTGTGGAAGAGACTGTATCTTTCCATTGGATATTCTTTCCTGCTTTGTCTATGATTAGTTGACCATATAGGTTTGGGTCCTTTTCTGGGTTTTCTATTCTGTTCCATTGCTCTATGTGTCTGCCTTTGTGCCAGTAGTATACTGTATTAATGACAACAGCTTTGTAATATAACTTTCAGTCTGGAACTGTGATGCCTCCAGTTTTGTTTTTCTTTATCACGATTTCTTAGGCTACTTGGGGTCTTTCGTGGTTCCATACAAATTTTAGGATTGTTTGTTCTAGCTCTGTGAAAAATGCTGTTGGTATTTTGATAAGGATTATATTAAATGTGTAGATTCTTTTGGGTAACAAAACATTTTTACATTATTTGGGTAGAGATTTTCACAGTATTTTTTCTTCCAATCTATAAGCTTGGAAAATGTTCCATTTCTTTGTGTCATCTTCAATTTATTTCATTAGTGCTGTATAGTTTTCGGACTATAGACCTTTTATGTCTTTAGTTAGGCTTATTCCTAGGTATCTGATGTTTTTTGCTACAACTGTAAATGGAATAAATTGATTGATTTCTCTTTCTACTTCTTCATTATTGGTATAGAGAAAGGCAGCAGTACATTGATTTTATATCCTGCAACTTTGCTGAATTCATGTGCCAGTTCTAGCAATTTTTTGGTGGAGTGTTTTGGGTTCTCTACAAAGAGCATCACGTCTTTTGAATATACTGAAACTTTGACTTCTTCCTTGCCTATTTGGGTGCCTTTTATTTCTTTTGTTGTTTGATTGCTGAGGCTAGGACCTCCAGTACTATGTTAAATACCAATGGTGATAGTGGACATCCTTGTCATTTTTCTGACTATAGAGGAAAAGTGTCAGTTTTTCTCCATTGAAAATGATATTAGTTGTGGGTTTTTCATATATGGCCTTTAGGATATTGAGGTATGTTCCTTCTATCCCTACTTTGCTGAGGGTTTTTATCAAGAATGGATGCTATATTTTGTCAAATATTTTTCTGCATCTATTGAAAGAATCATATATTTATTATCACTTCTTTCATTATTATGGTATATAACATTGATTGATTCGTGAATATTGAACCATCTCTGGAGTCCAAAAATAAATCCCATTTGATCATGGTGGACAATTATTTTAATGTGCTGTTGGATTTGATTTGTTAATATCTTGTTGAAAATTTTTGTATGCTTATTCATTAGGTAGATTAGCCTGTAATTCTTCCATTTAGTGGGGTCTTTGTCTAGTTTTGGAATCAAGATAATGCTGGCCTCATAGAATAAGTTTGGAAGTTTTCCTTCTGATTCTATTTTTTGGAACATTTTGAGAAAAACAGTAGGTATTAACTCCTCTTTAAATGTCTGGTAGAATTTCCCTGGGAAGCCATCTGGCCCTGGACTTTCGTTTGTTGGTCTATTTTTGATTACTGATTCAATTACTTTGCTACTATGGGTCTTCTCAAGTTTTCTATTTATTTCTGTTTCAGTTTTGATAGTTTAAATGTTTCTATAAATTTATCAATTTCTTCCAGATTTCCCAAATTGTTGACATGTAATTATTCATAATATTTCATTGTAATTTCTTGTATTCTTGTGGTGATGGTTGTGATCTCTCCTCTCTCATTCATGATTTTATTTCTGTTGATCCTTTCTCTTTTCTTTTTGATAAGTTTGGCTAGAGGTTTATCAATTTGATTAATTCCTTCAAAGAACCAGCTCTTAGTTTCAATGATCTGTTCTACTCTTTTCTTTGTTTCTATATAACATTTAATTCTACTCTAATATTTATTACTTTCCTTTTTCTGTTGTCTTTATGCTTTATTTGCTGTTTCTTTTCTAGTGCCTTTAGGTGCAAGGTTAGATTATGTGTTTGAGACTTTTCTTATTTTTTGAGGTAGAGCTGTAGTACTATATACTTCTGATGACTGCCTTGGCTGCACCTCAGAGATTTTGGACTGTTGTGTTTTCATTTTAATTTGCTTCCATGTTTTCTATTTTTCTTTAATTTCCTGATTAATCCATTCATTCAGTAGTAGGAGGTTCTTTCAACTCCATGTTTATGGTCTTTCCATTTTTTTTCCTCTCATTTACTTTAAGTTTCACAGCACTGTGGTTGGAAACTATGCATGGTATAACCTTAATCTTTTTGTATTTGTTGATACATGATTTGTGATACAGTATGTGGTCTATCCTGGAGAATATCCATGTGCACTTTAAAAGAATGTGTATTTTGCTGCTTTTGGATGAAATAGTCTGAACATGACTGTTAAGTCCATCCAGTCCAATGTGTCCCTAGGTCCCATTGTATCCTTGTTGATTTTCTGGTGTTAAAGTTAAAGTTAAAGGAATGTTAAAGCCAACTCCTATTATTGTATTATCAATGAGTTTCTTTATGTTTGTTATTAATTAATTTACATATTTGGGTGTTTCATGTTGGGGGCATAAATATTTACCATTGTTAGGTCTTCTTGTTGGATGGACCTCTTTATTATGATACCGTGTCCTTCTTCATCTCTTTTTATAGCCTTGGCTTAAACTCTAGTTTGTCTGATCTAAGTATGGCTACTCCAGCTTTCTTTTGATATCTATTACCATCAAAAGATGGTAGTTTTCCATCCCCTCACTTTCAGTCTGTAGATGTCTTTATGTCTAAGGTGAGTCTCTTGTAAGCAGCATATAGATAGGTGTTTTTTTGTTTGTTTGTTTTTCTTAGCCATTCTGATACCCTCTGACTTTTGATTGGAACATTTAGTGCACTTTAATTCAGAGTGATTATTGATAGATATGAATTTAGTGCCATTTTATTACATGTGTGTTGTTTCTGCAGAATTTTTTCCATTCCTTTCTACTGTTTGTTGTTTTTAGTGCTTATTTCCCACTCACAACGTCCCCTTTAATATTTCTTGCAGGTATGGTTTAGTAGTTACACACTCCTTTAGTCTTTATTTGTATGGGGAATTCTTTATCTCTCATTTTATTCTAAATGATACCCTTGCTGGTAAAGTAGTCTTGGTTGCATTTTTTTTTTCTATTCAGCTGTTGAATATATCATGTCACTCCTTTCTGGCCTGCCATGTTTCTGTGAAGAGATCTGCTGGTAAGCTTATTTGTCTCCCTTTGTAGCTTGGTGATTTCTTTTCCCTTGCTGCTTTCAGAATTTTTCCCTCATTTCTGTATTTTGCAAACTTACTACAATATATCCTGGTGTTGGCCTACTTTTGTTGATTTTGGTGGAGTTTTCTGTGTCTTCTGGATTTGAATGTCTGTTTCCTTCCCCAGAGTGGGTAAGTTTTCAGCTATAATTTTCTCAAATAAATCTTCCTGTTTTTCCCTCTCTTCTTCTTGGACTCTTGTAACACAAATCTTATTATGCTTTATGGATATATGTGTTTTATAAGTCGACATTCATGATCCAATATTTTTATTTTCTCCATATCTTCAGCTTCATTATTTTCCTTAATTTTATCTTCTATATTACTTATTCATTCCTCTGTTTCTTCCATCCTTGTGGTCAATACATCCAGTCAGTTTTGAATCTCATTTATAGCATTTTTTACTTTGGCCTTTTTAGGTCTTTTTTCTCTGTGTTAAGGGACTCCATGGTGTCTTCTATGCTTTTCTCAAGTCCAGCTAGTATTCTACAATTGTTGTTTTAAATTCTCATTCAGACATATAACTTCTATGTGTTTTGATTAGATTACTGGCCATGATTTTTTTTTTTTATTCTTTCTTTTGGGATGGATTGCTGTCTTCAGGCATGTTGTCTAGGTCTGTCTTCTGTGTGATAGGAAAGCCTGTTATGTTTCCTGCTTCTGAGAGTAATGGCTATATTAAGAAAAGTTCATATACTGTCTAGGGTCTGGTGCTTCAGAAAGTGTTTCTGGTGTATGCTGTGTAAACTCTGCTGTTGTGTTTTGGCTGCTCTTCTCTCAGTGTTTCTCCTTGCCTATAGTGGAGCATTTGGACATTGTCTACTGTGTGGCTTATTTTAACTAGGTGTGTTTTGGTCTGCATGTTATGAGGCTCTGTCTAATTTCCACTAGAGTTGAAGCTTTGCAGCACTCTATGGTCAGTAGACTTGGTGTGTGTGTGGGTTTTGTGCTGGTCCTCTTGAGGAGATGCCTGCTCCTTCTCTGTTTCTCTGGAGACACTTTCCCTAGTAAAAAAGTACTAGTAGAGTGCAGGGGGGCATGGCATGGTGTAATCAGTTCAAGCCTCCACCGTGGGCACTGTGCTGCTCACTGATGTCTGTCCATGCTGATGGGTGGAGGGAAAATTACATCAGTCTGTTCTCTTGTCCCCAGAGTTGGGAGTTTGTGACCACCGCTGTTCAGAAAGCCCTTTAGAAGAGTGAAGAGTCTCCCCTCGTGTGTCCCATGCATCCCTGATGCATGTGTGTCCCATGCTTTCACCCTGTCTGTGTCTGAGCCATGTACCCCCCTGGGTGTGCAGTGTTTCTGTGTTTTATCTCAGGAAACAGGGGCGGATGAGTTTGAAAACTCCAAATTGTAGGGACCTGGCATGGCAGGTACACATGCTAATCCTCTGGGAGAGTTTCTCACTGTGCTGTTGCTGGTGTTGGTTTGTCCCAGAAAGGCAGTGACAAAGAACACATAGGGGCTTGGAATTTATGGCAATGTGTAGCAATAGCTGACATCCAGTTTAGCTTCCCTTGGCAGGTGTCTGCTTCTATGCTACTGAACTTGGCAGCATAATAGTTCCTACCAACTTTTTTCTCCCCTGAGAGGCAGTGCCACCTCTTCCAAATGCATTCCAAGAAGGAGCATTGTCTCTCTTGGTGTGACCTAAGGAATCCTCACACCACACTCTGTTCCTGGGCTTCTCCCTCCTTATCCATAAGAGAGCTGCTTCACTTGTCAGGCTCTACCCTGGTGATGGTGTGGAGTTATAAAGCTTTAGGCTTTGAGTTTTGCTATTTGTAAAAACTTGTGATAATCAGACCCTCTCATTATTGAAGCAAATGATCTTGAAGTGTTTTTCTTGTGCAATCCACTGTGTGCTTATCTCTTTTTTTTTCTCTCTCTCTCCTTCTGTCCCTCCCTCCCTCCCCCTCCCTTCTCTCTGTGATCAGGGATCCTTCCTCTCTGCAGCACCTGTGATTCTGTTCTCCTCCAATCATGTGTCCGAACTTCCTACCTTCCACAATGTGGCTTTTTTCTCCCTTTACTTGTGCTGTTTGTTCTCTAAGTCATGAGATTGATTTCTTGTGTTTTCAGAATTATTTGATAATTATCTAGCTGAGTTTGAGGAATGAGGCAAGCATAGGTTTCCCTACTACTCTGCCATCTTAACTCCTGATCCCTTAACTTTAAATATAGATGTGTCCTTAAAGCTTAATTGATACACTTGTAGGCAGTATATAATTAAGTCCCTGTCTTTTGATTTGAGAATTCAAATAATTTATATCATTTTATCTTTTGTATCCGTTAACAAATTATTGTAGCTCTATCTATTTTTAATATTATTGTTTTCTAGTCTTTACACTAATGCTTAGTGGTTAAAACCCACCGCATTACAGTATTAGAGTGTTCTGAACCATAGTGTATGTTTACATTTATGCATTTATGGTATAATTTCATATATTTTAATTTTACTAATTAGCGTCATTTTCAGCTTCAGAATCCATTTCAGCATTTCTTTTAAGGCAGGTCTATTCATAATAAACTGCCTCAGCTTTTGTTTGTTAGAGAACACTTATTTTGCTTTCATTGCTGAAGGACAAATTTGCTGGTAAAATATTCTTGGATTGCAGTTTTTTTTTCTTTCAACACTTTGAATATAGCATTCCATTGTCTCATGGCTTGCAGTTTCTGCTGATAAATCCACTGATGACTTTGTGTGGGTTCCCTCATGTAAAAGTATATATTTTTTCTTGCTGCTTTTAAAATATCATCATTATTTTTTTGCTTTTAGACTGTTTTAGAATAGTGTGTCTTAAAAAAGATCATTTTGCATTAAAATTTTTTCTGACCTATTAACTTCATGATCTTGGATGTCCAAATCTCTCCTTATGGCTGTGAATTTCTTACCCATTATTTCCTTAAATAAGCTTTCTATTGCTTTCTCCATCTCTTCTTCTTCTGGGACTTCAATAATATGTATATTGCTTCTCTTAATAGTGTTCCATAAATCTCATTGATTTTCTTCATTCCCTTAATTCTTTTTCTGTTCTATTTTATGTATGTATGTATGTATGTATGTATTTGTTTGGATAATTTTGATTGATCTTATAGCACACTGATCTAATTGTTTTGCTTTGTCATTATGGTATTGCAACTCTCTCTTGAATTCTTTAGTTCAATCATTGTATGCCTGAGCTCCAAAATTTTCGATTGATTCATATTTTATATTTCATTTATTTATTTTTTTTACATTTATTTATTTTGAAAGGGTGTGTGCACACAAGTGTGTGGGGGGGGGGCACAGAGAGAGTCAGAGAGAGAATCCCAAGCAGGCTCTGCACCAGCAGCATGTAGTCCAATGCAAGGCTCCAACTCACACACTGTGAGATAATGACTGTTTCTAAAACTAAATTGGATGCTTAATCAACAGCCACCGAGGTGCTCCCATTCGTTTCTTAAATTGAGGTATAATTTACATAACATTATATTAATTTTGGATGTACGATGTAATGATTCAATACTTATATGTGTTGCAATGATCACCACAGTCAGACTAGTTAATATCTATCACTGTCACAGTTACAAGTTTTTCTTGTGATGAGGGCTTTTACAATCCACTTTCCTAGCTATTTGTAGATATGTAATGCAGTATTAAGTATAATCACCATATTGTATATTACATTCTGTTGAATTATTTATTTTATGAGTGGAAATTTGTATCTTTTGACCCTCTTCACCTATTTCATCATCTCCTTCCCATGCTTTATGCAACCCCCAATTTGTTATTTATATCTATGAGCATGAGCATGATTTGTTTTGTTTTGTTGTTGTTGCTGTTATTGTTGAATTTAGATTTCACATAAATATGGTACTTTACTTTTTCTGTGTGAATTATTTCACTTAGCATAATGTCTTTAGATTGATACATGTCACATTATTATTCTTTTCTTAGCATTGAATATGTATATACACATCAAATGTCCTTTATTCATCCATTAATGGACATTTAGTTTTTTCTTATGTCTTGACTATTATAAATTATGCTGCAATAAATATAGAGATTCATATAACTTTTCTTAAGTTTATTTACAGAGAGAGAGAGAGAGAAAGAGGCAGAGAGAGGCAGAGAGAAATAATCCAAAACAGGTTCCATAAGGTCAGTGCAGAGCCCGATGTGGGGCTCAAACTCGCAAACTGTGAGATCATGACCCATGTCACAATCTAGACTTGGATGGTTAACTGACTGAGCCACCCAGTTGTCAGCATATAACCTTTTGAATTAATATTTTCATTTTACCTAGATAAATACCCAGGAATGAAATTGCTGGATTATATGACAGCTTTAGTTTTATTTTTTTAAGAACCTCAATACTTTTTGCCACTGTGACTGAACATGTTTGCATTCCAACAATGCACCACAGGTTTCTTTTCTTTTCATAACCTCACCAACATTTTTTTTTCCTTTTTCATAACAGCCCCTCTAACATGTGTGAGTTGATATCTCACTGTGGTTTTGATTTGCATTTCCCTCATTGTCTGTTGTCCATCTTTATATCTTTTTAGAAAAAACTATCAACTCAGATCCTCTGCCTATTTTCTACTTGCTTAATATTATTATTATTATTATTACTAATTTGCCATTGAGTTGTGCACTTTTTGTCTTGTTTTTATTTTTTTAATGTGAAATTGATTGTCAAATTAGTTTCCATACAACACCCAGTGCTCATCCCAACAGGTGTCCTCCTCAATGCCTATCACCCACCATCCCCTCTCACCCATCCCCCAACACCCTCAGTTTATTCTCATTTTTTTTCTTAAATATGAAATTTATTGTCAAATTGATTTCCTACAACACCCATTGCTCATCCCAACAGGTTCCTTCCTCAATACCCATTACCCACCCTCCCCTCTCTCCCACCACCCACCAACCCTCAGTTTGTTCTTAGTTTTTAAGAGTCTCTTATGTTTTGGCTCCCTCCCTCCCTTTTTATTTTCCCTTACCCTCCCCCATGGTCTTCTGTTAAGTTTCTCAGGATCCACATAAGAATGAAAACATATGGAATCTGTCTTTCTCTCTATGACTTATTTCACTTAGCCTAACACCTTCCAGTTCCACCCACGTTGTTACAGAAGGCCATATTTCATTCTTTCTTATTGCCATGTAGTATTCCATTGTGTATATAAACCACAATTTCTTTATCCATTCATCAGTTGATGGACATTTAAGCTCTTTCCACAATTTGGCTATTGTTGAAAGTGCTGCTATAAACATTGGGGTACAAGTGCCCCTCTGCATCAGCACTCCTGTATCCCTTGGGTAAATTCCTAGCAGTGTTGTTGCTGGGTCATAGGGTAGATCTTTTTAATTTTTTGAAGAACCTCCACACTGTTTTCCAGAGCAGCTGCACCTGTTTGCATTCCCACCAACAGTGCAAGAGGGTTCCCGTTTCTCCACATCCTCTCCAGCATCTATAGTCTCCTGATTTGTTCATTTTGGCCACTCTGACTGGCATCAGGTGATATCTGAGTGTGGTTTTGATTTGTATTTCTCTGATGAGGAGTGACATTGAGAATCTTTCCATGTGTCTGTTGGCCATCCAGATGTCTTCTTTAGAGAAGTGTTTATTCATGTTTTCTGCCCATTTCTTCACTGGGTTATTTGTTTTTCGGGTGTGGAGTTTGGTGAGTTCTTTACATTTTGGATACTAGCCCTTTGTCTGATATATCATTTGCAAATATCTTTTCCCATTCCATCATTACCTTTTATTTGTTGATTATTTCCTTTGCAGTACAGCAGCTTTTTATCTTCATGAGGTCCCAATAGTTCATTTTTGCTTTAATTGCCTTGCATTTGGAGATGCATCAAGTAAGAAATTGCTGTGGCTGAGGTCAGAGAGATTTTTTCCTGATTTCTCCTCTAGGGTTTTGATATTTTCCTGTCTGACATTCAAGTCTTTCATCAATTTTGAGTTTATTTTTGTGAATGGTGTAAGAAAGTGGTCTAGTTTCATCCTTCTGCATGTTGCTGTCCAGTTCTCCCAGCACCATTTGTTAAAGAGACTGTCTTTTTTCCATTGGCTATTCTTTCCTGCTTTGTCAAAGATTAGCTGGCCATACTTTTGTGAGTCTAGTTCTGGGGTTTCTATTCTATTCCATTGGTCTATGTGTCTGTTTTTGTGCCAATACCATGCTGTCTTGATGATTACAGCTTTGTAGTAGAGGTTAAAGTCTGGGATTGTGATGCCTCCTGCTTTGGTCTTCCTCTTCAAACTTACGTTGGCTATTCGGGGTCTTTTGTGGTTCCATACAAATTTTAGGTTTGCTTGTTCTAGCTTCGAGAAGAATTTTGGTGCAATTTTGATTGGGATTGCATTGAATGTGTAGATAGCTTTGGGCAGTATTGACATTTTAATAATATTTATTCTTCCAATCCATGAGCCTGGAATGCTTTTCCATTTGTTTGTATCTTCTTCAATTTCCTTCATAAACTTTCCATAGTTTTCAGCATACAGATCTTTTACATCATTGGTTAGGTTTATTCTTAGGTATTTTATGATTCTTGGTGCAATTGTGAATGAGATCAGTTTCTTTTTTTTTCTTATTTATTTATTTATTTATTTATTTTTGGGACAGAGAGAGACAGAGCATGAACAGGGGAGGGGCAGAGAGAGAGGGAGACACAGAATCGGAAACAGGCTCCAGGCTCCGAGCCATCAGCCCAGAGCCCGACGTGGGGCTCGAACTCACGGACCGCGAGATCGTGACCTGGCTGAAGTCGGACGCTTAACCGACTGCGCCACCCAGGCGCCCCGAGATCAGTTTCTTTATTTGTCTTTCTGTTGCTTCATTATTAGCGTATAAGAATGCAACTGATTTCTGTACATTGATTTTGTATCCTGTGACTTTGCTAAATTCATGTATCAGTTCTAGCAGACTTTTGGTGGAGTCTATTGGGTGTTCCATGTCTAATATTATGTCATCTGCAAAACGTGAAAGCTTAACTTCATCTTTGACAATTTTGATGCCTTTGATTTCCTTTTGTTGTCTGATTGCTAATGCTAGCACTTCCAACACTATGTTAAACAACAGCGGTTAGAGTGGACATCCCTGTCGTGTTCCTGATCTCAGGGGGAAAACTCTCAGTTTTTCCCCATTGAGGATGATATTAGTTGTGGGCTTTTCATAAATGGCTTTGATGATGTTAAGTATGTTCCTTCTATCCCGACTTTCTCGAGGGTTTTTATTAAGAAACGGTGCTGTATTTTGTCAAATGTTTTTTCTGCATCAATTGACAGGATCATATGTTTTTTATCTTTTCTTTTATTAATATGATGTATCACATTGATTGATTTGTGAATGTTGAACCATACCTTCAGCCCGGGAAGGAATCCCACTGGATCATGGTGAATAAGTCTTTTTATATGCTGTTGAATTCGATTTGCTAGTATCTTATTGAGAATTTTTGCATCCATATCCATCAGGGATATTGGCCTGTAGTTCTTTTCTTTTCTTTTCTTGTCTTTTCTTTTCTTTTCTTTTTTTTTTTTTTTCTGGGTCTCTGTATGGTTTAGGAATCAAAGTAATGCTGGCTTCATAGAACAAGTCTGGAAGTTTTCCTTCCCTTTCTATTTTTTGGAAAAGCTTGAGAAGGATAGGTATTATCTTTGCCTTAAATGTCTGATAGTATTTCCCAGGGAAGCCATTTGGTCCTGGCCTCTTATTTGTTGGAAGATTTTTGATAACTGATTCAATTTCTTTGCTGATTATGGGTCTGTTCAAGTTTTCTATTTCTTCCTATTTGAGTTTTGGAAGTGGGTAGGTGCTTAGAAATTTGTCCATTTCTTCCAGGCTGTGTAGTTTGTTGGCATATAATTTTTCCTAGTATTCCCTGATAATTGCTTGTATTTTTGAGGGATTGGTTGTAATAATTCCATTTTCATTCTTGATTTTATCTATTTGGGTCATCTCCCTTTTCTTTTTAAGAAGCCTGGCTACAGGTTTATCAATGTGGTTTATTTTTTCAAAAAACTGAGTTGTGTACTTTTTAATCTTTGCAGTATTAACCTTTTTTTCAGATATGATTTTCTATCAATCTCCCATTAAGTAGATTGATTTTCATTTTGTTGAAGTTTTCCTTTTTTGTGCAGAACCTGTTTAGTTTGATGTATCCCACCAATTTATTTTTTATTATGTTGCATTTGCTTTTGGTGTCAAATCCAAAAACTAATTATCAAGACTCATGTAGAGAACATCATTACCAATGTTTTCGTCTAGAAATTTTATTATTTAAGATTTCTTACATCCACTTTGGGATCATTTTTGTGTATGATGTAAAACAGTGGGTCAATTTCATCCATTTGCGTTTATTGAGGAGAATGTCCTTTTTTTATTGTAAGTTTTCATCTCCTTTGTTGTAAATTAATCGATCATATATAGGTTAGATTCGTTTTAATTTTTGTATCTCTTAATTGCACTTATTTTGTTCTTGTACTATTTTCCTGACATTGTTAAGTTATTTATCTTTGTTCTTTGAACATCTTTAAGATAATTATACTGAATTTTTTGTTGTGAAATCTGGATCTTTATTAGTTTGCAGCCACTTACAGAAAGTTATCGTATTATTTTGGTGATGGCATGTCTCTATGGCTCTTTGTGATGTATGTAGGTATTTTCCCTTGACAAATTAGTCACCTCTTGTAGAGCTTATGAATGACTTTCGTAAGGGAAGATTTTACTTGTTGGAGGGAGCACACTGGAGTATGCTGTTAACCCAGTTCTAGTGATGAAAGTTGACAACTACAGGGGCATTTTGCAGCACTGGGTCCAGGGAAGCATTATTATCTTCAGCTTAGTCCATTGGAATCCACCTTATTAAAAACTGTTTTGTCCTTGCATTGTACTGTGAGTAGTCTGCAGTTACTGCAAGGCCTGTTTCACCCCCAGTTTTATTGGCTAGGAATCAGGTCAGGTAGTGGAGGTGGCTGAAGCCGGTGTGTGCACACATCCTTTGTGGGGACCAGCTGCAGGTGCCTGTGTAATGGCAGGTACCGTTTTCAGACACACATGTAGTGGTGGGGGCCAGTGCATGCAGCATGAACTGAGGCCAACTACAGGCTCGCTGGCAGCTGTAAGGGCCCTAGTTGTTGACATGTTCTCCTATGGCTGCACAGTTTCCCCCTGGGCTTGTGCACTGTGGTGGAAGACTTTGATAGATATCAACCAAGTGGTATGCAAATTAACAGCTGTTGGGACTAGTCTTGTGTGCATGCTTAATATTGGGGGCTAGCCATCAGAGTCTAGGCTGGTATCTTGACTCAGCTCTACTACAAAGTCATTGGCTGGATGCTACGATAATTTTTAGTCTCTAGAAGAGGTGGGGGTGGCAGGCTCTGAGGAAGCACACAAGCAGCTGGCATCAGCACTCAAATATCTTTGGGTTGAAAGCTGGTGAAATCTGTAGGATATCGGTGGTGTCTGTATTGGCCATTAGTTCTTCAATGCTGAAATCATCCAACTGTGACTGCAGAGTAGGCCACTTTGAACAGTGATTGTTCTGGCTACATGTCAGTTATTGGCAATCCCTACATTTCTCTTTTGTCCCTATCCATCTGTATATTTCTCAACTTTGCAGGTTTGGTGGAGTAAAGCTGATGTGATATCTTCATTTGGTAACCTGAAAGGCTGTGAAAGCTGGTCACTCATCCTGCTCTTTCTTTCCTGGTGAGGAGATCTCTTCCTAGCTAGGGACTTACCTCTTAATGATGAGTAGTGTTGTTTTGGATAATGGGATGATTCAGACAAAATGAAATGGTTCACCCTCCCTTCTTGCATGGTTATTTTCATGTTTTTTTTTTTTTCCCCAGCATGTTGCTAAAGTTTTAGAATAGACTCCAGAACTCTCTCAGAGCTGTTTTTTTTGTTTTGTTTTGTTTTGTTTGTTTGTTTGTTTTGCAATAGCTATCTATTTGTTGGTCTTTGTAGAGAGATGGAGACTGGGGTTTCTTATGTCACCATTTTGGTGACATTTTTCTCATATTTTTGATTATCAAAATTATATGTAAAGATAATCTAGAAAATATGCATTAGAAGTATTTCAAATTTATAGTATTTTGTAGAGTATTGTAGAAATTATCATTACATTTCATTAAAGATAAACTATGGACAAAGCACAGTAGAAATTTGCTTTCCCTTCACAAACAAGTGATATTGGGAGGCAAACCATGAACATTGTGATTCAAGGACATGAGCTCTTTTTATTAACTTAAATTATAATTCACGTGTATTGCAGTACTGGTTTCAGAAGTGGAATTCTGTGATTCATCACTTACACATAACACCCAGTACTCATCCCAACAAGTGCTCTCCTATTATAATGCCCGTCACCCATTTAGCACATGTCCCTACTACACAGCTCCCCTCCAACAACCCTCAGTGTGTTCTCTGTATTTAAGAGTCTCTTATGGTTTGCTTCCTTCTCTGTTTTGATCTTTTTTAATTTTTTCTTACCTTTCCGTAAGTTCATCTGTTTTGTTTCTTAAATTCCACATACAAGTGAAATCATATGATATTTGTCTTTCTCTGACTGACTTATTTTGCTTGGCATAATACACTCTAGTTCCATCCACATTGTTAAAAATAGCAAGATTTCATTCTTTGTGAACACCAAGTAATATTCATATATATATATATATATATATATATACCACTTCTTTATCCATTCATCAGTCAATGGACATTTGTGTTTTTTACATAATTTGGCTACTGCTGATAGTGCTGTTGTAAACATTGGGATGCATGTGTTCCTGTAAATCAGCATTTTCTATCCTTTGGATAAATACCTAGCAGTGCAAATGTTGGGTATAGGGTAACTCTATTTTTAATTTTTTGAGGAACCTCCATACTGTTTTCCAGAGTGGTTGCACCATCTTTCATTCTCACCAGCAGTGAAAACGTGCTGCCCTTTCTCCACATACTCGCCAACATCTGTTGTTTCCTGAGTTGTTAATTTTAGCCATTCTGATAGGCATGAGGCAGTACCTCATTGTGGTTTTGATTTCTATTTTCCTGATGATGAATGATGTTGAGCATCTTTTCATGTGTTTGTTAGCCACCTGGATGTGTTTTTTGGAAAAGTGTCTACTCGTGTTCCCTGCCCACTTTTTCACTGGATCATTTGATTTTTGGGTGTTGAGACTGAGAAGTTCTTTATAGATTTGGGATGCTAACCCTTTATACGATATGTCATTTGCGAATATCCTCTCCCAGTTGCCTTTTAGTTTTCTTGATTATTTATTTCACTGTGCAGTAGCTTTTTTATCTTGATGAGGTCCCCGTAATTCATTTTTGTTTCTGTTTTCCTTGCCTCCACAGACATGTCTAGTAAGAATTTGCTGTGGCCAAAGTTACAGGTTGCTACCTGTTTTTTCCTCTAGGATTTTGATCATTTCCTTTCATTTAAGTCTTTCATCCATTTTGAATTTATTTTTCTGTATGGTGTTAGAAAGTGGAAGGACATAAGCTCTTTACATTTTGTGGCTGAGCCATTTTAAATACGTTGTTTTGAGACTTCACACAGTAGATGAGGAAAAGGGAAGAAGATTGTGCATAAATGGCTTTTTTCACTTTTTATTTACAAAGTTCTAAATTCAATACAAGTTGCAAAGTAATACATAAATATTCCATATACCCCTCCCTTAGTTTCC
The DNA here is from genome assembly GCF_023721935.1 of Panthera uncia. Lineage (NCBI taxonomy): Eukaryota > Metazoa > Chordata > Mammalia > Carnivora > Felidae > Panthera > Panthera uncia. Next base: position 65,481,492 of record NC_064817.1, on the reverse strand, counting down.
CCTAATGGGTACATCTCACATCATTATAATTTAAAAGCCATTAAATTATCATTGTGTATGCGGAGTTTTTGTCATTTTATTACACATACGGATTCATATTGCCATTCAAATGTCACCCCAATCAAGATACAGAACAATTATTAACCACAAAAATTCCTCATTCTTCTCCTTTATTGTCATATCCACATTCCTCCCCATTCTCCATCCTTAATCCTAGATAATTATTCATCTGTTCTCTATCTCTAAAATGTTGTCATTTCAAAAATGTTATTTAATCAAAATCATGACTTATGTGTCTTTTTGAGATTAGCATGAAGATCCATCCAAGTTTGTATAATATGTATTTTTTAAATTTTTTAACGTTTATTTATTTTTGAGAGACAGAGAGGGACAGAGCACAAGTGGGGGAGGGGCAGAGAAAGAGGGGGACACAGATCCAAAACAGGCTCCAGGCTCTGAGCTGTCAGCAGATAGCCCACAAACCCACAAACTGTGAGATCATGACCTGGAGCTGAAGTTAGTCACTTAACTGACTGAGCCACCCAGGTGCCCCTGATCCATCCAAAGTTTATATTGATAGTTCATTCCTTTTTTTATTATTTTAAATTTTTTGATGTTTATTTATTTTTGAGAGAGAGAAGGAGACACAGAATCAGAAGCAGACTCCAGGCTTTGAGCTTTCAGCACAAGGCCTGATTCTGGGCTTGAACTCATGAACCATAAGATCATGACCTGGGCCAAATTCAGACACTTAACCAACTGAGCCACCCAGGTACCCCAGTTTATTCCTTTTTTATTGCTGAGTAGTATACCATGATATGGATGCATGGCAGTTTGTTTTTTTTTTAACCACTTGCCTGTTAAAAATATATACAGATTGTTTCCAGATTTAGGCTACAACAAATAAAATAGCAATGAATACTCATGTACAGGTTTGGTGTGAACATAAATTTTAATTTTCCTGGGGTAAATGGACATGAATGCAATTGCTTGATTGAATGCTAGTTTCAAGTTTAGTTTATGAGAATCTGTGCATGAATTTTTTATGGGTCAGGTTTGGAAATGGTGTGCTTTATTTTTCTTCCAACATTGCACTGAATAAAAATGTGATAAATGACCACTTCCAAGAGGGATTTAAGAAATGTAGTCTATTTGCTTACAAACAAACAAAACAGAAACAATTTTTGATGAATGCATATTAATATCTGCTACCCATACTATAAACTTTTTTTTTATTTAGCTTGCTAAATTCTATTTGATTTCTTGGCTGAAATTAGTTTTATATTTGCCATCTGCAAAATTACTAAGTGGAATACTTGTAGGGGAGAGAAGTTAACTTTTTTCCCAGGTAATTTTTGTGTGTTTTGATGTTATTTTTTCTCATATATACATGGCACTAGCAAGCATTGCTTTAGATATAGACACCATTAAGAAATGATACCAAATATTGTTGCACTGTTTAGTGAGGAACTGCTTTGGCATAGCTATAAATTTATTGAGCTTATTGTATCAAAACAGCTCTATATAGCATATGATATTAAAGAAGTTGTTTGACTCTCCTCTACTCCTTTTCACCTTGAAGTAATTGTTTTGCATTATGTATATGCAATCAGAAATTTATTTTGCTCACATATTATTCTTCCAGAAACAAAATAATCTGTTTATACATGCAACTAAAACAGTAGGAATATAAAAAAAAAACTGGAAGGGAATTTATGTGTAACCTTCACCCCCACATTCTTTAAGACAGAATTTAACCTTAACTCTGGGGGGGTAATTTCTGGTAGGGTAATTTGAGTAGTTTTAACCAATTGATCAAAAAGTGATATTTTAGTTTTTCCTAAATCAGCAATATTCCTTTTTTTATTCCTTTTTTTCTGCTTGTACTGTAAAGTCATGTTTGATACTGGAAAAAATACTGTGCTCCAAATAAAAATGACAAAAAAATTATCTATATTTACAATGCACTTAGTTTGTTCTGGCTACTTTCCTAAATGTTTTGTGTGTATTATCTCATATAATTCCTGCTATAAACTATACTAGATTATTATATTATTTCAATATTAAAGAATAAAAAGTTGAGAATTAGAGTTCAAATAATTTGCACTAGGTCATACAGCTCAAAAATTGAAATGTGCAACTTGAACATAGGTCTTTGTAACTCCATATTCCAGCTACTAACCATGATGCGACTCTGCATTTCCTCCACTGTGGGTTTGTCACTTTGGCAATCTCTGGAAAATTTAGTTATTACCCAATAAATTGTATAGTGGTGGGGCTTTTTCTACACTCTGATGATGTATTGTCTTCATAACAGTAAAATCTGAATTGTAGGTCTCTGACATGACTAGTTGTTTGCTTCCTTTTCTGGACAATGTGTTTGCTGTTGTTACAATATTTTATGTTCTGAATTTTTCTTTCATTGGAATACTTGCCTGCTGCTTGTTTTGTTATAAATATGTCTGCCAATCTTTGCTTTCTATTTGTCTCAGATATAGTTGAAATCTCTCTTGCTTTTTCCTATCCTTCAGCAAGAAAACCATGCCCTACTGTATTTACCAAGGTCTGATATTTATATTTAAACACCCTGGAAGGGGAAAAATATGGGACAAACTTGAGAAAATCAAGTTTTAGTTTTTGTCTTTTTGCACAGATGAGGATTTAGTCGTGCTACTTTCCAAAAATATGCTTCAAGACCGGTGATACGGACACTTGCTCTTTCTGAATTTCAATTTACCTGATGTAGGGAATTTGTTGTTCTTAAGGAGTCCTAGAAAAGTGTTGTGTTACCATACTTTCAATACCTATTTCAAACCTTTATAAATAAATCCCACAATAGGCAAGAAACTACTTTTTCTTGTCTCTAGAAATCTGCCTTGCTCTGTGGTCTCAGACTCTTCAGATATTATGCTAATTAGCTCATCCCCCGAGATTTGCTTTCCAAGCAGAGCAAGTGGAATTTTCTTAAACAGTTTTTGTTTTCTAAAGTGTAATGTGCTTGACTATAGTTACTTGTTTGTGAGATGATTTATTTTGGTCATACATAGAAAATTTTTTAAAATGCATTTGGTGCATTTTAAAGTTATTGGGAAGTCATAATATATTAAATCCATGATTAAATGAATCTATTGTTAGAACATTGCTAAAGTAAATAGTGATTTAAAAAATATATGAGAATATACAGAATATTGGGAAAAAACACTAGAAAGTAGTTTATACACATGTGGAAAAATATATCAAATTTACATATGAATGTAGTTTAGATGTTAATGTATTAAGTCTTGAGTATTGCAAGTTGTAAATTTAAAAAAATAATAATTATTTAATATTTTAGAAGAAAATATATCTATGTGGCTCAAATATTAAATATAGATAATAAAACTTTTTTTTTCTGTTGAGTACTGTTCCTATTCTTATCCCTCCACATTTCCTCCCAACATAACAGATTACAAGTATTATTAATCTCTTGTGAGTATATCATTCCAGATATTTTATTTTTTATGTAAAAACTTATAAAATATTTATTTCTTCATTATATCATTTTTACACAAATGGAAGATTACTATACACACTCTTTTGCATCTTCCTTTTTCAAGTTAACAATTGCGTGGTCCTCTTTTTCATACACAGAGAGTTTCATCATTTTTGTTTGTTTGTTTGTTTTCTTATAAATTAACAGACTTTATTTCTTTTTTTAAGATTTTATTTTTAAGTGATCTCTCCATCTAATGTGGGGCCTGAACTCACAACTCCAAGATCAAGAGTCACATGCTCCAACTACTCAGCCAGCCGGGTGCTCCTAACATCTTACTTTCTTTCTTTCTTCCTAATTTAAATGTGATTTTGTTAACATCCAGTGAAATATTGGTTTCAGGAGTAGAATTTAGTGATTTTAGTGATTCATCACTTACACACTACAACTAGTGCTCATTATAACAAGTGCTCTCCTTAATACCCATCTCCCATCTAGCCCATCTCCCACCCACCTCCCTCTATCAACCCTGTTTTTCTCTATTGCTAAGAGTCTCTTATGGTTTATTCCTTCTCTAGACTTTATTTCCTTTTTAATGTTTATTTTATTTTTTGAGAGAGAGAGACAGAGTGTGAGTGGGGGAGGGGCAGAGAGACAGAGAGAGACAGAGAGAGAGAAAGAGAGAATCCAAAGTAGGCTCCAGGGTCTGAGCTATAAGCAAAGAGCCCGACATACGGCTCGAAACCACAAACCGTGAGATCATGACCTGAGCCGAAGTCAGACACTTCACAGACTGAGCCACCCAGGCGCCCCTAGACTTTATTTTTTAAAGCAGTTTTAGATTTAGAGAAGAATCAAGCAGTAAGTATAGAGTTTCCATATACCTCACATCTCCCCCCCCAAATTTCTCTGTTATTAATGTCTTACATTAATGTGGTATATGTTTTACAATTGACACTTTTTTTTTTACAATATGATACATGATTACTAACTAAAAGCCATAATTTACAATAAGGTTCACCCTTTGTGTTGTACAATTCTATAGGTTTTGATATATGCATGCTGTCATGTATGCATCATTTCAGTTATTGTTCAGAATAGTTTCACTTTCCTAAATATCTCTGTATTCCATTATTCATCTCTCTTTTCCTCCACTTTCTAATAGCACGGAACCACTGAACATTTTACTCTCTATATAGGTTTGCCTTTTACATAATGCCATGTAGTTGGAGTCATACAGTATGGAGCTTTTTACATTAGTTTCTTTCACTCAGCAATATGGTTTTAAGTTTTTCTCTGTCTCTTTGTGGCTTGATAGTTGTTTCTTTTTATTGCTGAATAAAATTCCATTGTATTATTATATTATATTTTATCCACTCACCTATGAGGGAAATCTTGGTTGATTCTATGTTCTTGGTTGATTCTATGAATTATGAATAACATTTCCATAAATATTCATGTGTATGTTTTTTATGGACATACGTTTTCATTTGGATAAATAACTAGAAGCTTGATTGCAAGATTGTATTGTAAGACTATGTTTAGCTTTATAAGGAACTTCCAGGTTTCTTCCAAAGTGGCTATACTATTTTGCATTCTCATCATCAATGAGAGTTCCTTTTCCACATCCTCATTATATTTGGTGTTGTCATGTTTGGGAATTTAGTCATTCTAATAGGTGTGCAGTGGGATCTCATTCCTGTTATTTTTTGTCTGTTTGCTTCAAATTTTTATTTAAATTCCAGTTAGCTAACATATAGTGTAATATTAGGTTTCGGAGTAGAATTTAGTGATTCATAACTTACATACAACACCCAGTGATCATCACAAGTGCCCTCCTTAATACCATAACCCACTTAACCCATACTCCTACCCACCTCCCTTCCAAGAATCCTCAGTTTGTTCTCTATAGTTTGACCCTCTTTTTCTCCCCCTGTTTATCTGTTTCATTTCTTAAATCCCACAGATGAGTGAAATCATATTGTATTTGTCTTTCTCTGACTGACTTATTTAGCTTCTGGCTCCATCCATGTCATTGCAAATGGCAATATTTCATTCTTTTAGGTGGCTAATATTGCATTGTATATGTATACCACAACTACTTTATTCATTGCTCTTCTAATTTGAAATGTCCTAATGATATATGATACCCAGCATCTTTTCCTATGTTTATTTGCCATCTGTGTATATTATTTGGTGAGTTCAAAGTTTAGATCTGATGCTCACATTTAAAAATACATATTAATGTTACAGTATTATTTTTGAATAAATTATTATTTATTATATGTTTACAGACTAAAAATTAAATATATAAAGATATAAAAAATGTTCTTTATATACACACCCATATGTATATATTTATATTTATCATCTATCTATCTAAGATCTATCTGTTGTTCCAGTGAAGTCACGTTGCAAAATTATGGTCTTTGTGAATTTTTTTATCATCTGAAGTATTTTAAGCTGTACAGTTCAGTAGTATTAATTTATATTTACTTTGCTGTGGAACCGATCACCAGAAAGTTTTTTCTTGTAAAACCAAAAGTCTATATCTGTTGAACAGCATCTCCCTATTCCCCACTTCCACCAGCCCCTGAAACCATAATCTTATTATCTGTTTTCCTGAGTTTGGCTGCTTTAGATACCTCCTACAAGTGGAGTCATACAACATATTTTTTTGTGATCAGCTTATTTCATTTAGCATAATGTTCTCAGAGATCTTTTATGTTTTAGCATGTGATAAGACTTCTTACTTCCTACATTTTTAAGGCAAAATAATATTCTGTTATATATTTTTTTATTTCTTAAAGCATTCATCTATCATCGACCATTTGGGTTGTTTCTACATATTAGATATTGTGAACAATGTTGCAATGAACTTGGTAGATTTCCTCAATCTTGTTTTCAGAAGTGGAATTGATGGGTCATATGGTAATTTGACTTTTAATTTTTGTAGTAATTTCCATACTGTTTCCCATAGAATCTGAACCATTTTACATTACTGCCAATAGCGTATAATAATTCTCATTTCTTTACAACCACACCATGACTTGTTTTTTTCTGTTTTTGTTTGCTTGTTTGTTTTAATAGTAGCCATGCTAATGGATGTGAAGAGGTATATCTTTGTAGTCTTGATTTTCTTTTTTCTAATAATTAGTGAAGTTGATCATCTTTTCATGTCCTTATTGGTTATTTATATGTCTTTTTTGAGAAATAATTATTTAAGTCCTTTGCCCATGTTTTTAATCAGGTTGTTTATTTTTTTGTTGTTGTTATTGAGTGGGAATATTTATGTATTCTGGATATTAATCCATCAATAGATACATAATTTCCAAGTACTTTTTCTCATTTCATTGGTTGCCTTTCATTCTGTTGATGATTTTCTTTGATGTACAAAAATTTTTACATTTGAAGTATTCCAATGTATTTACTTGTACTTTTATGCTTTTATTATCATATCCAAGAAACCACTGCCAAATCTAATGTAATGGAATTTTGCTTCTGTGTTTTTTTTCTAAGAAGTTTATAAGATTAGATTTTACAGTTAGGTCTTAATTCATTATGAGTTGACATTTGTATGTGGCTTAAAGTAAGGGTACAGATTTATTCTTTTGAATAGGGGTATCCAGTTTTCCCAACACCATTTACTGAAAAGACTGTCTATCCTCATTGAACTTTCCTGGAACTATTGTCAAAAAGAATTTGCCCACATATGTGAAGGTTTCTTTCTGTGCTCTGTATCCTATTATTTTGGTTTGTATTTTTATTTTTATGCCAATAATGCACTGAATGTTTTGTTTTTACTGTAGGTTGTTGTAAGTTTTCAAATGAGGAAGTGCACGATTCCCAATTTTGTTCTTTAGAAAGTTAATTAGGTTGTTTGGAGTCTCTTGAGATTCCATATGACATTTAGGATGAACTTTTCTGTTTCTATTTAAAAAATTGGAATTTTTATAGGAGTTGCATCACATTTATAGATCACTTTGATTAGTAGTGGTATCGTAACAATATTGAGCATTCCAATTCATGAACACTAAATATCGTTTCATTTACTGATGTCATCTTAAATTCTCTCAGCCAAGTTTTATAATACTCATTGTACAAATATTTATTTTCCTTGGTTAAATTTATTCTTATTTTTGATGTTATTAATAATAGAATTTATTTCATGGAAGATGGCAACATAATAAGAGGACTCAAGGCTTACCTCTTCCTGTGATTACAACTAGATACCTATTAAAACATCCTAAATACTCCATAAATTTACCTGAACATTGGCAGAAAAAACTCCACAACTAAAGGTAAAGAAGATGTCACAGGGAAGAAGATAGGAAGTATAGAGATGCAGTTTCAAAAAGAAATAAATCATGGCTTCTGTGGTGGGGAGGGAGTTGAAGTCACAGAGAAGGGCAAGAGACAGACTAACACACAGGGGAGTGCACAGGGAAAACAAATCACCATAGCAACTGGCTTGGAAAGTGACTGGAGATGAATTTTGTTATTCCTGGCAACAAGTGTGTTTAAATCCTGGAGTTTTAAAGGTCAGTGTGCTTGGCTGGGATAGATCCCTGTGGACATTGCACTGCTCTTGCTGATATGGCAAGAAAACAACCCACAGACACATAGCCTGGAAAGAGTTATCTGAAAAGTGCCTAGGGCATACAGTGGGGAGGTTATTTGCTTATCGTGGAGAACATCTCAGAAAGACAACAGTTCACAGAGAAACCGCTATGAGAACAAAAACTGCCCTATTCCATTTCCCTTCCCCATTCCTCAGCATAAACACAGGGCAGCCTGAGGGAACTAGTGCAGACAACACTCCCTACCTAACTTGCTTATACCAAACCATAGCATCCTCATCCGTGTGTAAGCTTCCATCCCTGTTACACTTGCCACACTCCCAGCACTGCAGGCCCCTCCTGCAGAAGACCAGCTCAAATGCCTGCTCACACTGCATCTCCTAATGGGGGAGTTTTGCAGAACCTTGGTTCAGGCAGCCATGGTGACAAGTCTCATTTCACAAGCAGACCACAACACACCAAGTTAAAATGTGCTACTGTCAGGCCAGAGACAAAACACTTCCCACAACAAGCAAAGAGAGCATCTACAGATGACTGGCCTGAAGGAAAGGTGGCCAGGACAAAAAAAGTAGAGCATAAGCAGGACACATTGGAGACATTCCTGGAAGCATGAGGCCCTGGGAAACAAGGGATACCACACAGCACCTCTTCTTCATAAGGCCATTACCATAAAAAATAAGAGATGTAGCTGACTTTCCTAACATACAGAAATAGGTACCAAGTTTTAGAATGAGAAGACAGAGAAATGTATCCCAAATGAAAGTAAAGAACAAGGCCATTGCCAGAGGTCTAAGTGAAACGGATATAAGTGACATGCCAGATAGAGAACTTAAAGCAATTATCATAAGGATACTCACTAGACTTGATAAAAGAGTGGAAAATATGAATGAGACCCTTAACACAGAGATAATAACATAACATAATAACATAGCAGAGGTAATAACATAGCAGAGGGAAAGGGTAGAAAAAAATGAAACAAGAAACATGCTTTTTGGAAAAAATGGTAGGATGGAAAAATGGGAGGAAGGAATTAGTAAACTAGAATATAGAGTAATCAAGATGGAAAAAAAAGAGAAAAAAAAGAATTATGCAAAATGAGAATAGACTTAGGGAAATCAATGACTCCATTAAATGTAATAACAATCTTATTATAGGAGTCCCAGAAGATAAAGAGAGAGAAAAGGGGGCAGAAAATTTATTTGAAGAAATAATATCTGAAAACTTCTCTAATCTGGTAAAAGAAACAAATACCGAGATTAAGAAGGTGCAGAGAACTCCCATCAAAATCAACAAAAGCAGACCAATGCCAAGACATATCATAATTAAATTGACAGTATATAGTGATATAAAATTAAAACAGCAAGACAAAAGAAGACAGCAACGTTCAAGGGAAAAGCATTAGGGTAGTAGAAGCTTTTTCAGCAGAAACTTTGCAAGTCAAGATAAAGTGGCATGATATTTTCAAAGTTCTGAATGAGGAAAATTTGCAGCCAAGAATACTGTATCCAGCAAGACTATTATTCAGGATAGAAGGAGAGATAAAGAATTTCCAAAACAAACAAAAACTAAAGGAGTTCATGACCACTAAACTAGCCCTGTAAGAAATGTTAAAAGGAACTCTTTGGAAAGGAGACACCTGAAGTGACAGTATAAAGGTAGGAAACACAAAAGCATTAAAAATGTATATTTCTGTAAAAATCATGCAAGGAACTCATAAGATAAAAAGATGTAAAATATGACAACACATACCTAAAATGTCTGAAGAAAAAGAGAAAAGAATGGGTTCAAATGTAAAACCCAACTTAATAAAGACTGCTATATGCAGAAGATGTTATGTACAAACCTAATGGTAACCATATATCGAAAGCCAATAATAAATATGCAAGGACTAAAGAGAAATAAATCCAAATGTATCATTAAAGAAAATGAGTAAACCATAGAAGAAATAAAAAATGAGAGAAAATCTTCAGAAACAAACACAATCAAATAATAAAATGACAATAAATACATATATATCAATATTTAATTTGAATATAAATGGACTAAATACTCCAATCAACAGATATTGGGTGACAGAATGGATTTTAAAAACACTCATCTAGATTCTGCCTACAAGAGACTGATTTTAGACCTAAAGATACCTGCAGATTGAAAGGAAATGGAGAAACATCTATCATGAATAGATGTCAAAAGAAAGCTGAAGTAGCAATACTTATTTCAGACAAGGTCGACTTTGAAACAAAGACTGTTACATGGGATAATGAGTAACATTATATAATAATAAAGGGAAATATACAAGAAAATATAACAATTGTAAATATATATGCACACAACACAACATAGGGATATGCAAATACATAACACACTTAAATATAAATGAACTAAATAATAATATAATAATAGTAGGGGAATTTAACACCCCACTTACATCAATGGAGAGATAATCTAAACAGAAAATCAATAAGGATAGACTGGTTTTGAATGACGCACAGGAACAGATGAATTTAACAAATATATTCAGAGCATTCCATCTTAAAACATCAGAATACACATTCTTTTCAAGCATACATGGAACATTCTGCAGAATAGATCACATATTAGCCCACAAAGCAAACCACAACAAATTTAACAAGATTGAAGTCATACCATGCATCTTTTTTTTAAATTTTTAATGCTTATCTTTGAGAGAGAGGGAGAGACAGAACATGAGCAGGAGAGGGGCAGAGAGAGGGAGACACAGAATCTGAAACAGGCTCCAGGCTCTGAGATATCAGCACAGAGCCTGAAGCAGGGCTTGAACTCATGAACTGCAAGATCATGACCTGAGCTGAAGTCACATCCTTAACCTACTGAGACACCCAGGTGCCCCTACCATGCATCTTTTCCGACCACATCACTATGAAAGAAGTCAACTACAAGAAAAAATATGGAAAGACAGCAAATAAATGGAGGTTAAATAACATGCTGCTATACAAAGAATAGGTGAACAAGGAAATAAAATAAGAAAAAAGAATGTGCACTGAAGCAAATGAATATAAAACCAAAATGGTCCAAAAGCTTTGGGTTCCAGCTTACAGTAGTTCTACACAGAAAATTCATAGCAATACAAGCCTTCCTCAAGAAGCAAGAAAAATCTTAAATAAACAACCTAACCTTACACCTAAACGTTTCAGGAAAAGAGCAACAAAAAAAACTAAACCAGTAGAATGAAGGAAATAATAAAATTAGAAGGGAAACAGGAGATAGAGAAATGAGAGAGAGAGAGAGAAAGAGAGAGAGAAAGAGAGAGAGAGAACCTGTAAATGAAACCAGGAACTGGTTCTTTGAAATATTCAATAAAACTGATAAAATTCTAGACAGATTTATCATGAAAAAAAAACAGAAAACATTTCAATAAATAGAATCACAAATGAGAGAGGAGAAATAACAACCGACACCACAGAAATACGATTATAAGGAAACATCATGAAAACCTGCATGTCAACAAATTGGACAACCTAGAAACAATGGATAAATTTCTAGAAATTCATAAATTACAAAAATTAAAACAGTAATAAATAGACAACTTGAACAGACTGATAACCAGCAAGGAAACTGAATCAGTAATCAAAAACTCCCAACAGAAGCCCGAGACCAAATGGTTTCACAGAAGAATTCTACTAAACATTTAAAGAAGAGTTAACTATTTCAAAAAATAGAAAAGTGAGGAAAACTCCAAATTCATTTTATGAGGCCAGCATTACCCCAATACCAAAACCAGATAATGTCACCACTAAAAAAAAGAGAACTACAGGACAATATCTCTGATGAAAATAGATGAAAAATCCTCAAAAAATACTAGCCCATAGAATCCAATAATACATTAAGGCAATCATTCCCCACAGTCAAGTGGAATTTTTTCCCAGGGTTTTGTGTTTCAATATTCACAAATGAGTCATGGTGATGCACCACATCATAAGAGAGAGGATAAGAAGAATATGATCATTTCAATAGACACCAAAGAAAGCACTTGACAAAGTACAACATCCATTCATGATAAAAAAAAAAATCTCAACAAAGAAGGTTTAGAGGAAACATACCTCAAAATAGCAAAGCCATCTATGAAACACCTACAGCCAGCATCATCATTAATGAGAAAAACTACGAGCTTTTCAGCTAAGTTCAGGTACAAGAAAAGGATGTCCACTCTCACCACTTTTATTCAACATAGTACTGGAAGTTCTAGCCATGGCAATCAGACAACATAAATAAATAAAAGGCATCAAAATTGGTAAGAATGAAGAAAATCTTTCAATATTTGCCAATGACATGATACTCTATAAAAAAATAATTCCACCAAAAAACTGCTAGAACATATTCTCAAATTTAGTAAAGTCACAGGGTACAAAATCAATGTGCAGAAATCTGTTGCATTTCTCTACAACAATAATGAAGAAGTAGAAAGAGAAATTAAGGAATCAATCCCACTTACAACTGCAGCCAAAATAATAAGATACTTAGGAATAAAACTAACCAAATTTTTGAAAGGCTTGTACTCTGAAAACTGTAAAACACTGATGAAAGCAATTAAAGATGACAAAAGTAATGGAAAGACATTCCATGCATATGGATTGGAAGAAAAAAAAACATTTTTTTAATTTTATTTTTTATTTTTTTTAATTTATATCCAAATTAGTTAGCATATAGTGTGGCAATGCTTTCAGGAGTAGATTCCTTAGTGCCCCCTACCCATTTAGCCCATCCCTTCTCCCACAACCCCTCCAGTAACCCTCAGTTTGTTTTCCATATTTATGAGTCTCTTCTGTTTTGTCCCCTCCCTGTTTTTATATTATTTTTGTTTCCCTTCCCTTATGTTCATCTGTTTTGTCTCTTAAAGTCCTCATATGAGTCATATGAGTGAAGTCATATGATTTTTGTCTTTCTCTGACTAATTTCACTTAGCATAATACCCTCCAGTTCCATCCACATAGTTGCAAATGGCAAGATTTCATTCTTTTTGATTGTCGAGTAATACTACAAAAATATTTTTAAAATGTCTATACTACCCAGAACAACGTACACATTTATTGCAATCCCTATAAAATTACAAACAGCATTCTTCACAGAACCACAACAAACAATTCTAAATTTTGTATGGTACCACAAAAGACCCCAAATAACCAAAGCAGTCTTGAAAAACAAAAAAAACAAATCTGGAGATATCACAATTCTAGACTTTGAGGTATCTTACCAAGCTGTAATAATTAAAAACGATATGATACTGGCACAAAAATAGACACATAGATCATTAGAACAGAATATAAAACACAGAAATGAATCCATAACTGTATGGTCAACCAATCATTGAGAAAGCAGGAAAAAATATTCAGTGGGGAAAGGTAACTCTTTTCAACAAATCTTATTGGAGAAACTAGACAGCAACATGCAAATGAAATAAACTGACCACTTTCTTATACCATGCACAAACATAAATTCAAAATGGATGAAAGATCTAAATGTGAGGTTGGAAACCATAAGAATCCCAGAAGAGATCATAAGCAGTAAGCTCTTTGACTTTGGCTGAAGGAACTTTTTTCTACATACATCTCCAGAGGCAAGAGAAATAAAAGCAAAAATCAGCTATTGGGACTATGTCAATGTATAATGCTTCTGCACAGTGAAGTAAATGATCAACAAAACTAAAAGGCAACCTATATAATGGGAGAAGATATGACATATCCAATAAAGGGTTAGTATCCAAATATATATAAAGAACTTTAAAAATTCAACACCTACCAAACAAATAATCCAATTAAAAAATGGGCAGAAGACATTAATAATTTCTCCAAAAGAGAGATAGAAATAGCCAACACACACATGAAAAGACGTTCATCATCACTCATCATCAGGGAATTACAAATTAAAAGTACAATGAAATATCACCTCACACTTGTCAAAATGGCTAAAATCAAAAACACAAGAAACAAGTGTTAGCAAGGATGTGGAAAAAAGAGAACACTCCTGCACTGTTGGTGGGGATGCAACCTGGTGCAGCCACTGTGGAAAACAGTATGGAGCTTCCTCAGAAAGTTAAAAATAAAACTACTCCATGATCCTGCAGTTGCACTAGGGGTATTTACCCAAAGAATAAAAAAGTACTAATTCAAAGGGATAAATGCACCCCCATGTTTATAGCAGCATTATGTACAGTAGCCAAATCATGAAAGCAGCCCAGATATCCCTTAACTGATGAATGCATAAAGAAGATGTGGTATGTATCTGTGTGTGTGTGTGTGTGTGTGTGTAATGGAATATTACAAAATCACAAATAAGACTGAAATGTTGCCATTTTCAATGACAAGGATGGAGCTAGAGAGATTAATGCTAAGCGAAATAAATTAGTCAGAGAAAGACAAACACCATGTGATTTCACTCATATGTGGAATTTAAGAGAGGAAACAAATGAACAAAGGGGTAAAAAAGAGTGAGAAACAAGCCAAGAAACAGACTCAGAGGGGATAGTTGCGGCAGGATGGGTAAATAGGTGATGGGGATTACGGAATGCACTTGTTATGAGCAGGAGGTGATATATGGAATTGTTTGATCACTATATTGTATACCTGAAAATAGTTAGCACTGTATATTAACTGATTAGAAGTAAATCAAAAACTTAAAAAAAGGAATATATGTCCTAATTTCCTTTTTGGATTTTTCATTGCTACTATATAGAAATGTAACTGATTTGTGTGTTTATATTGTATCTTTAAAGTGTTCTGTTTGATTGTTCATAACAGTTTGTGTGTGTGTGTGTGTGTGTGTGTGCATAAGAACTACCTAGGTTTTTGCACATATAAGATTATGCCCTTTTTGAACATAGATAAACTTACTTCTACCTTTCCAATTTTTATGCCATATATATATATATACACACACATATATATGTGTGTGTGTGTGTGTGTGTGTGTGTGTGTAATGGGTTTGGCTAGAACTTCCAGTACAGTGTTGAATAGAGATCCTCAAGGAGGAAATTCTTGTCTTTTCCCTGATTTTAGAGGAAAAACAATGATCTTTTACCATGAGTATAATGTTAGCTGTGATCTCTTAATTTATAAACTTTATAATGTTAAAATACTTTTATTAAAGAAAAAAGTTTTCTTCAGTTCCAAAATTGTTAACTGTTTTTATCATGAAAGTATGTTTAATTTTGTCTCATGTTTTTTCGCCAAGTACGATAATCATGTACTTTATTTGCCTTCATTTTGTTAATGTATTATATTTATTGATTTTCATATGGTAAACCATTCTTGTATTCCAGGAATAAACCCTTTTTGGTCATTGTATATAATACTCTTTATGTGCCGCTGAATTCTGTGTGTATTATTTTGAGGATTTTTGCATCAATAGTTATCACATATACTGGTTTACACTTTTATTTTCCTGTAGTATTTTTGTTTGGCTTTGTTATCAGAGTAATTCTTGCTTCATAGAATTCATTTGGTAGTGTTTGCTTATCTTCACGGTTTTCTAAGAATTTGAAGAAGATTGACTAAATCATTTTTTAAACATTTGGTAGAATTGTGCAGTGAAGACATCTGGGTCCTGGGCTTTTATTTGTTATGCTAACTCTGCATGTTATTCCCAAATGCATATCAGTACCTATTAAAATGTTTACAAAGGAAAGCTTCCAAGATTATTGGAAAGAACCAGGTTGTGTGATCCTGGAGATCTTCCTTCTATTCTAGCCACCTCCCACAGACTGTGGGATATAGATGAACCACATCACTTTTCTGGGCTTTGGCTTTTCTAATCTGTGAAATGAAAAGTTGGGCTACTGTATCTTAAAATCTGTTTTGATTCTAATGGTTTATGACTCTATGCAAAATGGTTAATATATGATGCTCTGACATAAATGGTTCATCTCATTTACCATTTGTAAAATACTTGCGATGATTGATACACATTGTAAAGGATCGTATATCTCATGTTTTATTTATGTCATTACGCAGTCTAAAATTGCTTATGCTAGATGGGCATATTTTAACATTGTGTCTATGTTATGCCGTAATGAATAGAAACAAATAATTTAATCAACCAATTGCTTCCCTAATTTTAATTAATAACCAATTGTACACATTTTTACTGATTTGACTTTTTTTGGTATGGGGTAGTATCTTAGTCAATTCAGGCTGTATAACAATTTACAATAGATTGGGTGGTTTTTACAACAAACATTTATTTTTCACAGCTCCGGAGGTTAGGAAATCCATGATCAAAGTGCTGGAAGATTTGGTGTCTGGTGAGGACCCCTCTTGGTTTCCAGATGGACATCTTGTTATATCTTCACATAGTGGAAAGTTTCATCTCTTTATCCCCTTATAGCATCATCAATCCGATCATGGTGGCTTCACTTCTATGACCTCATTAAAATCCAATTTTCTCCCAAAATCCCTACCTCCAAATACCATCACATCAGAGACTGGGATTTCAATATAAATTTTGAGGGTACACAAACAACAAATATTCATCCCAAAGGAGGAGGTAGATGCTCTCTTAATCTGTTATAAAATATAAGATATTATTTATATTCAATAAACATGTACAGAAAATTCATTTTTCTGGTACTATTTTAGTCACTATAAGAGATATATATTAGCTTGAGAGATTTTCTCTTCCCTCAAGCAACTTCTTGTCTACTAGCAGAGAAAAAGAAAATATACATTTAAGTAAATGTATAAAAATATACCAATTTTCAGGGTTATATTTTTACTTCAAATTTAACTTTGGGCATACAAAAAGGTTTTTTGAAAATAATCTACCAGTTTTAATAATAAACCAAATAAATTTTATTAAGTGACTAGTTTTAGAATTCATTTTATGTTTCACGTTTGTGGCAATGTTGTGAGTCAAGAGATAGCCGTTGTAGTCTTAGCCTCTCAGTATGATAAAGAGCAAGTCATATAACTGTTTCTCCTAGTTTATTTTTTTTTTCAGGCATGTTTATAATTGCCCGTAGAAACAAATTCATGATGGCTGCTTTATAATTCTTTCCAGGTAATTTCAACATTTCTGTCGTTTTTGGTGTTGGCATCTGTTGGTTGCTGTGTTGTTTTTTTTTTTTTCTCATTCAAGCTGAGATTTTTCTGGTTATTAATATGGTGAAATATTTTCAGTTGTAACATGAACATTGTGATTAGTCTGAGATTATGTACAGTATTTAAATTGTATATTTGAATGGGACTATTCTCACAGTGCATATGTGGGAAAAGTATTCTGTCTCATTATTGCTGAGTGTAGGTAGAAGTCCAGGTTTTCCACTCAGCTTCCACTTACACTTGATATGGGAGAGAACCTTGGTGACCCCTGGACAAAGGTAGAAGTCTAGACTCACCACTCATCTTCCACTGACAGAGAGGAGCAAGGATGTTTTATTGCCACAGAGTGGTAATGGAAGTTCAGGCACCTCACCTGGTCTCTGCTGACATTGCAGAGAAAAGGAAGGGTGCCTTCTTACTACTAGGTAAAGATGGAGGTTCATACATTTGGCCTCCATTAACACTAAGGGGGAAAATATGTCCTTGTTAAAGTTTAATGGGGGCAGACATTCAAGTTCCCTCTCCTGCCTTTACTGGTTATAAGGAATGTGGAGAGCATTTATTTCTGTGGTATTTGCCTGAATTAAGACTGGTATTGTCAAAAATATTTTTGGCTTGGTAGGTCACCCTTTCTTACTTCTTTGGGCAGAGAGGGCACGTGTGTCTTGGAACATTTTTTTCTACCCTTGTTAGTTTTTCTGAGTTTTTTAATACTCCTTCACCAAGTATGGAATTTGGGAGGGAAAAGAAAAACCCAGGGAACTTACAGGTGTGTTGTTCATTACATATCAAGATCCTTGGTCTGCATCACTTCTGTTCATCTTTCAGAGTTTTTGCATGTTTATTTTATACATAATACTCAGGGGGGTTAGCCATATTTAATTGGAAGGATTTACTATATCTTTTCTGAAAACACAAGTCCTTATACTTTTAGCCCCTGAATATGTGAAATGAGGACAATGTAACTGTTGTACAGAACTACCTAATTATTTTAAATCAGATCTTTTAAGATACAGTTTAGATACCATGAAAGTCACATTTTTGATTGTATAGTTGCATAAGTTTTCGAAACTAGTTGTGTAACCATCTCCACAATCATGATATAAATTTCCAAATTATTCTTCATCTATTTTTCAATCAACAACCCACCCCCATCTATAGCTTCATACAGACTTTGATATGTTTTTTATCATTATAGCCTAGCTTTTATTGTCCTAATTTTTATATTTCCTTGTTATTATAAAGTAATATTCCACTGTATGACTATATAACAATTGAGTTATGTGCTCACTGGTTGATAGATATTTGGGAATTTTTGGTGATTATGAACAAAGCTTCTGTGAGTATCACCATACACGTTTTTAAATGAGCTTAAATTGCCATAACTTTTGGGTAAACAACTAGAGAGAGATTGTTGGAACAATATGGTCAGTATACATTTACCTTTATAAGAAATTGCTCAACATTTTTTTTTCTAATATGGTTCTGGAAGTATCATTTATTATAACAACATACTATATACATAAACTCTAGTGCTATGCAATTGTAAAGTAGTAATAAACATTGAATTTAAAATTATTTATAAACAACATTTCTCAATAATTTTTTATTTACTGACTAGAATAATTAATTTATTTTTCTAAACCTCTGCCAAAGCTTCTGGTCAACAGTGTACCAACTAAAGAGGATTTTTATTTGAATGACTTTGCTACCTTGTCCAATGATGCATTCTGTCTACTTAGAAAAACTATTAGGACAAAATTTTCCTTGTACTGCTTATTTTATAATATGTTATTTATGAAATATTTACTCTTTATAAAATCGCCTACTGGGATCAATGTTGACAAATATAAAATCTTTCTTACAGTTATTTAATTATTACCTATTTGTACAATGCTATTAGATAGATTTTTCCCCATTTACTTACATATTACCTAATTACAAAAGGATTTGAGGTGCTTATGAAGTTAACAGTAGTGTAACATAGAAAAATAATTATAAAAATAGAATAAATTTATTTGAGAGAAATTAAGAAATGATATACTTTGAGAAGTTGAAAAATGTTTTATCAGCTATTTATTTTCAAGAATGTCACCTTAAGTAGCTCCTGTGTATTAGATTGCTATGGTTCCCATAATGAAGTACTACAGATTGGGTAGCTTAAACAACAACAATTTAGTTTAAAAAGTTTTCTTAAAAAAAAAAAAAAAAGAAATTGACTTACTTATGGAATCTGGTAATCTGAGATCTAGGGATTTACAGTGTTGATTTCTTCTGAAAGAAGAAGAAATCTCTCTTCTTAGCTTGTAGATAACCTTCATCTCCCTGTGTGTTCACATGGCCTTTCTTTTGTATTCATCTATGTTCTAATTTTCTCTAATATAAAGACACCAGCAATAATGTGTTAGAGCCCACACTAAAGACCTCATTTTAACTTAATTACCCTTTTAAAGATTCTATTTTCAAATACATTCATATTCTGAGGTATTATGTGTTATAATTTGAACATATGGATTTGGTGAGGCATAATTCAGCTCATTAACATCCTGATTTAAAGTCTGTGGACTGAAGAGAGCTAAGACGGTGGCATAGCAGGAGGACCCAAAGACTTGTCTCATCCCTTGAATACAATTAGATAACTGTCATATCATTTAGAATACCCAAGAAATCTACCTGAGTACTGACAGAACAAATTGCACAACTAGAGGGAGAGAAGAGGCCATATCAAGGAAGGTATGAAGTGTGAAGATATGGTGTGGGGGAGAAATGGATCACAAGTGCTGTGGAGGGGACAGAGCCCTGATCATGGAGAAAGGTGAGATAGACTTGAATGCATGGGGATAAGCACAATAACACTTCCCCAAAACCATGGGCTGGGAAAATGAGAGGGGTTGATTTTCATGAGTTTCTGAAACCAGTGTGGCTCAAAGACAGGAGTTGTTTTTCCTTTATTTATTTTTGAGAGAGAGGGGGAGAGAGACAGAGTGCGAGTGGGGAAGGGATAGAGAGGTAGACACAAAATCTAAAGCAGGCTCCAGGCTCTGAGCTGTCAGCACAGAGTCCAATGTAGGTCTTGAACTCACAAGCCATGAGATTAATACCTGAGCTGAAGTCAGACACTTAACTTACTGAGCCACCCAGGCTTCTCACAGACTGTAATTTTAAAGGTTGATGGGCTTGGTTGGGATAGAGACCTGAGAGTGCTGCCCTAATCCTAGAGAGAAGGTAGGCAAATAGCCCCAGGCAGAAGGTGTCATGTGAGAATCCCCTAAAGCTCATGGGGAGGAACTGTCCTCTCTTCTTAGAGGGCATTTGTGAGAGGTGGCATTGGCTCTCTGGAGACAAAAGAGCCAGTGGGCACCATTTCACTCTCCTGTGCTTCAACATAGGTATAGACACACCTGCTTGAAGGCAGCTAACCTCAACACTGGCTGTTTAGCCTTCTTTGTTCCAAATCCCATTCCCCTGCTTTCTGACAGAACGGCCCTTCTCCGTCAAACCTGCAACAGTCCCAGTGTGATAAGACCCTCACAAAAAGAACCAGCCCAGGTCACTACCACACCAAGTATCTAAATTTTGGAGTTTTAAAAGTCAAAATGTCTTGGTTAGGATAGAGCCCAAAATGCACTGGGCTGCTCTGAGCAGGCAAGCAACCCAGAGACAGACAGTGTGAAAACAGTGATCTGAAAAACATCTGGGACACATGAGGGGAAATTATTCATTCTTCTGGGAGTGTTTGCTTGAAAGGAGGAAGCATTGAGACCCCTTTCAAGGGACAAAGGAGCCTGGCTGGCACCATTTCTGTCCCCAGCCCTCCAGCATAGGCCAACTTCAGTGAACAGCACAGTGCCAACACCAGCTGCCTAACCTGCTTACACTAAATCCTGCCCCACTGCACTCTGCTGAAAGTGCTTTTCTGTGGCAAGTGCTCCTAAGGCCCAGCACACAGGCCCCTTCACCAGATGACCAGTGGAAACAACTACACACACCACATCTACTGACCAGAGGATTCTGCAAGCCAGTAGAATGAACTCATTTAACAAACAGACAAGAGCACAACTAGTTAAAACTTGCCACACTCTGGACAAGGTCCAAACACTGTCTACTGTAGGCAAGGAAAATCTCTGCAGATTACTGGCTTTAATGATAGATAAGCCAAAACTCAGCAGCATGGTGCATGCAGCACACACCAGAGACACTCCATGAATTTCCACACCCTGAACACTACATTATCTCTTCGTCATAAAGCCATTATTCTCAGGAACAAGAAATATATAAAAGGGTTTTCTAACACAGAAAAGAAGACGGAGACTTAGACAAAATGTCAAGACAGAAAACTTCATCCCAAAAGAAAGAATAAGACAAGGTCACAGCCAGAGATCTAATCTAAACAGATATAAATAATATGTCTGATGCAGAATTTAAAACAAGAATCATAAGGATACACCCTGAGCTTGAGAAAAGCATGCAAGACATCAGGGAGACCCGTACCACAAATATAAAAGAGTTAAAAGACAATCAATGAGAAATGAAAAATGCAGTATCTGAGATTTGAAACAGTCTAGTGAATGACTACAAGGATGGAAGAAGCAGAGGAACGAATAAGTGATTTGGAAGATAGAATAATGAAAAAATAATGAAGCTGAACAAAATAGAGAAAGAAAAATTATGGATCACTAGAATAGACTTAGAGAACTCAGTGACTCCAGGTTTCTGTTTGTTTGTTTCTTTGTTGTTGTTTTCATTTTCAAGGTTGCATTAGCTATTTGGGGTCTTTTGTGTTTTCAGGGGTGTGAACATTTTGAGAATTTTATTTTTTTTTCCAATCCATGAGCACAGTATATCTTTCCATTTATTTCTGTTTTGTTCAATTTCCTACAACAATGTCTTTGTAGTTTCCAGTTTATTAATCTTTCACCTCTTGTCTTAAATTATTCCTGATCATTTTATTCTTTTTGATGCTATTGTTAATGGGATTGTTTTTACTTAACTTTCTAATAGTTCACTATTACTGCATTAAAACACAACTGATTTTTGTGTATTTATTTTGTTTCTTGCCAAATTACTGAATTTATTATTTCTGTGTGTGTGCAAGTGTGTGTGTATGTGTGAAGTCTTCAGGATATAAGATCATGTCTTTTACAAAGAGACACAACTTTACTATTTTATGTTTTGGATTTTACCCCCCTTTTTCTTGCCTGATTTCTGGTCATGGCGTCAAGTACCATGTTGAATAAGAATGATGTAAGTTGTCAACCCTGTATTATTAATCTTCTTAGATGAAGATCTTTCAATCTTTCACTGTGGCCTATATTTGCTGTGGGCTTGTATGTATAGCCCTCTGCCCATTTTTCTTTATATATTTTGTATGAGTTGTATAATTTATTTGTGCATTTAGGTTATTAACCCCTTATCAGATATCTCATTTGCAAATATATTTTTTTTCCATTTATAGGTTGCTTTTTTGTTTTGCTGATATTTTTCTTTGCTGAGCACAAGTTTTTTTTTTTTAAATTTTTATTTTGGTGTAATACCAATAGTTTAATTTTGCTCTTGTTTCCGTTCCTGAGATTACATATCTAGATAAATGTTTCTATGGATAATGCCAAAGAAATTACTGCCTAGGTTTCTTCTAGGAGTTTTATAGTTTCAGGTCTCACATCTAGATTTTTAATCTATTTTGAGTTTATTTTGGTGTATGGTATAAGACAGTGGTCCCTTTTATTTTTTTGCATATTGATGTGCAGTTTTTCCAACATCATTTTTGAAGACTGTCTTTTCATGAAATGAACATTCTCTCCCCCTCTGTCATTGATTAATTGACCATATAAGAGTGGGTTTATTTCAGGGTTCTTTATTCTGTTCAAGTGATCTATATGTCTATTTTTGTGCCACTACCATTCCATTTTGATTGCTAGAGCATTGTCTTATATCTTGAAAACTAGGATTATGATACCTCCAAGTGGTGTTGTTCTTTCTCAAGACTGAATTAACTATTCAGGTCTCTTGTGGTTCCATACAAATTTTAGTTTGATTTTACCTAGTTCTGTGAAAAATGCAGATGGTATGTAATAGGGATCATATTAAATGTGTAGATTCCTTTGGGTAGTATGGGAATATTAATGATATTGATTCTTCCAATCCAGGAGCATTGGATATCTTTCAATTTGCTTGTGAAAAATGACTTTTTTTAATTACAAAACAGTATCTATTCATTATGGAAAATTTGGATCATATTCTACTTAGTATTTTCAACCCCTTTGGGGATAAAGTCATACTTTTCAGTAATATATCAAATTTGAGAGTGCCTCTCCATTTTAATGGAGACAGTGTTTACATTTTCCTGTCAGTGTTTATAAAATTTCAATTCATAATGATCCAAATAATCTGCCTACTATTGTTAGATTTAAAAATAAAAAAAAATACAGTTGGATGCAGAGCTAAATTAACTAACTGTTTAGTATAAGCATGCTTCAAATATTGTCTTGGATTTTGACTTTCAAATTTATGACCTGAACTTTAATGTTATTCTCTGCTTTTTATTTTTTTAATGTTTACTTATTTTTGAGACAGAGACAGAGCACGAACAGGGGAGAGTCAGAGAGAGAGGGAGACACAGAATCTGAAACAGGCTCCAGGCTCTGAGCTGTCAGCACAGAGCCTGATGTAGGGCTCAAACTCACGGACCACGAGATCATGACCAGAGCCAAAGTTGGGCGCTTAACCGACTGAGTTAACCAGGCACTCCAAATGTTATTCTCTGCTTTTTAGAGAATAAAACTAATGATTCAGAATAACAAAAAAGATCAAAAAATTTTATTAAGGAATTAATAAAAAACAAAACCAAACACAAATATATCACAGATCTTAGGACACATGTAGTCTACTCTCCCATACTTACTAGTGTCTCCAGTCCCACATGGTGAGAGGAAGGTCTTTTTATTTTTAAGGTTTACATCTCTATGCTTTATTTTTTGTGTAAGTAATAATATCATTAAAGTTTAGCAATTCTTCAGATTATGCATTTTATTAATATATCATGTTTTATTTTCTTTTTTTAATATGAAATTTATTGTCAAATTGGTTTACATACAACATCAAGTGCTCATCCCAACAGGTGTGCTCCTCAATACCCACCACCCACCCTCTCCTCCCTTCCACCCCCAATCAACCCTCAGTTTTTTTTCTGTTTTTATGAGTCTCTTATGTTTTGAGAAGGTCTTTATTAAAGTAGAGATATTCAGAACCAAGTAGGTTTTGTAGTCAGACATGCCTGCCACAAATTCGCAACTTTCAATTCCTTATCTGCAAAATTCAGTAGTATCTACATAAAATGGGTGGTATGAATAAGTAAATGGCATAACATGAATAAGGTTAGGGTATATAGGTCTCTGGTTATTTCTTCAGTCAAGTAAAAGAAAATTAAACTACATTTACTAAACTCTACTAGTGAAAATCTTGAAACAACTATATTTTAGATTTTGCTTTTATTTGCTATGAAAATTTTTAAATACACCCAAAGGTATAAAGAGTATTAACAATGAAATTCCATGTATATAATATCCAACTTTAAGAATTATAAACATTTTGCCATTCTCATTCTCTTTCTTGCTGTTTAATTCTATTTTATATCCCAGATCAAATATACTTTTACCCATGAATAATTCAATATATGTTAGAAAGATTTTAAAAATAAGTATTAAATTCCTTTTCCAAATGTACCTGGAAATTTGAATGACCTCCCACATTCTTTATTTTTATTTTTAGTTTTTAATTTTTTTTTACATTTTTTACTATGAAATTTATTCTGAAATTGGTTTCCATACAACACCCAATGCTCATCCCAACCAGTGTCCTCCTTAATTCCCAACACCCACTCTCCACTACCTCCCACCCCACATAAACCCTCAGTTTATTCTCAGTTTTTAAGAGTCTATTATGGTTTGGTTCTCTCCCTCTTTAACCTCTTTTTTTTCTTCACCTCCCCTATAGACTTCCGTTAAGTTTCTCAGGATACACATAAGAGAGAAAACATATGGTATCTGTCTTTCTCTCTATGACTCATTTCACTTAGTATAACATTCTCCAGTTCCATCCATGTTGCTCCAAAGACCGTATTTCATTCTTTCTCATTGCCAAGTAGTATTCCATTGTGTATAAAAACCACAATTTCTTTATCCATTCATCAGTTGATAGACATTTAGGCTCTTTCCATAATTTGGCTATTGTTGAAAGTGCTGCTATAAACATTGGGGTACAAGTGCCCCTACACATCAGCACTCCTGTATCCCTTAAGTAAATTCCTAGCAGTGTTATTGCTGTGTCATAGGGTAGATCTATTTTTAATTTTTTGAGGAACCTCCACACTGTTTTCCAGAGCAGCTGCACCAGTTTGCATTCCCACCAACAGTGCAAGAAGGATCCCATTTCTCCACATCCTCTCCAGCATCTATAGTCTCCTGATTTGTTCATTTTAGCCACTCTTACTGGTGTGAGATGGTATCTTCAGTGTGGTTTTGTTTTGTATTTCCCTGATGAGGAGTGACGTTGAGCATCTTTTCATGTGCCTGTTGGCCATCTGGATGTCTTCTTTAGAAAAGTGTCTATTCATGTCTTCTTCCCATTTCTTTCCTGGATCAAAAAAAAAAATGTAGAGCAGATCAATGAAACCAAGTGTTGGTTTTTTGAAAAAATAAACAAAATTGATAAAACTCTAGCCAGGCCTCTCAAAAATAAAAGGGAGATGACCCAAATAGATAAAATCATGAATAAAAATGGAATTGTTGCAACCGATGCCTCATAAATACAAGCAATTATCAGGGAATACTAGGAAAAATTATATGCCAACTGGACAAGCTGGAAGAAATGGACAAATTCCTAAGCACCCACCCACTTGCAAAACTCAAACAGGAAGAAATAGAAAACTTTAACAGACCAATAATCATCAAAGAAATTGAATCAGTTATCAAAAATCTTCTAACAAATAAGAGTCCAGGACCAGATGGCTTCCCTGGGGAATGCTACCAGACATTCAAAGCAGAGATAATATCTATCCTTCTCTAGGTGTTCCAAAAAGTAGAAAGGGAAGGAAAACTTCCAGACTCATTCTATGAAGCCAGCATTACTTTGATTCCTAAACCAGAGAGAGACCCAGCAAAAAAAGAGAACTACAGGCCAATATCTCTGATGAATATGGATGCAAAAACTCTCAATAAGATGCTAGCAAATCGAATTCAACAGCATTTAAAAAGACTTATTCACCATGATCAAGTGTGATTCCTTCCTGGGCTGGAGGGCTGGTTCAACATTTGCAAATCAATCAATGTGTTACATCACATTAATAAAATAAAAGAAAAGAACCATGTGATCCTGTGAATCCATATAGAAAAAGCATTTGACAAAATTCAGCATCCTTTCTTAATAAAAATCCTCGAGAAAGTCGGGATAGAAGGAACATACTTAAACATCATCAAAGCCATTTATGAAAAGCCCACAGCCAATATCATCCTCAATGGGGAAAAACTGAGAACTTTCCCCCTGAGATCAGGAACATGAGAGGGATGTCCACCCTTACTGCTTAGTGTTGGACTAAGTGTTTAACATAGTGTTGGAAGTGCTAGCATCAGCAATCAGACAACAAAAGGAAATCAAAGGCATCAAAATTGGCAAAGATGAAGTTAAGTTTTGACTTTTTGCAGATGACATGATATTATACGTGGAAAGTCTGATAGACTCCACCAAAAGTCTGTGAGAACTGATACATGAATTCAGCAAAGCTGCAGGACACAAAATTAATGTACAGAAATCAGTTGCACTCTTATACGCTAATAATGAAGTAACAGAAAAACAAATAAAGAAACTGATCCCAGTCACAATTGCACCAAGAATCATAAAATACCTAGGAATAAATCTAAACAAAGATGTAAATGATGTATATGCCAAAAAACTTTAGAAAGCTTACAAAGGAAATTGAAGAATATACAAAGAAATGGAAAAACATTCCGTGTTCAATGATTGGAAAAGAAATATTGTTATAATGTCAATACTACCCAAAGCTATCTACAGATTCAATGCAATCTCAATCAAAATTGCACCAGCATTCTTCTTGAAGCTAGAACAAGCAATCCTAAAATTTGTATGGAACCACAAAGACCCCAAATAGCCAAAGTAATATTGAAGATGAAGACCAAAACGGGAGGCCTCACAATCCCAGACTTTAGACTCTGCTACAAAGTTGCAGTCATCAAGACAGCAAGGTATTGGCACAAAAACAGACACATAGACCAATGGAATAAAATAGACACTCCAGAATTGAACCCAAAAAAGTATGGCCAACTAATCTTTGACAAAGCAGGAAAGAATATCCAATGGAAAAAAGACAGTCTCTTTCACAAATGGTGCTGGGAGAACTGGACAGCAACATGCAGAAGGATGAAACTAGACCACTTTCTTACACCATTCACAAAAATAGACTCAAAATGGATAAAGGACTTTAATGTGAGACAGGAAACCATCAAAACACTAGAGAAGAAATCAAGGAAAAACCTCTCTCACCTCAGCCACAGCAGTTTCTTACTTGACACATCTCCAAAGGCAAGGGAATTAAAAGCAAAAATGAACTACTGGGACCTCATTAAGTTTAAAAAGCTTCTGCACTGTAAAGGAAACAATCAACAAAACTAAAAGGCAACCAATGGAATGTGAAAAGATATTTGCAAATGGCATATCAGACAAAGGGCTTGTATCCAACATTTATAAAGAACTCACCAAACTCCACAGCCTCCCACATTCTTTAAATCAAATATCATCATAAAATAAGTCAAATAAATTTTATGTTTCCTAAATGCATATAAAACTTTTGTTTACACTATGCTCTAGTCCATTTAGTGTGCAATAACATTATGTCAAAAATGTACATTAATTAAAATCTTTTGCTAAAAAAGTGCTAACCAACTTCTGAGGTTTTACTGAGTCATTATCTTTTTATTGAAGGATGGTCTTGCCTCCATGTTGCTGACTGTGCACTGATTAAGATGGTGGGCTGATGAAGGTTGATGTTGCTGTTATAATTTCTTAAAATAAGGCAAAATAGAAGTTTCCCACAAGGAACTTCTCCAGGAAAAAAAGAACTGGCAGATGCCATTCTGTTCTCCCACCCCTTACCACAGACACATAGACACTTATAGAAAGCAGCACAAAGCTGGTTCACACTACCTAACTTGCTTGCACTGTACCCTGTACCTGCAGAAAAAATACTCTATCCATCAAGGTTATCATTTAGAATAGGACAAATGAACAGCTTCTCAGACAAACAAAAACTAAGTATCTCAAGACCATTATACCAACCCTACAAAAAATATTAAACGGGATTCTTTGAGTGGAAAGGAAAGACCATAAGTGAAAGTATGACACATAGGAAACAAAAAGCAGTAAAAATAGGTATTTCTTTAAAAAAATCAAGAGGGTAAGAAAATAAATGGATGTCAAATGACACCATATACCTAAAACTGGGGGCAGAAGATTAAGAATGGATTCAAACTTAAGCAACCATCAACTTAATATGGACTGCTATGTGCAGATGTAATATACAAACCTAATGGTAAGCACAAATAAAAAATCAGTAATAGATGTGACAAAATTAAAGACAAAGGAATCTATGTATATCACTGAAGAAAAACAGCAAACCATGGAAGATAGATAAAAAAGGATCAGAGAAAAACTACAAAAGGAACCACAAAACAGTAACAAAATTGCAGTAAATACATATCTATAAATAATTCCTTTGAATGTAAATCAGCCAAATGTTCCAATCAAAAGACATAAGGTGACAGAGTGAATAATAATAATACATCATTTCATTTCAGACCTAAAAACACCTGCAGATTGAAAGTCAGGGAATGGAGAAACATTTATCATGCAAGTGGAATTCAAAAGAAAGCAGGAGCAGCAACAATCTTATTAGAAATATTAGACTTTAAAACAAAGACTATACCAAAAGATGAAAAAAGGACACTAAATAATAATAAAAAGTACAATGAAACAAGAAGATATAACAATTGTCAATTTTTATGTGAGAACCAAAATACATAACACAATTAACAAATATAAATAAAGTAATTGATAAGTATACAATAATACTGGGGGACATTAATACCCCACTTACATAGATGGACAGACCATTAAAACAAAACAAAACAAAACAAAACAAAACAAAACAAAAAAGCCAGCTAGCAAACAGTGACTTTGGAGTTAAGTTGGTGGAGTAGAATCGGGACTCTGAGATTGTTTTGTCCCTAAAACACAGCTATATCGGCAACAAACCATTTTGGACATGTAGGAAATTGATCTGAGGATTAAAACAACAATCTGCATAATTTGAGCCACAGAATATGGCAGGTATGTGGTTCAGAGAGGTAAACTTGGTAATAGAAAAGTTAATGTGCCACAGATGGTAAGGGGGTATTTTTGTGGAGAGAGGACAGAAAAATATAGAGAAAAGAGGGAGGGGGAGCACAGCATAGTGGAATCAAGGAGGAAAAGTAATCACCCTGAAATTGGAGAGAGAGAGAGAGAAAGGGTGAAAACACTCGCAGGAGACTGAACAAGAAATCTGTTCCCTAAAACCATTGACAGGGAAATAGGAGAGGGTTTCAATATTGCCAGGTTTCTATAAACATGGAGCACAGAGTCTGAAGTTTCAGAGATCAGTGGCCTGGAAGTGTTTCAGCCGGGAAGTAGGGCTAATCCCCAGAAGCAGGCAGCAGAGTCTGAGGGATCCATGTGTCACACGTAGAGAAGTGGTTCCCCTGCTTGGAGTGCATTTGGTAGAGGTGATACAGCCTCCATGTGGGCAAAAGTCCTGGTGGACACTGGAGAACAGCCACGTTTACTGATATTGGAACAAAGATGCCAGATGAGTACAGAAAAACCTGGCACTGGCTTTGTGTTGTGATTTATAATAAACTCTGAGCCTCTGCCACTGTGCAATCATGAGAACAATTTCTGGGACAAGATGGTACCCTGCCATTGCTCAGCAAGACCCCTTCTGGGATAATCTGTGCATGTCCATGCTGCAGGTGTCTCTGGAGTGTTGGGTTTTGAAACACATCCCCATCTGAGATAAATTCTAGAGGGAGGTGCTGCCTGGAAGGCAGACAGCTTGGACACAGACAGGGTAAATGCTGGGAACTGACGGAAGCCTGAAACAAAGGAGTGATTGCACATCTGTGAGGGCATGGAATTTTTACACCATGGGTGAAGCCATTTTCATCTCTAGTGCACGTGTGTTGGCACACACACTGATTGACCACAGTGAGATAAGCAGTGCCACCAAGTGCAGAAAAGAGCCTTCAAAGAAAGTCCAACCCACCTGTGACTTCCAGGCACAACCCACAGAAGGCAAGCACAAATCCTTTCCACCCACTTAGTCCATGGACCATAGTGTACTACAAGGCTTCAGTTCTGGGGGAAACTGGAACTAACTTCATTCAGGTTTCATTCTGTTTGCTTGTTTGTTTGTTTTCTTTGCTTCTATTTTTGCTTATGTTGTTTTCTGTTTTCTTTATTTCCCTTTTCTTTCATGGATGTAGAAAGTAAATTTTTTATTCTATTTTATTTTCTTTATTTTATGTTATTCTATTTTATTGTTTAAATTTTTAAAAAGTTTTAAGTTTTTAAACTTCTTTTCTCTTTTTTCACTTATCTATCAAGCTTCTTCCAACAAGCAGACAGAAACACACCTAGGATCTAGCTTCCTCTATTTAGTTATTTGTTTTGTTTTTGCTTTTCATTTTTATTTTTTAATTTATTAATTTTTTTCTTCTTCCAAAATGACAAGACAAGGGAATTCACGCCAAAAAAAGAGCACTAAGAAATTACAGACAGGGATTTAATCAACACAGAAAAAAAGTAAAATGTACGAATTAGAATTTGAAACCATGGTTATAAGAATAGTGGGGTTGCAAAAGTGCATAGAACACCAGAGAATCTCTTTCTGCAGAAATAAAAGAACTTAAATCTATTCAGGCCAAATTTAAAAGTGCCATAACCAAGATGCATTCTCGAATGGCTGCTGTTATGGCACAGATGGATGAAGCAGGACAGCGAATCAGTAATATAGAAGATAAAATTATGGAAAACAATGAAACAGAAAAAAGAGGGAAGGAAAGTAAAAGATAATGATACAAAACTTAGAGAACTCAATGATATATTAAAGAATATCATATCATAGGAATCCAAGTAGATGAAGAGAGAGCAAAAAGGACAGAAGATTTATGTGAGAAAATTATAGGTGAAAACTTCTCTTATCTGAGTAAGGACACAGACAAAAAATCCAAGGAGTGCAGAGAACTCCCATTAGATTCAACAAAAACTGACCATCACCAAGGCATGTCATGTCAAATTCACAAAGTACACAGACAAGGAAGAAAAGAATCATAAAAGCAAGAAGGGGAAAAAAAAATTTAACCTACAAGGGAAGACAGATCAAGCCCATAGCAGATATGTTGACAGAAACTTAGCCAACCAGAATGGAGTGGCAATAAATATGCAATGTGCTGAATGGGAAAAATATGCAGGCAGGAATTCTTTATCCAGCAAGACTGTCATTCAAAATAGAAGGAGAGATAAAGAGTTTCCCAGAAAAACAAAAACTAAAGGAGTACATGACCACTAAACCAGCCCTTCCAGAAATTTTAAGTAGTACTCTATTAGTGGAGAAAACAAAACAAACAAAACAAAATAAAACAAAACAGAAGCAACAAAGACTAGAAAGGACCAGAGAACATCACCAGTAACACCAACTCTGCAGGCAAAACATTGAAACTAAATTCCTATCTTTCAATAAACACTCTGAATGTACATGGACTAAGTGCTCTAATTAAAAGATATAGGGTATAAGAATGGATAAAAAACAAACAAACAAGATCCACATCTATGCTGCTTACAAGACTCATTTTAGACATAAAGACACCTGCAGATTGATACTGAGGGGATGGAGAAACATGTATCATGCTAATGGACATCAAAATAAAGCTAGAGCAACTCCACTTATATCAGACAAACTAGATTTAAAAACGAAGACTGTAACAAGAGATGAATGGCATTATATCACAATTAAGTGGTCTATCCACCAAGAATGATTTTAAGTCATCTATGATTAATGATTTCAAATACCTATGCCAATAACTTATGGGAACCTAAATACATAAAAATTAATCATAAACATAAAGAAACTCATTGATAAAATAGAATAATAGGAGGGGAATTTAACACCCTACTTACAGAAATGGACAGATCATCTAGCAAAAAATCAACAAGAAAACAATAGCTTTGAATGATACACTGGTCTGAATGGAATTAACCAGTATATTCAGAACATTTCATCCCAAAACAGCAGAATACACATTATTTTGACTGCACATGTAATATTCTCCAGAATAGATCACATACTGGTCACAAATCAGCCTTCAACAAGTACAAAAAGCTCGAGATCCTATCATGCAAATATTCAGACCACAACTTTATGAAACTTGAAATAAAACATAAGAAGAAATTTGGAAATACAATAGGTTATAGAATATACTACTAAAGAATGAATGGATTAATCAAGAAATTAAAGAAGAAATAAAAAACACATATGGAAACGAATAGAAATGAAAATACAACTGTCCAAAACTTTGGGATGCAACAAAGGCAGTCATAAGAGGGAATTATATAACAATCCAGTCCTTCCTACAAAGGAAGAAATGTCTCAAATACACATCCTAACATTACACCTAAATAATACGGAAACAGAATAGCACATAAAGTCCAAAACCAGCAGAATAAAGGAAGTAAAGTTTAGAACAGAAATAAATAATATCTAAACCAAAAAACAGTAGAACAGATCAAACTAGGAGCTGGTTCTTTGAAATAATCAACAAAATTGATTATGGCTAGCCAGATTTGTCACAAAGTAAAGAAAAAGACCCAAATAAATAAAACTTCAAATGAAAGAGGAGAGTTCACCAACAGCACCACAGAAATACAAACAATAATAAGATATAATTATGAGAAATTTTATGCCAAAAAATTGGCCAATATGGAAGAAATGAGTACATTCATAGAAACATATAAAATACCCAAACGGAAACAGAAAGAAATAGCAAAATTGAACAGATCCATAACTAGCAAAGAAATGGAATCGGCAATCAAAAATCTCCCAATAGACAAGGGTCCAGGGCCGAATGGCTTGCCAGGGGAATTCTATCACTCATTTAATGAAGAGTTAGTACCTATTATTTTGAAACTGTTCCTAAAATAGAAACAGAAGAAAAACATCCAAACTCATTCTATGAGGCCATTTCCTTGATTACAAAACTAAAGACCCCACTAAAACGGAGAATAACAGACCAATTTCCTTGATGAACATGTATGCAAAAATTCTCAACAAGATACTAGCAAACTGAATCCAACAACACATTAAAGAAATTATTTACCACGGTTAAGTGGGATGTATTCCTGGACTACAGGGGTGGTTCAATATATGCAAATTAATGTGATACATCATATAATGAAAGAATAAGAACCACATGATAGATGCAGAAGATAAGATAAGATGCAGAAGATAGATAAGAACCAATAGATGCAGAAAAAGTATTTGACAAAATATAGCATTCTTTCTTGATAAAAACCCTTAGGAAAATAGGGACAGGAGTAACATACCTCAACACCATAAAGGCCATATTCAAAAGACCCACAGCTGATAGCATCCTCAATGGGGAAAAACTGAGATCTTTTCCCCTAAGGTCCAGCACATGGCATGGAGGGCCACTCTCACCACTGTTGGTTATCATAGTATTTGATGTTCTAGCCTCAGTAATAAGACAACAAAAAGAATCAAAGGCATAGATATCAGCAAGGAAGAAGTCAAACATTCACTCTTCCCAGATGACAAGAAACACTACATGGAAAATCGAAAAAAAACTACACCAAAAAACTGATAGAACCAATACATGAATTGAGCAAAGTCCTAGGATATAAAATGAATGCACACAAATCAGTTTCATTTCTATACACCAATAATGAAACATGAGAAAGAGAAACCAAGCTATCTATCCCATTTACAGTTGCACCAAAACCATAAGATATTTAGGGATAATGCTAACCAAAAAGGTAAAGGATCTGTACACTGAAAACTATAGAAAGCTTATGAAGGAAGTTGAAGAAGACACAATGAAATGGAAAATCATTCCATACTCATGGATTGGAAGAACAAATATTGTTAAAATGTGTACATTAACCAAAGCAATCTACAACTTCAATGCAATTCCTATCAAAATAACACCAGCATTCTTTACAGAACTAGAAAAAACAATTCTAAAATTTGTATGGAACCAGAAAAGACCCCAAATAGCCAAAGAAATATTGAAAAAGAAAACCAAATATGGAGGCATCAGGCTTTCAGACTACAAGCTGCAATAATAAAGACAGTATGGAACTGGCACAAGAACAGATACATAGAGCAATCAAATGGAATAGAGAACCCAGAAATGGATCATAATTGTATGGCTAATGAATCTTTTATAAAGCAGGAAATGATATCCAATGGAAAAAAAAAAGACAGACTCTTCAGCAAATGGCATTGGGAAAATTGGGTAGTGACACACGAATGAACATGGACCACTTTCTTACACCATACACAAAAATAAATTAAGAATGGATGAAAGACCTAAATATAAGACAGGAAACCATCAAAATATTAGAGAAAACAGGCAACAACCTCTTTGACCTTGGCCACCACAGCAACTTCTTTCTAGACATGTTTATAGAAGTAAGGGAAACAAAAGCAAAACTGAACTATTGGTACTTCATCAACATAAAAAAAAACCTTCTGCATATGGAAGGAAACAACAAAACTAAAAGGCAACTGATGGAATGGAAGAAGATATTTGCAAGTGAATAGTGGATAAAGGGTTAGTATCCAGAATCTATAAAGAACCTATCAAACTCAACACCCCCCCAAAAAAACAATTGGCAGAAGACATGAACATACATTTTTCAAAAGAAAATATCCAGTTGGCTAACAGACACATGAAAAGTTGTTTAACATCACTCATCATCAGGGAAATACAAATCAAGTCACAATGAGGTACTACCTCATACCTGTCAGAATAGTTAAAATTAACAACTCAGGAAACAACAGATGTTGGCTAGTATGCAGAGAAAGGGGAACAGTTTTGCAGTTTTTGTGAGGTTGAAAACTGGTGCAGCCACTCCATATGGAGTGGCTCAAAAAAATCTGTATGGAGATTCTTCAAAAAATAAAAATATAACTACCCTACAACCCAGCAATTTCACTTCCAGGTATTTATCCAAAGGATACAAAAATACTGATTTGAAAGGGCACTTGCACCTCAATGATTATAGCAATAGCCAAATTATGGAAAGAGCCCAAATGTACATTGACTGAAGAATGGATAAAGAAGATATTATATATATATATATATATATATATATATATATACACACACACACACACACACACACACACAATGGAATACTATTCAGCAATTAAAAAAATGAAATCTTGGCATTTGCAACAATGTGGAAGTAGCTAGAGTATATCATGCTAAGCGAAATAAGTTAGACAAAGACAGATATATGATTTACTCATGTGGAATTTAAGAAACAAAACAGATGCACATCGGGGAAGTGAAGGAAAAATAAGAAAGAAAAAACAGAGAGGGAGACAAACAAAAAGAGACTCTTAACTATAGAGAACAAACATAGGGTTGCTGGAGGTTTGGTGGGTTGTGTGATGGGCTAAATGGTGATGGGCGCTTAGGAGGGAACTTGTTAGGATGAGTATTGGGTGTTATATGTAAGTGATGAATCACTAAATTCTATTCCTGAGACCATTATTACACTATATGTTAACTAAGTTGGATTTAAATTTAAAAAATAAAAAATAAAAAATAAAAAAGAAACAATGGCTTTCAATGACAAACTGGATCAGATGGATTTTACAGATATATTCAAACACTCCATCTTAAAATAGCAGAATAAACATTTTTTTAAATTTTTTTTAACGTTTATTTATTTTTGAGACAGAGAGAGACAGAGCATGAACGGGGGAGGGTCAGAGAGAGGGAGACACAGAATCTGAAACAGGCTCCAGGCTCTGAGCTGTCAGCACAGAGCCTGATGCGGGACTCGAACTCACGGACCGCGAGATCATGACCTGAGCCAAAGTCGGCCGCTTAACCGACTGAGCCACCCAGGCGCCCCAACAGAATACACATTTTTTATGGGCCTACAGTACATTATTCAGAATAGATCACGTATTAGGCCACAAAGCAATCCTCAACAAATTCAACATTTTAAAAATCATACCATGCATCTTTTCTCACCCCAAATGGTATGACATGAGAAAACAACCATAAGAAAAAAACTAGAAAGACCTTATAGACTTGAAAGTTAAGTAACATGCTATGAAACAATGAATGTGTCAACTGAGAAATAAAAAAAAAACAACAAAATAAAAAAAAGTACATAGAAACAAATACAACTTAAAACTCTGCAATCCAAAACATTTGAGATGCTGAAAAATCAATTTGAAGACAGAAGTTTATGGCAATATAGGCTTATAAATAAAGAAGCAAGAAAGATCTGAAATAAACAACTTAATCTTACACTGAAAGGAGCTAGAAAAATAGGAACAGACAAAAGCCAAAGCCACTAGTAGGAAGGAAACAATAAAGGTAAGGGCAGAAATAAATGATACCAAATGATACAAAAAAAAAAAAAATCAATAGAACAGAGC
>NC_064817.1:65424935-65439565 GCF_023721935.1 Panthera uncia | reverse complement strand
CTTCTCTTCCCCTCTCCTAGGGGCGGGATTCACTGTGGGGTGGCGTGTCCCATCTGGGCTACTTGCACACCGCCAGGCTTGTGTTGCTGGGGATCTGGCGTATTAGCTGGGGTGGGTAGGCAAGGTGCACGGGGGGTGGAGGGGCAGGCTTAGCTCGCTTCTCCTTAGGTGATCCACTCCAGGAGGAGTCCTGTGGCAGCGGGAGGGAGTCAGATCCACTGCCGGAGGTTTGGCTCCGCAGAAGCACAGAGTTGGGTGTTTGCGCGGAGCGAGCAAGTTCCCTGGCAGGAACTGGTTCCCTTTGGGATTTTGGCTGGGGGATGGGCGGGGGAGATGGCGCTGGTGCCTTTGTTCCCCGCCAAGCTGAGCTCTGCCGTCCGGGGGCTCAGCAGCTCTCCCTCCCTTTGTCCTCCAGCCTTCCCGCTTTCCGAGCAGAGCTGTTAACTTATGACCTCCCAGACGCTAAGTCGCGCTTGCTGTCGGAACACAGTCCGTCCGGCCCCTCCGCTTTTGCCAGCCAGACTCGGGGGCTCTGCTTGGCCGGCGAGCCGCCCCTCCGCCCCGGCCCCCTCCAGCCAGTCCGTGGAGCGCGCACCGCCTCGCCGCCCTTCCTACCCTCTTCCGTGGGCCTCTCGTCTGCGCTTGACTCCGGAGACTCCCTTCTGCTAATCCTCTGGCGGTTTTCTGGGTTCTTTAGGCAGGTGTAGGTGGAATCTAAGTGATCGGCAGGACGCGTTGCGAGCCCCGCGTCCTCCTACGCTGCCATCTTCCGGAACCTCTAGAAGCTGGTTCTTTGAAAAGATCAACAAAATTGACAAATTTCTACACAGATTCATTACAACACACACACACACACACACACACACACACACACCATAAAGAACTCAAATAAACAAAATCCCAAATGAAATAGGAGAAATAACCAATGCCAGAGAAATACAAATAATTGTCAGAGAATATTATGAAAAATTATATGCCAACAAATTAAGCAAACTAGAAGAAATGGATAAATTCCTAGAACCATATAAATTACCAAAAGTGAAGCTGGAATAAAAGAAATCTTGAACATACATATTACCAATAAGGAGATTGAATTAGTAATTCAAAAGCTCCCAGGAAAAAAAAAAAGTCCAGGACCAGATGACTTCACAGGAGAATTCTACCAAACATTTAAAGAAGAGTCAATAGCTATTCTCAAACTCTTGCTACTTGCAATTATGTGGATGAAGCTAGAAAGTATAATGTTTAAGCAAAATAAGTCAGAGAAAAACAAATGTTTTCACTCATATGTGGAATTTAAGAAGAAAACAAATATTCAAAGGGAAGAGAAAAAGAATGAAGAGCAAGACAGTCCAAGAAACATATTCAACTACAGAGAACAAACTGATGGTTAACAGAACAAAGTGGGCATGGGATGGGAATCTTGGGAATTAAAGAGTGCACTTGTGATAAGCACTGGGTGATGTATGGAATTGTTGAATTACTATATTGTACATCTGAAACTGATATATCTATGTTAACCATTTTGGATGTAAAAAACAAAAGTTTCCCACTTTGTCTTTTCCTTATGAATGATTTTTCCTTAATTTTTGATGTTATTTGATAGAATTTTACCAATAGATTTTACCTATAGAATTTCTTTCAAAATTAGAGTCAATCTTCTTAAACCCTGTCATTGCTTTATCAAACAAGTTTATGTAATATTCTAAATATTTTGTTGTCCTTTTAACAATCTTCACAGCATCTTCAACAGGAGTTGAGTCCATCTCAACAAACCACTTCATTTGCTCATTCATAAAATCGACTCCTCATTTGTTAAAGTTCTATCTTTAGATTGTAGCAATTCAGTCATATCTCAGGCTCTACTTGTAATTTTACTTCCCTTGCTATTTACACCACGTCTCCAGTTAAGTTTTTTCACTGCACACTTGGACCTATCAAAGTCATCTATAAGGGTTGGAATTAACTTCTTTCTAATTCCTGTTAATGTTGATAGCTTTACCTCTTCATGTTCATAATGACATCTAGAATGGTGAATTCTTTCTAGAAGATTTTCAGATTACTTTGCCCCGATCCATCATAAGAATCATGATCTATGACAGATATAGCCATATGAAAATAGATTTCCTCTATGACTTGAAAGTTGAAATTACTCCTTGATCCATGGGCTACAAAATGGATATTGTGTAAACAGGCATGAAAACAGCATTAATTTTGTTGCACATATCCTCAGAGTTATTGGGTGACCAGGTGCATTGTCAATAAGCAGTAATACTTTAATAGAAATCCTTTTCTCTGAACAGAAATCTTCAACATTGGGCCTATAATATTCAGTAAATTATGTTATAAAGAGATGTGCTGTCATTCATATTTGTTGCTTCATTTATAGAACACAGGAAGAGTAGCCTCCTCATATTTCTTAAGGACCCTTGGATTTTCAGAATGGTGGATGAACACTGACATCAATTTAAAGTCATCAGCTGTATTGGCCCCCAACAAGAGTCAGTCTGTCCTTTGAAGCTTTGAACCAGGAACTGACTTCTCTCTAGCTATGAGAGTTCTAGTAGGCATTCTCTTCTATATAATGTAGCTTAGAAAACAATTTCATATAAAGTAAAAATCTGTTGCTTTATATAGATATATTTATTAATTATCATAGCTAGATATTCTTGATGACCTGCTGCAGCTTCTACATGAGCACTTCCTACTTCACCCTGCATTTTTAAATTATGGAGATAGCTTCTTTCCTTAAACCTCATGAACCAACCTGCCAGCTTCAAAATTTTCTTTTGCAGCTTCCTCACTTCTCTCAGCTTTCATAGAGTTGAAGAGAGTTAGGGCCTTGCTCTGGGTTAGGTTTTGGTCTAAAGGAATATTATGGCCTGCTTAATCTTCTATCCAGACAATTAAACTTTCTCCATATCAACCATAAGCCTGTTTTGTTTTCTTTTCGCATGTGTATGTACTGGAGTAGCACTTTTAATTTCCTTCAAGAACTTTTCCTTTGTATTGAAAACTTGGCTAATTATTTTGTGTGAGAGGTCTACTTTTGACTTATCTCAGCTTTCCACATGCTTTCCTCACTAAGCTTAATTATTTTTAGCTTTTGATTTAAAGTGAGATATATGCAACTTTTCCTTTATCACTTGAACACTTACTGGCCATTGTAGGGTTATTAATTTACCTAAGTTTAATATTGCTATGTCTATTGGCATAAGGAAGTCCAAGAAAAGAGAGAGAAATGGGGGACTAGCTGGTGGGTGGAACAGTCAAAACACACACAATATTCATCAATTACATTTGCCATTTTATATGGGTCTGATTTGTGACACTCCAAAACAATTACAATAGTAACATCAAAGATCACTAATCACAGATTACCATAAGAAATATAATAATAATTAAAAAGTTTAAAATATTGCAAGAATAACCAAAATATGACACAGAGATACAAAGTGAGTCAATGTTGGAAAAAATGGCTGTAACAGACTTGCTTAAACACAGAGTTGCCATAAACCTTCAATTTGTAGAGTAGAATACCTGTGAAATGCGATAAAGTGAAGCAAAATAAAATGAGTTATGCCTGTACCCTATAAATCAAATGTCTAAAGGAAATTGGTATTGAGATACTCAGAGTATAGTGCTGCAGAAAACAAATACAAACACTGTCACAAGATTATTTTTTGTGTAATTAAGGCAGAAAGAGACAAACTTTCATCACAAGAAACTAAAAGCAGTTTCACAGAAATGGAAAACAAAATTCTCAGGAAATGAAATTTTAATTCCCATTGCAATTGTGTTTTTGCATCAATGGGATAAAATTTTGTGCTTGTAACTAACTGAAGCCTTCTATTGGATATATCTTACATTTGAAAGCCTTCAGTTCTTTAAAAAAATTCTTTTCTAATGTTTATTTGTTTTTGAGAGAAAGAAAGACAGAGAGCAAGCAGGGGAGGGGCAGAGAGAGAGTGAGACACAAAATCCAAAGCAGGCTCCAGGCACCAAGCTGTCAGCACAGAGCCCAATGTGGTGAGCTTGAACTCACAAATCATGAGATCATGACCTGAGCTGACCTCTCAACTAACTGAGCCACCAGGTGTCCTGAAAGCCTTCAGTCCTTGACTTGAAACGTACATGAGCTAAACTCCATTGAAAGGAATTATGTGGGATTATTCTTCTAACAACCTAATTCTTTCATCCTCTGTCTCTGTGTAAACATTAAAGCTGAATGCACTATTAATGGCTTACATAATATTTAAAGCAATCATTCCCATAAGAATAGAGTAAAAATGAAAAGCCCAAATGAAGAATAGAAAATACTTATGTATATGCCTTCTATTCAAATTAGTATTGACAATTGGAAAAAAAATGACCAATATCAATTCACTGAAAATCTTATAAACTTCAGTAGGGTTTGAATAGAAAATAGGAAGAGATAGAGATTCAATGATCTGGAATACATTCTCAAATTCTATCACTAACCAGCAAGATGATATAAAAAAGAATAATGTGAGATGAATGTCTTCTACAGTAAAGGAATTATATATAACACACTGTTTTTACTGCTATATGTGTGTATTTTTTTCTATGAGAAACAATCTCATGGCTTTATTAAAATAGCAAAGCTGCCAGGTGAATTGTCAGGTGGTTTGCTGTGGTAAATGTTTACTACTTAACAGTAGAATACACAAACGCAAATATGCACACAAGTCGAAGGTTATCAGTGTCTGAGGACAGCATAAAAATCCACTAATTCAGCATCTATTTTCAGGATTTGTGCAGTTTTACTCAAATAGGCTCGTGGTCAAATATTTCCTCTCTTCTCTTCTTTCGTCTAAAACCCTGTGGGGTTGTATATCCTTCTGACCCCCAGCAGTGAGGTGATAATGGGGACAGAAGCAGAAAAAGTCTGATGAATTTTCTGAATAGGCCTAACTGAACGACAAAACTAACATTTTATCCTTCCTTGTAACATCCATTGAATGAGTGGAGTTAGAGATATTTCTTTTTAAAATCAATGAGCACTTCGTACTTCAACTAGGATCTATTAGCTTCTAAGTTCAGTAAGTTTGAGTCACTAACATGAACTAAACCATTCCAATCTGTTCAAACACTTTTAATTTTGGTATATAAGTAGAGCTATGTTGAGATGTATGTTCCATATGTTCAGTTATTGTTGAACTGCAAAAACTGGAAGCCAATGAAAATAGGAATGAATGCCTTCTCCACCAGTACTTTCCAGTTTCAGGTTCAATATCTGGACATGCTAACTGCAATCAGTATTTTATTTAAATAAGTAAATTTATTAAATTTATACCAGTGAATTTTTGGAATGCAACCTTTATAAAACCTCTTTTTTCTACTTACTTCTCCACTCAATTTAAAAATTATCTCCTGAATTTTTTTCTCCTCCACCACAGTGTTTGGACTTTACAAAGTCATTCATAAATGCAGCTAAAAAGAGAAACCTTTAATGGCTAATCTGCATTTTTGCTTCAGCACAGTATCAATCTGACAATAACAGTTTTGATACCGTGCACTTTTTGCTGGGTGGAACAAGAATAATAAATTAGATACGAACTTTTGTGATATTGTATTATAAAGAGTCTACAACACACATTATATTTACATCAATTGTCAAAATGAAAAAGGATTAATAACTATTGTACTATCTAGTCTTTTTAATACAACTGCAGCCTGAGGAAGTGCATACTTTAGGATTTACTGCTTTATTTCATTACTATAATTCTGAATAGAAGAAATTTTCCATTATAAAAAACCCAACTGCCTAGTGTATAGATTTTTTATAAAATCTATTATAATAGATATCCAATTTTCCTTGTTATAATTCAGAAATGAAATTGAGAACAGGCCTGGAGAAGAAAACTATCAAGAATAAGTTTTTATTTGAAGTCAAAGGTCACCAAGTAGCAGAGATGTTTTTTTTTTAGGAAATCACACATCAGATTGCATTGTCTTTTTGTTGATTTATCACTGATGGGGAGACTTTTGAATGAAAATCATAAAAATGCCTACAAATGTGTTTTTAAGTTTATTTATTTTGAGAGAGAGAGAGAGAGAGAGAGCAGGGGAGGGGCAGAGATAGAGGAGAGAGAGAATTCTAGTTGGCTCCATACTGACTGTGAGCCCAATGCGGGGCTCAAACCCACAAATTGTGAGATCATGACCTGAGCCAAAATCAAGAGTTGAACATTTAACCAACTGAGCCACCTGGGCACCCCAAAAATTCCTACAAATATTTTAATGTTCAGGGGCCACATGGTCATATGTATGTGGTCCCAGAACCAATACTGCTATTTTCTAGAGAAAGACACTAATCACAGAGTGGTTCAGTGACTGCACCAAGATAATTACCCAACCCTGTGGTTCAGTTCTATATTTTACTAGCTGAATGGAGAAGAAACCTAGACCTTCGGACTGCTCTGTGAAACCACCATAGATGACTTGCTTCCTCTTAGCGATTATGGTCCTTTCAGAGGATTTCTAAAATAAATTCTACCTCAGTGTTGCTAAGAATGTTTGCACAATAAAATCAAGAGAGATTTTTTTTTTATGCCAGAGAACACTAGATTATGATTCAGCATAGCAAAGATAAGGAGGGTCTTCATTTCAAACTGTTCAAACATACAGCAGCTTGAATTTAAGACATTAATAATATCTTACAACATGTGAAAATCAGGGTGCTCACTCAAAATGCTTAAGCTTAAAATAATACAATGACAACGCAATAGTCTAAGATGGACTCTAAAAACAAATTCAAGAAAAGGATAGAAAACTTTAAGTTAGGGGACTTAAACTTCAGACCCGAAGCAATTCCCTTTAAGCAATTCCCTTCTTCTTGCTGGTCTTAGTTTTCTTATCTTTAATAGGGAGAAATTAGACTAGAATTAGTGACTTTCTGTAGATGAGATACTGATGGTCACAAAAAGTTTGAAACTCTGGTGAAAACTCAGGACCCCTCATCAGAAAATGGCAAAAAGTCATAACAGCCACCCTCACCCCACACATATTCACAAAGCATTTTACCA
This sequence comes from Panthera uncia, assembly GCF_023721935.1. NCBI lineage: Eukaryota > Metazoa > Chordata > Mammalia > Carnivora > Felidae > Panthera > Panthera uncia. The sequence goes on along the minus strand of NC_064817.1, from coordinate 65,432,516 downwards.
ACAATTTGAAGTGACATGTGCCCCCCCACTAAAGCTTATACATAGACTCCAGTTAAAAAAAAGAACCTTTTAAATTCTAACAAAATATGATTCTGCATTTCTAATTCAATGATGTGTAATTTATTTATGCATGCTACATACTAATGAAGATAACTGCCCAGTCAAAATACGTAAAACTTGGGATAGGCAGGGATATTCCCCAAGATTAGTTGTTCTATTTGATGGGCTCACATTTTTACGTCCACATTTTATATCCAGCTTTTTAAGAACGTGTAAACATTCTCAGAAGCTGAAAAAAATGTATCAGCTCTAAAATGTGCAAAGAAAATGACAATTTAAACACGTGTTTAAATTTAGATAACATAACACATCAGCTAATTAACTATCACTCAATTATTAAATAATTATATATAAATATAATAAAGTTTAAGTCCTAACATATTTTTTCATTTTTTCTCCCAAATTTTAATTTAAATTCTAGTTAGTTAATGTATAGTGTATTATTGGTTTTAGGAGTGGAATTTAGTGATTCCTCACTTACATATAACACCCAGTGCTCATTATAACAAGCGCTGTCCTTAAAACCCATCACCCAATTAGCTCATCCCTCACCAACCTCCCTTCATCAACCCACAGTTTGTTCTCTATCATTGAGTGTCTTATGGTTTGCTTCCCTCTCTCTCTCTTTTTTCCTTCCCATATATTCATCTGTTTTGTTTCTTAAATTAAACATGAGTGAAATCATATGGTATTTGTCTTTCTCTGATGTATTCAACTTAGCATAATACATTCTAGCTCCATCCATATCATTGAAAATATCAAGATTTCATTCTTTTTAAATAATTTTTTAATGTTTATTTATTTTGGGGAGATAGAAAGAGTGGGGGTGGGGCATTGAGAGAGGGAGACACAGAATCTGAATCAGGCTCCAGGCTCTGAGCTGTCAGCACAGAGCCCAATACGGGACTCGAACCTACAAAGTGCGGGATCATGACCTGGGCCAAAGTCAGACACTCAACTGACTGATCCATCCAGGTGCCCCAAGATTTCATTATTTTTGATGGGAAAGTAATATTCCATTGTATATAAATACCACTTATTCTTTATTCATTCATCAGTTGATGGGCATTTGGGCTCTTTCCATAGTTTGGCTATTGTTGATAATGCAGATATAAACATCTAGGTGAATGTGCCCTTTGAATCTGTATCTTTGTATCTTTTGTGTAAATACCTAGTAGTGCAATTGCCTGATTGTAGGGTAGCTTTATTTTTAACTTTTTTTGGGAACCTCCATACAACATATTTTTCTTAACAGAGCTCAAAGTTATAATGTTAATGATATTCTTTAGATTTTTTTCACCAAAAGTGTATTTAATGTACAATGATATATATTTTCATATTTTTGGCATGATGAAGGATAAGCTTTTAAATCTAAAACTATCTGAGGCCTAAAAGGGTATCAAACAGGTTTGCTCCAAGACCTACCCTCCAATTTTCTGGAAAGAAATAGTAGTTAGTATGCATCAAGACACTAAAGTTTACATATACCAAGAACCTAACTGAGATCCTTTTTTATGAGGAAGTAGAAAGCAGTCACAGGACCAGGGAAACAGTGGATATTAGGCTCTGGATCATAGACTTGGTTGGGGGTGTGCGTTGAATGCTACTTAAGATGCAAGTGGAAAGGAGAGAAAACAAGTAACTTGTGCTGTTTTAGAATTTCAAGGTTGGCTGAAGTAGTTTACTTTAAGGTCTTTGGGTGTGTTTTTTTTTAACTCTATTATAAGATAATTTAAACATACAGAAAAGCTAAGAGAATCATATAATGAACTCCATATAAACACTATTAAGATTTAATGACCCTTAATATTTTGACCCATAAGACCCATAAGATATTGGACAAGTATGTTGCATAGGTACTTCTCCATATATCTTATTACATTTTACAAAAGACATATATTGTGTGTTGTCCCACTACTAGTGATGGTGAGTGATTGTTGGTTAGGATTGTAACAACTTGGTTTCTCCATTGTAAAGTTTTATTTTCTCTCTTGCAACTAGCAAGTAGAATGATACTTTTTGCTATGCAATTTTAAAAGATGAAAGAAAGGGTAGGGATAACAGGGATATTAGGAAATCACAAGATGTGATTATTTACCTTCTCCATTCTTTTCCAAGGATCTTTTAATTTATGGTGCTTAAGACTATCCTTTCTCCTTTTCTATATCCTTGCTTTCTCTGAATATTGACAAGTTCCTGGTGCTATATTATTTTAGAAATCACATAAAGAAAATTCAAATATGTGCTTTCAATTATGACAAAAAATAGGAAATTGCTTAAAAATCCATGTTTTCAAGCAACTGTTTTCATAGAAAACAGTGATTTTCAAAACCATGATGTAGTACAAAAAATATTTTGCAAAATGTTTTAAAAACAAGTTTTTTTTAAAATATCTTTTCATTCACAGTATACTATTCCAGCTCAGTTGTAGCAAACCGCTTTGTATGATCATAATAATTTTCTTTCTCTCCTTATAATTATATATTGTTTGTGCTGATTTCACTGACCTAGGAAAAATTGCTAAAATTGCAGAACTGCTTAGTTTATGTCTGTCCACAGTAAATTCAGTTGCCCTATTAGTTGAATAATCACAACTGGTTGTTATATTTATATGAAATACTTTTATTTCTGTATTATATTTTATTTTTATGACAAATATCTGCAAAAATTACAAAAAAACTGCTTCTGAGGATATTTTTAATGACCAACTTTTAATAAACTCATTTGCTTGACTGAAGAATTCGAATGCAGAAACAAAAGAACCTGAAATTCCCTTAAGAAGTGAGGTCAGGTGAAGGTTAATCAAAGGAAGAGAGAGTGAAATGGCATAAATGGTTTTGGCAGACTCAAGAGTGTGCTTGTGGGCATGCATGCTCACACTTACGACATTTAAACAAAGGCTCCATAGACAAAATTTTATAAATTAGATGACTGTTTCATTGCATTCTCATGATTTGGCTTTCTGCCTTTATTTCCACTTCAAATTAGAATTTTGAAATTTGAAAAACAGTAAAGATTAAAGTAGCTATGTGATCTAGAGGTATGTAAATTATTTAGGGGGGTAGAGATGGAGACCAATTTTAAGAGAAAATTGAAACAGAAGATTTTATATATTTACAATCTATAAGGAAAAGTATGTGGAATTTTTAAAATCAAATATTTTGGTCCAGAAAAAGATTTGGAAATAGACAGTGACTGTTTTCTAGTCACACTTATCTGGAAATTAAAGATGTTAATAGAAATGCCCTTTATTATGAGGCAGATTATTATACATCAGAATGTTATGCTAAAACAAAAAAACAATTTCGTATTAAGAAATCCTTCAGGTAGACTGTTATGTACACTCTCAGCCAATATTATATTGGATAAAAATGTCTGACTAAGGTGCATGTTGGTGGATTGTTCAATTAAGAGTCTGACTCTTTATCTCGGCTCAAGTCATGATCTCATGGTTCATGAGTTTGAGCCCCTCATTGGGCTCTGCACTGATAGTGCAGAGCATGCTTGGGATTCTGTCTTTCCTACTCTCTGCCCTTCACCTGCTTGCACACTCTGTCTCTGTCTCAAAATAAATAAATTAACTTACAAACAAAAACCCTTAAAACATGCCTGATTAAATGTTAATTCACTCCCCCTGCATTTTGCTGCTCTTTAGTCTACTTTTTCTAGACAAAAATAAAAATTAAATAAGTAAGCAAACCAAAAAAGATGTTTTAAGATTGATGAGTTTCCTTCTTTAAAAATAAATTCTGTTAACTCTATGTAGTTTTTGCAACAATCACTTTAGTACAACTTTGACTTAACAAGATAGAATCAACATTTAGTGACAGTATTAATCCCTAAGAAAGCTACCTCAAAGTAAGACAGCATTTTTTAATTGACTATATACAATTAATGTCAAGGATTTTTCCTATTTAACACTAAATATATTGCCTCAAAAAAAGGGACTAAAGTTTTACTTCATTGATAATTACCAACATGAAAACTGACAAATTTAACTATTTTCTCACTCTCTAAAAGTGTTAGATCATCAGCAACTATCATATTAATGAATTAATTTCATTAGAGAAATTCTGAAGATTTCCTTTGTATATTAATATGGATAACTGCAATGCAATATGTTTGAGGTCACTGGTGGACCTTTGAAAACTTAATCAGAATGGATTACAAAAAAATTGTACTGAACATAAAACCTTTCATATAAGATAAAACTGATAAATTTTACATTTTGTTGGATCTACAAATTATGTAAATGAAAAAAGTGGTGTTGTTGCTATAATGTTGAAAAGATTTTGCCTTAGCAAAAATCTGTTTTTCTCTTTTGAATTTCCCCCCTTGTTGTAGAAAGTGAAGCTAGAGAGATGTACAGAATAGAGATGACTACTGTACTTTAACATTTCTAAAATCTTAATTTTTCCCACATAATATCGTTTATTATGTCACCTGCAAGATGTTGCTAAAAATAGATTATTAGGACAGAGTGTAATTTTTAAAAAAAATTTTGTGAAACACCCCCCAAAAAAAAGAAAATACAAAACAAAAAAACTGAGCATTTGTTATGATAGTCTATGAATTTAGCAACAACAACAACAACAACAACAAATAAATAACCTAGGAAAAACTGTCTAGCTGTTAGTTCTACTTCCAACATGTCTCTGTAACTCATTTTTCTTTTATCTTATGCTGAGAAAGGAAATGCTTTCTTAACCTTAGACAAAAAGAAAAGACATTACTTAGAATATCTGTATAGCTAGAACTAGAGCATCTACAGAAGGGAAGACTAGTCAAATGGGGGTTAAAAAATTTGAGGGTGGCTCAGTCGGTTAAAAGCCCAACCTTTGGTTTCTACTCAGGTCATGATCTGACGGTTCATGGGTTCAAGCTTCATGTCAGGCTCTAAGCTGATGCTGTGGGGCCTGATTGGGATTCTCTCTCTCTCCTTGTCTCTCTGTCCCTCCTCTGCTCATACTCTCTCAAAGTAAATAAATACATAATACATTTTTTTTATTTTTGTATTTTTTTATTTTTTTTAATATATGAATTTTATTGTCAAATTGGTTTCCATACAACACCCAGTGCTCATCCCAAAAGGTGCCCTCCTCAATACCCATCACCCACCCTACCCTCCCTCCCACCCCCCATCAACCCTCAGTTTGTTCTCAGTTTTTAACAGTCTCTTATGCTTTGGCTCTCTCCCACTCTAACCTCTTTTTTTTTTCTTCCCCTCCCCCATGGGTTTCTGTTAAGTTTCTCAGGATCCACATAAGAGTGAAACCATATAGTATCTGTGTTTCTCTGTATGGCTTATTTCACTTACCATAACACTCTCCAGTTCCATCCACGTTGCTACAAAAGGCCATATTTCATTCTTTCTCATTGTCACATAGTACTCCATTGTGTATATAAACCACAATTTCTTTATCCATTCATCAGTTGATGGACATTTAGGCTCTTTCCATAATTTGGCTATTGTTGAGAGTGCTGCTATAAACATTGGGGTACAAGTGCCCCTATGCATCAATACTCCTGTATCCCTTGGGTAAATTCCTAGCAGTGCTATTGCTGGGTCATAGGGTAGGTCTATTTTTAATTTTCTCAGGAACCTCCACACTGCTTTCCAGAGCGGCTGCACCAATTTGCATTCCCACCAACAGTGCAAGAGGGTTCCCGTTTCTCCACATCCTCTCCAGCATCTACAGTCTCCTGATTTCTTCATTTTGGCCACTCTGACTGGCGTGAGGTGATATCTGAGTGTGGTTTTGATTTGTCTTTCCCTGATAAGGAGCGACGTTGAACATCTTTTCATGTGCCTGTTGGCCATCTGGATGTCTTCTTTAGAGAAGTGTCTATTCATGTTTTCTGCCCATTTCTTCACTGGGTTATTTGTTTTTCAGGTGTGGAGTTTGGGGAGCTCTTTATAGATTTTGGATACTAGCCCTTTGTCCGATATGTCATTTGCAAATATCTTTTCCCATTCCGTTGGTTGCCTTTTAGTTTTGTTGGTTGTTTCCTTTCCTGTGCAGAAGCTTTTTATCTTCATAAGGTCCCAGTAATTCACTTTTGCTTTTAATTCATTTGCCTTTGGGGATGTGCCGAGTAAGAGACTGCTACGGCTGAGGTCAGAGAGGTCTTTTCCTGCTTTCTCCTCTAAGGTTTTGATGGTTTCCTGTCTCACATTCAGGTCCTTTATCCATTTTGAGTTTCTTTTTGTGAATGGTGTGAGAAAGTGGTCTAGTTTCAACCTTCTGCATGTTGCTGTCCAGTTCTCCCAGCACCATTTGTTAAAGAGACTGTCTTTTTTCCATTGGATGTTCTTTCCTGCTTTGTCAAAGATGAGTTGGCCATACGTTTGTGGGTCTAGTTCTGGGGTTACTATTCTATTCCATTGGTCTATGTGTCTGTTTTTGTGCCAATACCATGCTGTCTTGATGATAACAGCTTTGTAGTAGAGGCTAAAGTCTGGGATTGTGATGCCTCTTGCTGTGGTCTTCTTCTTCAAAATTACTTTGGCTATTCGGGGCCTTTTGTGGTTCCATATGAATTTTAGGATGGCTTGTTCTAGTTTCGAGAAGAATGTTGGTGCAATTTTGATTGGGATTGCATTGAATGTGTAGATAGCTTTGGGTAGTATTAACATTTTGACAATATTTCTTCTTCCAATCCATGAGCAGGGAATGTCTTTCCATTTCTTTAAATCTTCTTCTATTACCTTCATAAGCTTTCTATAGTTTTCAGCATACAGATCTTTTACATCTTTGGTTAGATTTACTCCTAGGTATTTTATGCTTCTTGGTGCAATTGGGAATGGGATCAGTTTCTTTATTTGTCTTTCTGTTGCTTCATTGTTAGTGTATAAGAATGCAACTGATTTCTGTACATTGATTTTGTATCCTGCAACTTTGCTGAATTCATGTATCAGTTCTAGCAGACTTTTGGTGGAGTCTATCGGATTTTCCATGTATAGTATCATGTCATCTGCAAAAAGTGAAAGCTTGACTTCATCTTTGCCAATTTTTATTCCTTTGATTTCCTTTTGTTGTCTGATTGCTGATGCTAGAACTTCCAGCACTATGTTAAACAACAGCGGTGAGAGTGGGCATCCCTGTCGTGTTCCTGATCTCAGGGAAAAAGCTCTCAGTTTTTCCCCACTGAGGATGATGTTAGCTGTGGGCTTTTCATAAATGGCTTTTATGATATTTAAGTATGTTCCTTCTATCCTGACTTTCTCAAGGGTTTTTATTAAGAAAGGGTGCTGGATTTTGTCAAAGGCCTTTTCTGCATCGATTGACAGGATCATATGGTTCTTCTCTTTTTTTTTATTAATGTGATGTATCACGTTGATTGATTTGCTAATGTTGAACCAGCCCTGCATCCCAGGAATGAATCCCACTTGATCATGGTGAATCATTTTTTTATATGCCGTTGAATTTGATTTGCTAGTATCTTATTGAGAATTTTTGCATCCATATTCATTAGGGATATTGGCCTGTAGTTCTCTTTTTTTACTGGGTCTCTGTCTGG
>NC_064817.1:65375726-65424535 GCF_023721935.1 Panthera uncia | reverse complement strand
TCTAAAATGAGTCTCTTGTAGACAGCAAATAGATGGGTCTTGTTTTTTTATCCATTCTGATACCCTATGTCTTTTGGTTGGCGCATTTAATCCATTTACATTCAGTGTTATTATAGAAAGATACGGGTTTAGAGTCATTGTGATGTCTGTATGTTTTATGCTTGTAGCGATGTCTCTGGTACTTTGTCTCACAGGATCCCCCTTAGGATCTCTTGTAGGGCTGGTTTCGTGGTGACAAATTCCTTCAGTTTTTGTTTGTTTGGGAAGACCTTTATTTCTCCTTCTATTCTAAATGACAGACTTGCTAGATAAAGGATTCTCGGCTGCATATTTTTTTCTGTTTAGCACGCTGAAGATATCGTGCCAATCCTTTCTGGCCTGCCAAGTTTCAAAAGAGAGATCAGTCACGAGTCTTATAGGTCTCCCTTTATATGTGAGGGCATGTTTATCCCTTGCTGCTTTCAGAATTTTCTCTTTATCCTTGTATTTTACCAGTTTCACTATGATATGTCGTGCAGAAGATCGATTCAAGTTACGTCTGAAGGGAGTTCTCTGTGCCTCTTGGATTTCAATGCCTTTTTCCTTCCCCAGTTCAGGGAAGTTCTCAGCTATAATTTGTTCAAGTACCCCTTCAGCACCTTTCCCTCTCTCTTCCTCCTCTGGGATACCAATTATGCGTATATTATTTCTTTTTAGTGTATCACTTAGTTCTCTAATTTTCCCCTCATACTCCTGGATTTTTTTATCTCTCTTTCTCTCAGCTTCCTCTTTTTCCATAACTTTATCTTCTAGTTTACCTATTTTCTCCTCTGCCTCTTCAATCCGAGCCGTCGTAGTTTCCATTTTGTTTTGCATTTCGTTTAAAGCACTTTTCAGCTCCTCGTGACTGTTCCTTAGTCCCTTGATCTCTGTAGCAAGAGATTCTCTGCTGTCCTCTATACTGTTTTCAAGCCCAGCAATTAATTTTATGACTATTATTCTAAATTCACTTTCTGTTATATTAGTTAAATCCTTTTTGATCAGTTCATTGGCTGTTGTTATTTCCTGGAGATTCTTCTGAGGGGAATTCTTCCATTTGGTCATTTTGGATAGTCCCTGGAGTGGTGAGGACCTGTAGGGCACTTCCTCTGTGCTGTGGTGTATAATTGGAGTTGATGGGCGGGGCCACAGTCAGACCTGATGTCTGCCCCCAGCCCACCGCTGGGGCCACAGTCAGACTGGTGTGTGCCTTCTCTTCCCCTCTCCTAGGGGCGGGATTCACTGTGGGGTGGCGTGGCCCATCTGGGATACTTGCACACTCCCAGGCTTGTGGTGCTGGGGATCTGGAGTATTAGCTGGGGTGGGTAGGCAAGGTGCACGGGGGCAGGAGGGGCAGGCTTAGCTCGCTTCTCCTTAGGTGATCCACTTCAGGAGGGGCCCTGTGGCAGCGGGAGGGAGTCAGATCCACTGCCAGAGGTTTGGCTCCGCAGAAGCACAGAGTTGGGTGTTTGCGAGGAGCCAGCAAGTTCCCTGGCAGGAACTGGTTCCCTTTGGGATTTTGGCTGGGGGATGGGCGAGGTAGATGGCGCTGGCGAGTGCCTTTGTTCCCCGCCAAGCTGAGCTCTGTTGTCCGGGGCTCAGCAACTCTCCCTCCCTTTGTCCTCCAGCCTTCCCGCTTTCTGAGCAGAGCTGTTAACTTCTGACCTCCCAGATGCTAAGTCGCGCTTGCTGTGGGAACACAGTCCGTCAGGCCTCTCCGCTTTTGCCAGCCAGACTCGGGGGCTCTGCTTGGCCGGCAAGCCGCCCCTCCGCCTTGGCTCCCTCCCGCCAGTCCGTGGAGCGCACCGCCTCGCCGCCCTTCCTACCCTCTTCCATGGGCCTCTTGTCTGCACTTGGCTCCGGAGACTCCATTCTGCTAATCCTCTGGCGGTTTTCTGGGTTATTTAGGCAGGTGTAGGTGGAAAATAAGTGATCAGCAGGACGCGCGGTGAGCCCAGCGTCCTCCTACGCCGCCATCTTCCCTCCAATCCAATAAATACATAATTTAAAAAAAACATTTAAAAAATCTGAGAGTACCTTCTGCTTATTTATGGTAATTGCTCGTAATTTAGGTTGGGTCTTTGGAATTATGAGTGAGTCAAAGTGGAACTAAAAACAAGACAGGCAGTTCTTATTTGATGACCAAATTAATGTTGTCTGAGGAGGGTTTTCATTATTTATAGATCTTTGATTGTGTAACTCCTAAATGCAAAGAATTTTGTACCTAAAATGGGTAAGTCACATATTCTCTGAGTCTGCTTCCTTACCTATAAATATAGAGAAAATATCTACTTCATGGAGTCGTTGCAAGTGTTAGAATGGGAATAAATAATTTTTAAGTTTATCTGATTGAAATCCTTCAATATTGTATATTATGTGTATATGTATGTAATAAAATGGTAAATTGAAGCCATTATTCAGAGAATTCAAATAGAAACCTCACTTTAGATTTAGGTTTTTTGATTATTTTAAAGGAAATATTTGTGGTGATTTGAGCCAGCTTTATATTTTCCTTTCTTTTTATGCAAATTCTATAAAAATTAACATTTTACTCCTGTTTACAATGTTTCAAAGCTACAAAATTATTTTTATTCCTTTTAGTACTTGAAGCTGTGAAATTTTCTTTTTACTTGTAGGACTTAATAGTGTCCATAATAGTCTGCATAAAGTATAATAAATTTTTCCTTCTTTGTAAAATGAAGATAATAACCTCCCTCATAGAACCATTGTGAGGATCAAATACCATAATATATAAGAATATGCTTTACAGACAAAAATATGTTACACAAATGTTCTTTTTCTCTTCCTATTTATGTTGGATTTTGTACATGGAGAGTTATCGGGAAAGCTTGCCTCTTGAAAGAAGTTTCCAGGTCATGGGACTGAGTTTGCACTGAGTAGTCACATTCACCTCGTTTCCTTTGTGACAAAATTAGGTGTTTGCTTCTGTTTCACTAAGTCAATGATTGCAGTTTGTCTTATTGAAAAGAAGTGATGCTGGGGCACCTAGGTGTTCACTACGTTAAGCGTCCAACTTTGGCTCAGGTCATGATCTCACAGCTCATGAGTTGCAGCCCCACCTTGGCCTCTGTGCTGACAGCACAGAACCTGGAGCCTGCTTTGGATTCTGTCTCCCTCTCTCTCTCTGCCCCTCCCCTTGCTCACTCTCTTTATCTCTCTCTCCTTCCAAAATAAATAAGCATTAAAATAAGAAAAGAAGTGATGCTAATTGACCCTCATGAGATAAGACTACTTGCCATGTTTTCATTAATGCCATGATTTAGCCAACAACACTGACTAGTCACATATTAAATAACAGAACAACTGACTTCCCATTTTTCCACACTTTCTCTTTTTTTGCTTTTTCACATTTACTATATTACTATATTAACTATATAGTACTATATTAACAACCAGGAATATATTTATGCCCTTAAAGGTTTCTCATATTCTAAGAAAACTGACTGTGTAAGTCAGTATAGAACATGTTTGAAATTTAACAAAAATGTGTAGTTTTAGAGACTTAGCACTGTTTTAATTATATGAACCTCCCAAGTTTTACCCAAATGGAAGGAGGAAGCCCTAAGGAATTTTATGACTTCTGGAGAGCTAATGATATTTGTTGGGGTGCAGATTCTTTTTGGAAATCTCCACAAAGGAACTCTTCTCCTCGAGCTGGTGAAATTTGAAGAACAACTTCAAATAGCAAGACTGTCATCAAAAGAAATAGATGGGACAATATCTGAGGTCATTTCTTACAGTATTTAAAAATAATTTACAGTAAAATACCTACCTAAGGGCTAATTTCTTTTAAGAATTTCTGAACTGGAAAATGAACTCACCAGCTTCCTCCTTCAAATTTCGTTTTGTAGAAGTGATCAAGTGGAAGGACAGATATTACATGAAATGTAGATCTGGAAAAAGAACGTTAACAATAATGGAATTTCTTCATGGTGCTCATTTAGAAATATGAATGTAGAAAGAGTACATAGATAGAAGATGCTTTCACTTACAACCCATTTGTCTTCAATGAGGTCATCAGAAGGTCAAATGTTGTGCCACCTTGGACCATTTAGCAAAAACTAAAGCCTTTTCTCCAACTTCTAGGCCTTCTTTCATTTTCTTGGGGATTCGTTTCCCCTTGGCAACAGTCCAAAGTGCTAAATCCATGGGTGGAAGACCTTCAAAATGGGAAATTAAAATCTATCTTGACTCCCAGTGACTTATTAATTTGCTAGTAGACATAAGTGAAGGAAAAGAAAAGTTGTTATTTTTTCCCAAGGAAGAAAGGAACAGTGGGGTACCTAGGGTGCAGAACTAATTGTAATTGATACATGTTTTAAGAAAGTTGAGAGAGAGAGAGAGAGCTAGAATAAATATGTGCATAGTATGCAATGATGTTCAAGTTTACAATTTATTTTTCTAATATAAAATAACATAATTTGTTATGTTTATCATCATACAATTATTTTGCTCATACTACAAACACTGAAAATATTTATGTTTTTCATTCTTGCTTTCTGAAAACCAACAGATGTGTTGTGACTAGGAAGAAGTTACCCCCTCATGCACTAATGGTATATAGTATTATATTAATGCAAACCAAAGTTTTGACAAATATGTGTGACTGGGAGTTTTGGGTAGCACCATTCACTATTAAAATCTCTTCCTCAAAATGTTTGAAAGAAATGGGTTCAACACTAGTGAAGGAGATAGCTTAGTGAAAATGCTTGATCATTAGGAATTTTATATGACTACAATGGTGTGAAAGGAGAATAACCAATTTTGACCATTTTTTACTGTTTTGGCTGGCTATCGATGCATAGGTAAATGATGCTCCTAAGAGTAAATAATAGGATGCTATAATAGAGGAAAATACCTTTAAAAAAAATCTAGTCCAACCTGCTTGTTTCTTGGATAGAAAACTGAGACCAAATAAAAGTGGTTATCTCATTAAGGATAAAGAGATTATTAATATATAGTTTCCCCAGTCTTATGTTCTTCCCACTACACTATACAGATACGTTTAGATCAACCTTCAGTTACATTCAACCATTGTCACCCTCACCCTTTATTGGTCACTTTGATTGATTTTTTTGTGGATAAACAATAAATTCTTTGTGGAAATTTCAAATATTTCGAGTTCAAAATAATAGTTTATTTGCCTCATATGAATATAGTCTTTGTTTTATAGAATCAGAAATGTTAGAGTAAAAAAGATCTAGCCTTACCAGCATAGGAATCTATTTTTCAGCATTTTTAATGAGAACTCACTTAGCTTTTGCTTAAGTACCTTCAAAACGAGGAGCTCATTTTTTTTAAAAGGCAGCCTAATTTACCATCTGAGAAGATTGTTAGAAAATGCTTTCAAGGGGCTCCTAGATGGCTCAGTTGGTTAAGCGTCTAACTTTGGCTTAGGTCCTGATCTCACAGTCTGTGAGTTCAAGCCCTGCATCAGGCTCTGTCCTGACAGCTTGCTCAGAGCCTGGAGGCTGCTCCAGATTCTGTCTCCCTTTCTCTTTGCCCGCCCCCGACCCCGCAACTCACACTCTGTCTCTGGATCTTTAAAAAATAAGTAAACTTAAAAAAAAAAAAAAAGAAAATGCTTTCAAATATTAACCTAACATTTATCTCTTTGTTATTTGCATATATAGTTATTTTTATCCCATATGGGACAATACAGACCAAATTTAATTCCTATTTTATAGTATGACATTTCATCACTTAAAACAACACAATCATGCCCTTCCTGTCTTCCAATCTATTTGAATTTCTTATATGAAAACATTTTCATATCTTTTAAGATCCAATGAGCTCTTGCTACATCATCTCCAGTGAGCCAAAATTATTCTTAAAAATGAATCACAAAAGGGGGTATATTATGGTTTTATTCGGAACAGTGCAGATGGCAGAAGGATAACTTCTATCCAAAGAAACTTTTTTTTTTTGCTTCTATGGGATACCATTATTTTGAGTGTTTAGTATGTGTCAGAAACTCCTTTGTACTTTATATGCATTATCTAATTTAATCTTCCCCACAACCCAACTAGGTAGGTGCTTCTATTATTTCCATTTCATAGATGAAGAAACTGAGAAACACAAATGTTGAGTAAGATGCCCAAGAATTCATAGAAAATAGATTGCAGATTTGAACTCAAATCTTGGGTTGATTAACTTGCTTAACTCCACAAATGGCTGTAAACTTATACTTTATGATGCCTTCCAAGCCACCTGAGCGACTGATTCATTTATCCTTCTATTGTTGGCTCATTTTATTCCTGTATATAACCTTGAGGTCTCCTATTTTACACAAATAATAATTAAATTTAGTCTGTACTTGCAGTTTACTGTTAATCAATCCTTAATAGAGAAGTTACATTGTTTTCTTCTCCATTTTCCATTCTTCTAGTTTTCTTCTAATCTAGATTTGTGAATTTTGCCTTATCTCAGAGAATTTTGTCATGTGTTGAGTTGAGCAATCTCTTAGAATTTTGTCATGTATTGAATTGAGCAATAAGCCATTAATATCTTTGTTTAAAGTATCTATAAATGTTGGACAGGAGAGGGAACTTCTTTCAGCTTAATATGCATTCATTAACTCATATTCTTTTATGACTATTAAACCAAAAACAATCTAACCTAATAGCACTATTATATAGTTTATGTTTTCCAGAAAACTATCAAGGATTTTACTAAAATAAAGCTACATTATAGTTATAACATCCTCTCATTTGTTGAAAAACAATTTTTATTTATTTAAAAAATTGAAATATAGTTGACATAGAATATTAAATTAATTTTAGGTATACAATTATATACATTACAAAATGCTTACTACAGTAAGTGTAGTTGCGATCTGCCACAATATAAAGTTATTACAATATTATGACTATATTCCCTATGCTGTACTTTTCATCCCTTTACCTTCTTTATTTTATAATAGAAAGTTTGTACCTCTTAATCCTCTTCAGATTTCACCCATCCCCGTTTTCTTTTTTAGAATTTTCTAGATAATAAGTTACAAATATGACTATTGACTTTAAAGTACCCACAGCTTAGTTAAAAAAAAAAAGACTATAATATAATTAACTGTAATGTACACTAAGCAGTATTTAAACAGAGGTTCAGAAAATGTACTTTGATGAGTCAATGAAAGGGATAATTGGTTCAAGTTTGTGAAGAGAAAGGGCTGATTATTAATCTATGAACCGTCAAAAAGGGATATTTGCTTAATTTGGTAGGATTGTCTATTGGTGAACACATGTTAAATATTTGTGATCACTTCAGCTTGAGCTAGAAAGCATAACTCCTTAGATGAACTTCTCTGTCAGAATCACTTTTGGATATTTGGAATTTAACCTAGTTTAAGTCAATTTATCAGCCTTAGTACTTTGAAATTTAGGACACAGCAATTCTATGCCCTGTACAAAAATCTAATTGTTTTTCCTTAAAACTGCAGAGAATTGGCTACTTTAAAACTTTTCTTTCCCAGGAGCCTCAGGGAACACTTCCTTCTCTTTATAGGTAATTTACATCATAGAGGATCTCTTTAACCAAATTGTACATTTTCCAATCTGGCTTTCTCTCAGACTGTACTGATCCTCACAATGAACTCTGCCCTTTGTTGTTCTGAATATTTTAAACACCTTAAAACAAACAAAACAGAACAATTTTAAAACATAGTTATACAGTGGTTTCTAAAACATGTATAAAATCTTTACAAATAAACCTATGTATATATGGTGCTAAAATATTTGGCCAGTTCAGTCCTACTTGTGTTTGTTTGTTTGTTTGTTTCTTGTTATATAGATATAGTGACCATATGCCCTGTATTTTATAAAACAGTTCTAATTTCAAATATTTGACCCCATTGTCCTCATATGTCTTAGTTCAGGGTGAGAAATTATATTGAGTGACTGAATAAAATATTTTGAAGAATGATTGAATTCCTTAAATGACCCAAATGTTTTGGTGCTCTCTAAGATAAGCCTAGATGTCTTCAGAATCTAATATATTGCTCTTCTTATTCATATCCATCTCCTTAACCTAACACATGGTTTAAGAACTCATAAACAAATCAAATGCTAAAAAATATTACTCTTGGCAACATTAAAAATTATTTGGCCCAATATAAGCAACAACATTTAGACAAGGATATAAAAATTATCGTATAGAGACTCCTGAAGCTAATATTGCACTGTATGTTAATTAGCTGGAATTTAAATAAAAACTTGGGGAAGAAAAGAAAGAAAAAAGAAAAAAAACAATGGCAAGGATATTGTCACTTTTTAAGCATTTCTTACAGCTCCACAAGGGCAGCTTTCTATATTGGGTCATATAAATAATTATTAGAAATGTGTTCTACACTAAAAGTGTAATCACTAATCATTTCTGACCCTCAAATTTCTTCTTCCATAAAATGAGTATGACAATAATAGCTCTTATTGCATAGTGATATTATACATATTAAGTAAGATCATTATAAATCATTTAGCAATGACCCTGGTACCTAGTAAGTAGTTCATGAATATTAGCTACTAATATCATTGTAACCAGAAAAGCTGTTTTTGTGTAATTCAATGCAATGGTACATTAAGGTAGAAAAAAGTGTTTAGAGTTGAGCTGATAAATATTAGGCAAAGCTAGTGAGAGGAACAGACCCTAGAAGAGATATGAGAATTAAATAGAAGAAAATATAAATTGGGTGTGTGGGTAAGAAAACAATATGACACATATTAATAGACAAGTTAACTGTCAAGTGAAAACAAAAGTCTAGTTTGTTATAATAAAGCATTGCATGTAGTAATTTGGCATTTTGATAACAAAATGCTGTAATTTAGGCTTCTTCTTGTTTTTCAAGATAGCCTTCTTTAGTCATAAATAATAGTTGGATTCAGAGGTTGAAATGATCAGTCACCTGAATCCACTATTGCTAGGGTAACTCGAATAAGGAAGCTTCATATTCCTCCTTTTTATTTTTTTCCAATTTCTGTCATGTATCAGAATTTTAATTAAGATTGTGGTCTTTGTCATATTTGGACTATAGTTTGTCTTTACATGTTTTATTGGTGATTCATCTGGATAAAGGAAATTATGCTAACAAACACATTTTAGCATCTATCATATGACAATTCTTGAGCTGAGTGCTTTACTTCTGTTACCTAATTTAATCCTTACAATACCCCATGGATAGTGATATCATCATCCTCATTCTACAGATGAGAAAACAGAGGCACAGAGAGGACAAGCAACTTACCTAAGACCACATAACTCTATTAAGTGAACTGGAGTTTGAACTCACGCAGTTTTGCACTAGAGTCCATAATACTATACTGCACTGCTTCTTATTAGAAAGTTCAGTACCTGACATACCAATAAATGCTTGGTAAACATTTATTGAATGAATTAGAGACAATGAATGAATTAATGTAGATAGTCAAATTTGTAAGATAATCTGACCATGTTAGTATAGTAATGAAGAAGAAAGCTGGGCACTTACCCATCATAGTTAATCAATGTAAATTACTAGGCAAGACAAATATCTCACTTTTGATTTAGTAGTACCTTCTTTTCCTGAGGTGTTGTTTTAATTGCCTAAACTTTACACTGAGGATTTCCTAAAACAAAGTGAAAGGAAAAAGGGATAATTTCAGTTTTATTTGACACTTGACTCAAGACCAATATTCCACATTTCAAATTATTCTATAAACCAGCGCAATCTAAATTTATTACTAAAGATAGCAGTATAACACTGTCAAGGTAGACAAGGGGGAAAGAAATCTGGGAACTAAACATTTAACTTTTTGGACTAATTCATGATATTGTTGTTTGGAAGCACTGCTCTATAATGCATAATTCAAGCTTTACTTCATACTATGTATGTGTATTTCTATTTGTATTGGGTTTTCTAGTTTGACAGTAGACATTATTCCAATGAGTTGGATAATTTCCATATCTCTTTCTAAATTTTACAATGGACAGAATTAGCCCTAATTTATATTTCACACTGCCTGTGTATAGATAAAGAAATCATTTCATTAGAGTTAAAAAGGAGATATTACATAGATATTACTTAGGAATTTATAGAAAGGTTCTCTTAGCTTCTGAGAAAATGCAAGCTTAACAGTAATGTAATTAGAATCTCCATCATAAGGCAGCTGAGTTTAGTCATGGATTTTACTAAATTACTGACACCTGTATCATTTGGATCCAAATGGGATTGCCTCAGACAAGAGATTCATGGGTATTTCTCTCTCTCCTCCTCCTTCTCTCTCTCTCATCTATCTACTCATCATCTACCTACCTAAACTATCATCTATAGTCTATCACTCTATAATTTATTATCATCTATTTATAAATAGTACTAGATTTTTATCTTTAAAACAAGTGAAGAATCTGAAACTTGATACTGTATTCCTTTTTTTTTTTTTTAAGGCAGCTAGGCTTTACTTAATAAAATCAGTAAAAGACATATAGTTGCATTTTGCTTCCCCTTTTATCAGCCTCTTTTTCAAAAGTATTTCAAACAACACTCTATTGAGTCAATGTTTATTTGAAAAAAGTGATCAGTTTCATTACAGAGAAAAATTAAATAATCACTTAGTGTACTGATTATGCTCTCAAAAACAAACTAGCAGCAAAACGTTCCATGTCACTGAATTTGTTTTTGCATCAATAAATATTCCTTCAGTATTTGACAATTAATTAATTCATTTATGTACATTTTGAAATAATGACCATTTGAGAGATTTTCAAGTTGTAATATTCATTTTTTTATTCTTTTCTATATTTGCAACTCTGTGCATAGTGTATATAAGTTCAGTGGTTTCAAATCTGAAACTAGATTTTTTTTCAGTAAAGCTACATTAGCATTCAGCTGTGAGTATGCAAGATAATAGTATTAAAACCAACCTTCCATTCTGTTGTCATGGATGCAGCACAACCCAATACTAGTGGCACTGTATCACTAGTCTTTGTACAATCTCATTTTTATCTACCAGGTTTAAGTATATTGCATGTAAAATTCTATCACTATATTAAAAAAACTTGCTACATTTAATATTTGAAAGATTAAAATATTAGAATCTATCTAAAATTTTTGAGCATAAGAATGCTCTTTTAAACATTCTTTTTAAAAAAAAAATTATGTCACTATTTGTTATGAAAATCCAAAACAAAAGATCATGAATTTTACTGCTTTTTTATGACGAAATCATTTTTTTTCCTAACTCAGTCAATTCATACTCTTTTGTGGGTGAGTTGTGTAGACACAGGTAGTAAAAATAAAAAAAAAAAACAGCATGTTTATTTTCTGAATTTACAGATAATTTTGCATGTTTCATTCATCTTCTTACAAAATCTATGCCATCAATTATAAATAACTTATTAAGACAGAATAAGTACACATTTTCTTGGTGTAACTAATCTTGGTAGTGAAAAAAATTGGTCATAGGAATGCTGGCCTCAGACCTGATGGCCATATCTGGGACTTTAAAAACAATACACAACTCTATAGAAGGCAAGAATTTTAGGATTATGAAAAAATTAGATTTCGCTATACAATAACACAAAATGTCTCTAAGGACAAAGTCAACTAATTTGCAAACAGCCAAATTCATAGTTGGTTGCCTATAAAGTATAATGCCCAATATGTTTTAAAGTATAATGGCCAATATGTTTTCTCATTATTTGTGAGTACACATTTATTTGTTCTTGTTTTAAAAAAAAAACACATTATTTTACTGTTTTGTTTAATCAAAGGGGTCTATGTCATTTTTTCCCCATAACAGACAATTGGTGTTTTAACTTTAAAATAACAAAGAGATCTCTATGTGCTAAAAATAATATTTGCCTTTCTTTGTTAATTTAATTCTGAAAATTTGAATTTTTATGGTATGAAAGCAAATTTTGATAAGGTACTTTAAGTCCATAATTTTTGTCAGTGATCCTTCATTAATGAAACTTAAAATGCATAATTTTAAAGTAGTTTCTGATATTTACTTGTTATATATTAATAATAAAATTATTTGATTCTATGTAATTAAATTTGCTTTCTCTTTTTCAATAATTTGAACTGTACAGGTTGATTTTTTTGATATGATTACATCGAGCATCTATTACCCTATTTATGTAGAGACACCTCAGATTATGTATTGTTTTGGTTGAGGGTAACTTGAAAAGGGGGAGTTTATGGTGTGGGGAAAATCTGTCCCCACTCATAGTTAAACAACCATGAAGATACATGCATCAGTCAGCAAAAGCAGGAATCAACATTATGGAATGAAAATTAAAGAGTCAAACACTTAAGCATCTACTGTATCTGCTTGCTGCTAGACACTGAAGCATGGAAAACAGGATACACCTCTATGGATGGATAGCTTTCCTTATTAAAAAAACACAGTGGGAAGCACAGTAGGGGAATGTACTAAAACAAGGCTTTGTAGTAATTTCCTTGAAAGAAATTTCCCAAGATAGCAACTTGAAAATCTTTTAATCTTATGACTAGCTATAGAGTGTGATTTGCATTACGTGGTATTTAAAAATTCCATTAGTTTGCAACAGATGTGAAAGTTTCCCAAATTCCTCTCTCGTCCTTTATTTTTTTTCTTATAAAGCATTTGATATCTTGACTCATTAAAATGCATACACATTTGTGAGTTTGAATCCCATTGAAAAACTTTCTCAATGATATATTAGTTATTTCCGTTTTTAAGTTATTTCCATTTTGAATGAAAAATGTGACTTAGAAATTGACATAATGATGCCACAAGATACAATGATGAACTCTCATGTGTGCATTTTCTGCTTAATTCATTTAATGACTCCCACATTTCATCAGGTGAATACTGAATGTAATGTGGCATCCTTTTACTCCTTATAAATTGAATGGAAGGAAGGCTCAAGTGCTGTAAACTTACCTCATTTCTAATGGTTGAAAATAAATATTTCAAATGCCAACTTTAAATATATGTTTACATCTTGAAATACTAGTTTCTGTTGTGGATTTTTTTTTACCCTCAGATGCTACTTGTATTTTTGGAAAATTATTTTTTTTCTTTTGAATTTGAGTATGTCTATTGTTTACATTGCTCATTAAATGTATCTAAAGAGCAGAGACCTTGAAAAGTTACCATCTAAAACTATTGAAAGAGATTTTGTAATTTGTAATCCACTGATGGAGCATGCTTGAGCACCCTGTGGATTCTTAATATGTTTTAATTGGATTTCTAGTAATATGACCAAGGTTTTTTTAACAAATTGATTCTATTTATATACATTGTACTTTCAAAAAATCTTAAGGTTTTGATTATGGTAGACAAAGAGTGGAAACATATAATTTGGAATAAGGTAACCACAGATAGGCTTGGAGACTGAAAATAAAAAGACAACATATGTTATCATATTTAATTATTTATTCTATTTTTATTTATTAATTGTAGGTTTACATAAATTAACCCAAACATCAGCGATACACTCTGAATTTTACATAATTCTTTTAGAAACTTATAAATATAAAACTTAATCTGACTAAGTAGTTTGACTAAGTTGCAAAACAATATATGGTAAGCTGTAAATAGTTAACATGTTTTCTTACCGATTTTAACTTGTAAATATTTTTATGTAGCCATTAATAACAATACTTTAAAATGAAATTTTCCTTTTGAGTATCATATTTTAAAGATACATACAAACAAATTTTATTGCCAAAGACTTTTATTTACCTTGTTGCTTAGCAATAAAATTAAGATCTGATAATATTTGTGTTTTCCACATAAAGAAGAGCCACAAGAACATCTCACATTTCACGTGTATAAAACTTGAGAGGAAACACAGTGAAAAAATTACTTATATGTTGTCTTCATTTTAACACAAAGATACTTTTAATATGTTGATATTAATTCTGCAATTGGTACATACCAGATATATTTTAATTTTCTTTCCTTAAGAGTAACATTTGTAAAATTCAACTGCATAATGTTAGTTTCTTTCATTATATTTGATCATTTTTCCAGTTAATTTAACCTTCAAGTTGATTTATCTCCTCCAAGAAAGAGTATCTTAAGTAACAGGTTATGTATCTAAACTGTCTTCATTTTACTTTTTTTTCTTTGTTTTTCACTGTCGTCTGAAATTGAATGAAAAAAACCTTTCCTTTTTTATTGTGTTCCTCAGTTCCAGGAATAAAAAACTATTTCTAGTTTCAAGCAGAAAGAATTGGTTTTCCAGAAAAGTGAAGGTTTAATGACACTTAAAGTTGAATTGTCAATTTATTGAGAACTTTATAATATGCCACATTTGAAGATATATATATTTAAATGACTACAAGCCATTTTTGCATAATTTTGAAAAATTCTGAATTCAAATGGAAAGAGCTACTGAGATGATTATTTGGTAATGGGATGATTTTGTATTATAAAACTCATACAATCTACCATTTTTAGTAGTTTTATTTACTGTAACCTCAAAATCTTTAACTTTCGTAGTTACAAGATTTAGACTGAACTATATACATTGTTTCTTTAGAAACATATTTTTGGTTGAGTTTTAAGTTAAAAATCTGATGTTCATAAAGTAATTCAAAACAGGTTTCACATCATTATTGTAGTTGCTACTATAACACATGTGATATGCCCCGATTCGAGAGATCCCCCGGAAACAAACCACCAGAGTCCAGAGTCAAAGCCAAGCAGCAAGGGTCGTTTATTGCAGGTTCGAACCCGGTCCTTCGCGCACTCGTTGCCGGTGACGCTAAGAGGCCCCGAGCCAGGATCTTACAGCTTCTTTTATAGACAGGCACAAACAAGTTAGGGATTTTTTGCGGTTACAAAGCCGTTATTGGTTGACATTTAAATTTGAACACTCAGCAGAACTTGATTGGTTCCCGCCTTTTTTTCAAACCACTCAGCAGAACTTGATTGGTTCCTGCCTTTAGGTCAGACCACAACTGGGCACGCCCTGGCTGGTTCCGGGAACGGCGGGGGGGGGGGGGGGGGGGGGGGTCAGGTCTTTTCTTTGCAGTTGTGAGTACACCTGGTAATTTTTTTCTTAGTCTCTCACATGTATTTTATGTTTCTTACAATATTGTGCATAATTAAAGTCTTAGAAATGTGAAATATTTTCATGGTAAGAGAATACTTTTACATTTCTACATTTCCAAAACATCACTGTGGCTGTTAAGGGAAAGTGTATCTCAACTTACATGTGTATGTTACCAAAAATGATTCAATATAATTTTGTTTGTTTTATATATTTTGACAATTTAAAAATTCCTGCAGGCAAACAGTTATTCTATTTTTAACTAAAGCTTTACTTTTATAATCTATCTAGTGCTTTGAGTTCTGCCATTGATCTACGATTTATGTGATTTAAACCACCTCTTGGCTGTAACACTGGTTTCTGTCCAAGATCCTGAGTTGAATACCAATTATGAGATCAAATTTATGCTGCTGGACTAAGCAGCTGAATGAGTTCTCCATAAAGGGCTCCCTTCTCCATCCCTGCCACAGTTGAACCTTAACGAAGTATTTGTCAGAGAAAAGTATAAAGGGGGAAATAAATGAATCAAAGACAAATGTCTTATTCTATATATTTAGTATATTAAATAATTGTTTTTGAATCATACATATGCAGTCATGAATAGAGATGTGGTCATGCAGATAGAAGATATAAACTGTATATTTATTAAATGTATGTGTGTGTGTGTAGATGTGTGTGTGTGTGCGCATGTGTGTGTGTGTGTTCCCATGTCAGGGAACATAGAATAAATACTCAAATTAATATTCATGGCTTTATTTAAAACCCAAATTAAATTAATTGCTAAAATCCACTCCACGGAGTAGCAAAGCTTCCATGCTTTAACTGTACTTCAGAATTTCCAAGCAGCAACCCAGTATTGGATCATAGATAACAAATTATTCCATTGAAAAGGACGGTGAATTTGTTGAGGGAGTAATATAAGAAATGTAGTTAACTGACTAGTTTTCTGTTAAGATCAGTGGTACTCAACTGAGAGTGATATTGTCCTTCAGGGAACATTTGGAAATATCTGGACACATTTTTGGTTATCACAACTGGTAGGGTAAGGTATTTGGTTTGTATTGGGTAGAGGCGACCAACAATGCTAAATAAAGATTTACAACATATAGGAAAATATCTCACAACAAATAATTTTCTGGCCTTATATGTCAAAAGTTACACTCTTGCAAAATCTTGATTTAGAAGAACCATACACTTAGCAGCTACGAAGCATGTTTGTAGGTATTATTGAAAAAGGAGAATAATTGGTATTTACTTCACAAAGAAAAGACATGCAAAATAACTTGGCCAAACAAATGTCAATGATAGGATGTGAAGTAGTGGGATATAGCTGGGTCCCAGCACCACAATTACTAAAGAATGCAAAACTATAAAAGCCACTGCCTGAAATATGACTGAAATTCAATGAGGCCTCTGAATTTAGCTTGGTTTGGTTTTTAAAAGATGCTAGCACCTTTTTTCTCCATGTATACATGTATGCCAACTTCATTTTTTTTAGATTTGAGCCCACCCAAATTTACATTTATGTATTTTTCACTTTGCATTCACTTTGAAACTGGAGACCCATATTCCTATATGCATATGGATCATATCCTTTTAGGTATTTTGTAATACTTGGCAATTATACATTTGGATCATTTTTGAAACAGTTGTGTTATTTATCCAGGTCTAGTATTGTTTCTCTAGGAATTGACTAAGCCTTAAACTGAACTCACTCAATAAAATGTTAATATAAAAAAGCAATGATGCCCCAATTTCCAAACTGTAATAAAAACTGTTTAAGTGTCCTGATTGGTCCTTTAAACTGAAGAACTCAGAAAAGTAAGTGTGTGTGTGTGTGTGTGTGTGTGTGTGTGTGTATTTCAGGTTAGAATGCCCATTAATATTAATTTTAGGTTTAACAACTATCGATTACATCTTGTGACAAGATGATGATGCTTCAATTACCACAGTGAATTGGACTAAGTAGAGGAAATGGAATGTGATTGGACTAAGTAGAAGAAATGGAATCTGAAATTAGATGATTTCTTTGTTCTGTTATATCAACTTGTTAAATTCTGTATTAGCATTCTCATATATAATCTCAGAATAAGAGTACATTATCTTATTTATGAGTTAGATAGGCCATGTATGCATGTCCATAGAAGGGCAATAACTAGGGGCACTTGAATGGCTCAGTCAGTTGGACATCCAACTTTTGATTTCAGCTTAGGTTGTGATCTCTCAGTTTGTGACTTTGAGCCCCACATCAAGCTCTGTGCTGACAGCATGGAGCCTTCTTGGGATTCTCTGGCTCCCTTTCTCTCTGATCTTCACTGCTCATGCTTTCTCCCTCTCAAAAATAAATACATAAACATTTTAAAACAGAAGGGCAATAAATAAATCAGCTTATTACTGTTAGCTTCTGAAACCTTCAACTCTCATTTAGAAGGAACAATTCTCCAAAGAAAAACCAGTCTCCAGGCAAAACTTGTTTAAACACAGGGAAGAGTCTAATATCACAGTCAGCAACAGGGAGATCCAACATGGAATAACAATTTACCTTGACGGGTCATCTGACCATAGCAGTAAGGAAGTTAGGGACAGGTGACATTTGGAAAGTCAAATAAGCAGGCAAAATCTGTCATCAGGGAAAGCAATCTGTAGGTATTAAGGCCTTGGCCAAGAACTAGTGTTCAGAGGAGAGATTCCATATCCTGAAAAAGAAATGGCAAAATTCATCACTGCCACAATTAGATTTTAGTAAAGCCATTATTTCAGAGAAATGGGACTGGAAGCAAATAAAGGGCATTCTTTAATAGATTTTAGGTAGTACCATTTGAAATCTAGTACTACAGCCCTTTTCTACTACCTGTATTTTCATAATGTGTGTAAAATACAAGAGATTAGGATTAACAGAAGAGATTTACACAGCTGTAATAATACATAAAATTTCCTCTAAGTCTAAGGAAGTTTTAACCAGTCCAATAGGGTAGTAATTTAGTTTAATTTTTTTGTCTTTAATAAGAATAGAGATATGCTGTCACCCTTAAAGGATTTTAAGGGTAGATATGAATCATAGACTATTCAAAATATTTTTAGTAAGCTCTAAAAATCAAGATTGGTAGTAATAGAAGAGATTATGGACATTTTACTTGTGTCCTGTTTTCTCTTACTTGTTATGTGTATAGCCAGTCTTATCGT
This sequence comes from Panthera uncia, assembly GCF_023721935.1. Classification (NCBI taxonomy): domain Eukaryota; kingdom Metazoa; phylum Chordata; class Mammalia; order Carnivora; family Felidae; genus Panthera; species Panthera uncia. The sequence goes on along the minus strand of NC_064817.1, from coordinate 65,406,298 downwards.
TAATATAGATTATAGGAAGGTGGAATTTAAGATCTCCTGCCTCAAATACTTTGAACTGGACATGCCATTGTACTTTAAATGTAATTGTTACTGTACTTAGAATGGTGTAAGGTTTAAGGAGGCATTTAGTTGGAAAATTTTTCCTTATTTTGCTGTATAAAGATACTACGACATATATTCAGATAGTTTAGTCCAGAGTTTTCTTTTTATGTAAATTTCAACCACGGTAAAGCCACATTACAAAATTTTATTGATTGAACTTCTGAATGTTTAAGCCCTCATTATTTATCAATTGGATAATTGAAATTGGCCTTAACTGGTCTCCATGATTCCCATTTCTTTCTATTCCAATTTTTCTTTCACATCAAAACCAGAATATGGGTGGGAATATTCAGCTCACTCTCCTCCAGTTGCCAAGAAGAAATAGCCGGCTTTTACTATGTATCAGCTCCACCTAGATAGCTTTCTGAAATATAGGTGCCTGAGTTCCAGCCCCAGGGATGTGATTAGTAGCATGGGATAGAGCTCACTTATCTGAATTTTAATAAGCTTCCAGCTAATGTACGAATTCTCCTTACCACAATTTGAAAAATAGTGGCATAGTGAGTAAAGCTCAGTCTTTATCACGACTTTTAGCATTTTCTGAAGAGTGAAACAAGTCTCTATTTGGGAATTCAAGGAGCTCAGTTCTGATCTTACAAAGCCCAACATATCAGAAGCTTTTGTAAGTACTACAAAAAATTAATGCAGGCTTTTCATAAATCTAAAAGTTCCTAGAAAGCTAATAGGTTATTTCGTTGGCTCTCTTATTCCATTCAGGCTGCTATAACAAAATAACACAGAATGAGTGCATTGTAAACAACATAAATTTATTTCTGAAGGTCTGGAGGCTGGAAGTTCAAGATTATGATGCCAGAATGATTGCATTCTGGTGAGGCTTTCTTCCTGGTTTGTAACTGGCACCTTCTTGCTGTGTTCTCACATAGTGGAAAGGGTGAAAAATCTTTGTGGAATCTCTTTAATAAGAATACTTATTCTGTTCATGAAGGGTCTAAAGATGTCAACATATGAAGTTGAGGAAGGTGGAGGGACACAAGTGTTCTTACCATAACATGACCTATTGGTGTGTGTGGAAGTCAAGGGAGATTAATGACAGTAAGGTTCAGTTAAACTATATGTGGAAGTCTTGTATTTGTTCTTTACCTAGAAGTAAGGATAGCTATATTTATTGCCATTCACTGTGAACACTACTCCTACTATGTCTCTAACTCTTTTATGACCCCCTCAACTCTAATGGCCCAATACCACTCCTTTCCCTTACTGCCTGTTCCTTTTAGGGTCTCTAGTTGCTCTGATGGGAGAGTGGATTGGGGGATACTAGGTAAATGGGGCAATATTTGGGGGGTACTAGACATATGATATAGGTTCAGTACAAAATGTGGACTAGCCAAGGAATTCCTGGGGGCTCAGTTTGTTGAGCATCCAACTCTTAATTTTGTCTCAGGTCACAATCCCAGGGTCGTAGAACCAAGCCCCACATCGGGATCTTCACTGAGCATGGAGTGTGCCTAAGAGTCTTTCTCTCCCCCTCTGTCCTTCTCCCCCACTTTCTCTCCCTCTTTTACTCTCTTAAATAATAAAAATTTGGACTAGCCAATACTTTGAGCCACCTGGAGGGAAGGGGTAAAAATTTCAGGTAGCTAGACCATTATGACTTTTGATGAAATAATTAACTCTTCAAAGTTCCATTGTGGAAGGGAACAGAATTAATTCTACAACTTATTTGTTTCTGAATATTTTATCAAATAGTCACATTTCAGTTGCTAAAACACTGGCCACATTTACTGAAAACTGTTTAAATAACAGGATTTCGTACATGTTTGTTGAAATACATTTTCTACTTGAAAATGTCTCATCCATGCTTCTACACAGTGTTATATGTTAAGTGAATATCAAGTGAAATATTTTATGCTAGGTTTTCTTCTTTCACTTTAATCACTTTAATTAGTCCTAATTAAACATTTGTTTCCCTTCACATTTTTCCTCATATCCATGGCTCAGTTTATACATTTCACATTCTTTATCAGTAGCTTTGGAAATCATAACTAAATGAAAACATATTAAATTTGGTCTATTTCAGAGTAGTAAATGGAGGAAGGAGACTCCCTGGCTCTGTACAAAAAAAAAAAAAAAAAAAAATAGAGGTTAAAAAGTTGCCTACAATGCCTGGCTATTAGGGTTTGGCAATTTGCAATGCAATATCCATCTGCAGACAAGACCTTTTGGAGGATGCCCACCTTTATGCCAAATGCAAATATGAATTTGTACAAATTCACACCCAGTTGTATTCTGTTTTGAAACCTGCTACTAAAGGAACATGTATATATGTTAATGAAGATCACCCTCATATCCATCATTTCAGTTATACTAGACCTATTGCTATGCAAAAACATTAAGATATGTTCCCTTAACTGGAATATTTCATTAAGCAGGTGTATACAGACAGCTTGAAAGGCAGTGATAATTTGTGTTTACAATGATGATTCTGGAGCACTGTAAGATATTAAAATGCATTCCAAACACTCAAAATAAAATGTACATAAGTTCAGTATAGTTTTAGCATTGCATGTTTCTCACTTATTTTGTTATAGATGTTCAAAAGTTGGGAATTAATGTAGTAATGTAAAATGTGTAACCTATTAACCAAGAATATATTAAGTCAGAATGTTTCACTTTTCAATTTATTTGAGTGAAAGGACATACACTGTATTTGATTTGATGTTTTTATTTATCTGCATTTTCAACACTTATGCATTTTTAAGAAACTGGTCACTATATTTTCTTGAATTTCCTTTTTTTTTAAACTTAAAATTCCAAATTTAGGTTCCTGGTTATAAAGTAAATGTGGAAATTCTGACCATTTTGTTGTTGTTCAGTCTAAGGTAAAATATCAAGCCATAGGCCCCAAAGAACTTATTATGCCTTTGCTATGATTTCAGCATTGTGCTAGATAATACTAGCTAGATAATACTGAAGCTTATAAAAACAAAAACTGAACACTTGATTTACTCATTTATTTAATAAATATTTATTGAACACAGACTATATGAAAGCCATTGCCATTTTGCTAACAAAAGCAGTTGCTGTATTTCCCTCACAGAACTTAAATGTTATTGTTATTGGCTTCAAAAATACATTATTCAAAGAATCACACAAATAACTGTAAAATTCCAATGGCACAGAGGTCTATACTCTTCTGAAAACCAGGCCTGGGGAGTAAAGGATATCTTTCTTTAGATGAGATATGAGGGATGAGTAGGTAATGATATAAGTAGAGACAGGGTCTATATATATAAGAAGGAAACGTACTTTTGAGACAGTAAATATCTAGTATGAAATGAGTGCAGAGATGGTAAGATGTGAGTGATGAGGTAAGAGAGAGAAATGGGTCAGTGCACACAGCAACAAAGGGAAGTTTTGAGGGGTTTTAAGCAGGAATTGACAAAATGACATAATAGATTTATTTTTTGAAAATAGTACATTGATCAATGTGTACAAAATTGATAGAAGGATGCCATAATGGAAGCAAAAAGACAAATTAGGATACTACTGAGGTAGCCCATGTGAGAGATGACGACAATGTTACAATGGTTCCAGTGGTGGAGGACAGAAGCTTACACATTAGAGAGATATTTAGAAAGTAAATTTTCAAGTTTTGAAAGTATAAACGTGGTTCCTGAAATAGAGAATACTGGAAGCAATGGAAATTTTCTCTTGGGATGGGTAGGGAGTAAGTTGGATTTCAGACATATTGGTCTTTGAGTTACTTACAGGACCTTTGGGTAAGGTGATACATGCAATAAAATCATTAAAATGCAAACCAAAACAATAAATAATACTGGCATGCTAGTAATTCAGCCTTTAAACATTATGGGAGTTTTGATAGACAAGTGACAAGTTCTATTACCCCTTTCATGAGTACATGGATTTGGGTTTCATAGCAGTGGAAGAGCAAGTCTTATTTATAATTTATTAACTCCTAGGTATTCTATTCTATTCTATTCTATTCTATTCTATTCTTTCTATTCTATTCTATTCTTTTTTTATTTTTTTATTTTTTATTTTTTTCAATATATGAAATTTATTGTAAAATTGGTTTCCATACAACACCCAGTGCTCATCCCAAAAGGTGCCCTCCTCAATACCCATCACCGACCCTCCCCTCCCTCCCACCCATCATCAACCCTCAGTTTGTTCTGAGATTTTAAGAGTCTCTTATGCTTTGGCTCTCTCCCACTCTAACCTCTTTTTTTTTTCCTTCCCCTCCTCCATGGGTTTCTGTTAAGTTTCTCAGGATCCACATAAGAGTGAAACCATATGGTATCTGTCTTTCTCTGTATGGCTTATTTCACTTAGCATCACACTCTCCAGTTCCATTCACGTTGCTACAAAGGGCCATATTTTATTCTTTCTAAATGCCACGTAGTACTCCATTGTGTATATAAACCACAATTGCTTTATCCATTCATCAGTTGATGGACATTTAGGCTCTTTCCATAATTTGGCTATTGTTGAAAGTGCTGCTATAAACATTGGGGTACAAGTGCCCCTATGCATCAGTACTCCTGTATCCCTTGGGTAAATTCCTAGCAGTGCTATTGCTGGTCATAGGGTAGGTCTATTTTTAATTTTCTCAGGAACCTCCACACTGCTTTCCAGAGCGGCTGCACCAATTTGCATTCCCACCAACAGTGCAAGAGGGTTCCCGTTTCTCCACATCCTCTCCAGCATCTATAGTCTCCTGATTTCTTCATTTTGGTCACTCTGACTGGCGTGAGGTGATATCTGAGTGTGGATTTGATTTGTCTTTCCCTGATAAGGAGCGACGTTGAACATCTTTTCATGTGCCTGTTGGCCATCCGGATGTCTTCTTTAGAGAAGTGTCTATTCATGTTTTCTGCCCATTTATTCACTGGGCTATTTATTTTTTGGGTGTGGAGTTTGGTGAGCTCTTTATAGATTTTGGATATTAGCCCTTTGTCCGATATGTCATTTGCAAATATCTTTTCCCTTTCCGTTGGTTGCCTTTTAGTTTTGTTGGTTGTTTCCTTTCCTGTGCGTAAGTTTTTATCTTCATAAGGTCCCAGTAGTTTATTTTTGCTTTTAATTCCCTTGCCTTTAGGGAAGTATCAAGTAAGAAATTGCTATGGCTGAGGTCAGAGAGGTCTTTTCCTGTTTTCTCCTCTAGGGTTTTGATGGTTTCCTGCCTCACATTCAGGTCCTTTATCCATTTTGAGTTTGTCTTTGTGAATGGTGTAAGAAAGTGGTCTAGTTTCATCCTTCTGCATGTTGCTGTCCAGTTCTCCCAGCACCATTTGTTAAAGAGACTGTCTTTTTTCCATTGGCTATTCTTTCCTGCTTTGTCAAAGATTAGCTGGACATTCGTTTGTGGGTCTAGGTCTGGGGTTTCTATTCTATTCCATTGGTCTTTGTGTCTGTTTTTGTGCCAATACCATGCTGTCTTGATGATTACAGCTTTGTAGTAGAGGCTAAAGTCTGGGATTGTGATGCCTCCTGCTTTGGTGTTCTTCTTTAAAATTACTTTGGCTATTCGGGGCCATTTGTGGTTGCATATGAATTTTAGGATTGCTTGTTCTAGTTTAGAGAAGAATGCTGGTGCAATTTTGATTGGGATTGCATTGAATGTGTAGATTGCTTTGGGTAATATTGACATTTTGACAATATTTATTCTTCCAATCCATGGGCACGGAATGTTTTTCCATTTCTTTATTTCTTCTTCAATTACCTTCATAAGCTTTCTAGAGTTTTCAGCATACAGATCTTTTACATCTTTGGTTAGATTTATTCCTAGGTATTTTATGCTTCTTGGTGCAATTGCGAATGGGATCAGTTTCTTTATTCGTCTTTCTGTTGCTTCACTATTAGTGTATAAGAATGCAACTGATCTCTGTACATTGATTTTGTATCCTGCAACTTTGTTAAATTCATGTATCAGTTCTAGTAGACTCCTGGTGGAGTCTATCGGATTATCCATGTATAAGATCATGTCATCTGCAAAAAGTGAAAGCTTGAATTCATCTTTGCCAATTTTGATGCCTTTGATTTCCTTTTGTTGTCTGATTGCTGATGCTAGAACTTCCAACACTATGTTAAACAACAGCGGTGAGAGTGGACATCCCTGTCATGTTCCTGATCTCAGGGAAAAAGCTCTCAGTTTTTCCCCATTGAGGATGATGTTAGCTGTGGGCTTTTCATAAATGGCTTTTATGATGTTTAAGTATTTTCTTTGTATCCCGACTTTCTCGAGGGTTTTTATTAAGAAAGGTTGCTGAATTTTGTCAAAGGCCTTTTCTGCATCGATTGACAGGATCATATGGTTCTTCTCTTTTCTTTTATTAATGTGATGTATCACGTTGATTGATTTGCGAATGTTGAACCAGCCCTGCATCCCAGGAATGAATCCCACTTGATCATGGTGAATAATTCTTTTTATATGCCGTTGAATTCGATTTGCTAGTATCTTATTGAGAATTTTTGCATCCATATCCATCAGGGATATTGGCCTGTAGTTCTCTTTTTTTACTGGGTCTCTGTGTGGCTTAGGAATCAAAGTAATACTGGCTTCATAGAATGAGTCTGGAAGTTTTCCTTCCCTTTCTATTTCTTGGAATAGCTTGAGAAGGATAGGTATTATCTCTGCTTTAAACGTCTGGAAGAACTCCCCTGGGAAGCCTTCTGGTCTTGGACTCTTATTTGTTGGGAGACTTTTGATAACTGATTCAACTTCTTCGCTGGTTATGGGTCTGTTCAAGCTTTCTCTTTCCTCCTGATTGAGTTTTGGAAGTGTGTGGGTGTGTAGGAATTTGTCCATTTCTTCCAGGTTGTCCAGTTTGTTGGCATATAATTTTTCATAGTATTCCCTGATAATTGCTTGTATTTCTGAGGGATTGGTTGTAATAATTCCATTTTCATTCATGATTTTATCTATTTGGGTCATCTCCCTTTTCTTGTTGAGAAGCCTGGCTAGAGGTTTATCAATTTTGTGTATTTTTTCAAAAAAGCAACTCTTGGTTTCGTTGATCTGCTCTACAGTTTTTATAGATTCTATATTGTTTATTTCTGCTCTGATCTTTATTATTTCTCTTCTTCTGCTGGGTTTAGGCTGTCTTTGCTGTTCTGCTTCTATTTCCTTTAGGTGTGGTGTTAGATTTTGTATTTGGTATTTTTCTAGTTTCTTGAGATAGGCCTGGATTGCAATGTATTTTCCTCTCAGGACTGCCTTCGCTGCATCCCAAAGCGTTTGGATTGTTGTATTTTCATTTTCGTTTGTTTCCATATATTTTTAAATTTCTTCTCTAATTGCCTGGTTGACCCACTCATTCGTTAGTAGGGTGTTCTTTAACCTCCATGCTTTTGGAGGTTTTCCAGACTTTTTCTTGTGGTTGATTTCAAGCTTCATCGCACTGTGGTCTGAAAGTATGCATGGTATGATTTCAATTCTTGTATACTTATGAAGGGCTGTTTTGTGACCAAGTATTCGATCTATCTTGGAGAATGTTCCATGTGCACTTGAGAAGAATGTATATTCTGTTGCTTTGGGATGCAGAGTTCTAAATGTATCTGTCAAGTCCATCTGATCCAATGAATCATTCAGGGCCCTTGTTGCTTTATTGACCATGTGTCTAGATGATCTATCCATTTCTGTAAGTGGAGTGTTAAAGTCCCCTGCAATTACCACATTCTTATCAATAAGGTTCCTTAAGTTTGTGAGTAATTGTTTTATATATCTGGGGGCTCCTGTGTTCGGTGCATTGACATTTATAATTGTTAGCTCTTCCTGATGGATAGACCCTGTGATTATTATATAATGCCCTTCTTCATTTCTTGTTACAGCCTTTAATTTAAAGTCTAGTTTGTCTGATACAAGTATGGCTACTCCAGCTTTATTTTGCCTTCCAGTGGCATGATAAATCGTTCTCCATCCCCTCACTCTCAATCTGAAGGTGTCCTCAGGTCTAAAATGGGTCTCTTGTAGAGAGCAAATAGATGGGTCTTGTTTTTTTTATCCATTCTGATACCCTATGTCTTTTGGTTGGCACATTTAGTCCATTTACATTCATTTTTATTATAGAAAGATATGGGTTTAGAGTCATTGTGATGTCCGTAGGTTTCATGCTTGTAGCGATGTCTGTGGTACTTTGTCTCAAAGGATCCCCCTTAAGATCTCTTGTAGGCCTGGTTTAGTGGTGATGAATTCCTTCAGTTTTTGTTTGTTTGGGAAGACCTTTATCTCTCCTATTCTGAATGACACTTGCTGGATAAAGGATTCTTGGCTGCATATTTTTTCTGTTCATCACATTGAAGGTCTCCTGCCATTCCTTTCTGGCCTGCCAAGTTTCAGTAGAGAGATTGGTCACGAGTCTTATAGGTATCCCTTTATATGCCAGAGCACGTTTATCCTTAGCTGCTTTCAGAATTCTCTTTATCCTTGTATTTTGCCAGTTTCACTATGATATATCGTGCAGAAGATTGATTCCAGTTACGTCTGAAGGGAGTTCTCTGTGCCTGTTGGGTTTCAATGCCTTTTTCCTTCCCCAGATCGGGGAAGTTCTCAGCTTTTATTTCTTCAAGTATACCTTGAACACTTTTCCCTCTCTCTTCCTCCTCTGAAATACCAATTATCCGTATATTATTTCTCTTTAGTGCATCACTTAGATCTCTAATTTTCCCCTCATACTCTTGTATATTTTTTCTCTCTCTTTTTCTCAGCTTCTTCTTTTTTCATAATTTTATTTTCTAGTTCACCTATTCTCTCCTCTGTCTCTTCAATCCGAGCCATGATTATCTCCATTTTATTTTGCAGTTCATTAATAGCATTTTTTAGCACCTCCTGGCTGTTCCTTAATCCCTTGGTCTCTGTAGCAATACTTTCCCTGCTGTCCTTTATACTGTTTTCAAGCCCAGCGATTAATTTTATGACTATTATTCTAAATTCACTTTCTGTTACATTGTTTCAATCGTTTTTGATCAGTTCGTTAGCTGTCATTTTTTCCTGGATGTTTTTTTGAGGGGAATTCTTCCATTTCGTCATTTTGGCTAGTCCCTGGATTGGTGCAGAACCACAGGGCACTTTCCCTGTGCTGTCTTGAATAACTTGCATTGGTGGGCGGGGTTGCAGTCAGACCTGATGTCTACCCCCAGCCCACCGCTGGGGCCACAGTCAGACTGGTGTGTGCCTTCTCTTCCCCTCTCCTAGGGGCGGGATTCACTGTGGGGTGGCTTGGCCCATCTGGGCTTCTTGCACACTGCCAGGCTTGTGGTGCTGAGGGTCTGGCATATTAGCTGGGGTGGATCGGCAAGGTGCACAGGGGCAGGACGGGCAGGGTCAGCTCACTTTTCCTTCAGAGATCCGCTCCAGGAGGGGCCCTGCAGCACTGGGAGCGAGTCAGACCCACCAGAGGGATAGATCCGCAGAAGCACAGCGTTGGGTGTTTGCGTGGTGCAAGCATAATCCCTGGCAGGAACTGGTTCCCTTTTGGGATTTTGGCTGGGGGATGGGCGAGGGAGATGGCGCTGGCAAGCGCGTTTGTTCCCCGCTATGCTGTGCTCTGTCGTCTGGGGCTCAACGACTCTCCCTCCTGTTTCCTCCAGCCCTTCTGTTCTCCGAGCAGAGCTGTTAGCTTATAACTTTCCAGATGTTAAGTCCAGTTTGCTGTCAGAACACACTCCGTCTGGCTCCTCCACTTTTGCAAGCTAGACTCGTGGGCTCTGCTTTGCCAGCAGGCTCCCCCTCCTCCCGGGTCCCTCCTGCCAATCCGTGTAGTGCACACCGCCTCTCTGCCCTTCCTACACTCTTCCGTGGGCCTCTCGTCTGCGCTTGGCTCCAGAGACTCCATTCTGCTAGTCTTCTGGCGTTTTTCTGGGTTATTTAGGCAGGTGTAGGTGGAATCTAAGTGATCACCAAGACACGGTGAGCCCAGCGTCCTCCTTTGCCGCCGTCTTCCAAATTCTTGACATGCCTTTGTTACCTCCACTTCATTAATAATGAGCACAACAAAAATAACAAACTTTTTGAAACTCTTATTAACGACAGATATTAAATGTGGAAATTGTCACATGAGTTAGTCCTAGGATTCCTCAAGGTCAAAATTCACTTTCTGACAAAGGTATTTGTCTCTCTATCATTTTATAGGAAAGTCTGGTTACTTTTACTTATTTCAATTTAAATTTGATTTGATTCAACACTTAAGTATATCACATACTTAGTGTACTGTATAATTAATATAAAACACAGTTTGGGCTAAAGCATGCACAGCTTCTTCCCCATCACTGTGTATACTGAAACTTAGTGGTATTCAGACAATTTGCCTTCAGGACACACCACACGTATTTCATAGTTATGAGGTGTAGTTTATAAATTATTTTCTATTATTACACTAGGTTAGGTCCTTTATGTTTTAGTTTCTAATGTTACAGTAGGTTAGTTTCTTTATCTTTGAATAAAATTCCTGGGGGCAATAAAATGTTAAAGCAGTCATGGCTGAATATTATTTTGAGATAACAATTTGTTCCCCTCTGCCATCATTCCCTTTTCTCATATTTAATTTCATTGTCTCTGGGGAAGTGTGTGGCATAGATCATTTCAGAGTTATCCTTGACAATACTTTCTTTCATATTCCACATCCAATCCATTAACCAATCTTGTGACTGTGTCTTCAAAATACAAGAATCTAAACCCTGTCATCTCTTACTGTGTTACAATCATGGTCTGAAACACCACAATCTCCTCCCTGGATGACCCTGTAATAAACTCCTACTTGGCCTATCTCCCACATCAGTTTATTAGTAGTTTATTTCTAACACTATACCTGAGTGATACTTCATTTTTCCTCAATTATTTATTTAAATTCCAGTTGGTTAACATACATACAATATAATATTATTTTAATGTGTAGGATTTAGTGATTCAATACTTATATATAACACCCAGTGCTCATCAAAAGTGCCTTTGTTAATACCCATCAGCCATTTAACTCATCCCCCCCCAGTAACCCTCAGTGTGTATTCTATAATTTAGATTCTGTTGCTTGGTTTGCCCCTCTTATTTTCCCTCCTACATTCATTTGTTTTGTTTCATAAGCTCCACATTTGCATGAAATCATATGGTATTTGACTTTCTTTGATTGACTTATTTCACTTAGTATAATAGTTTCTAGTTCCATCCACATCATTGCAAATGGCAAGATTTCATTCTTTTTTATGTCTAATAGCCCATTGTGTGTGTGTTCATCAGATAATCAACATATTGGCTCTTTCCATAATTTTTTATTAATTTATTTTTTATTAATAATAAATTTATTGTCAAATTGGTTTCCATACAACATCCAGTGCTCATCCCAAAAGATGCCCTCCTCAATACCCATCACCCACTCACCCCACCTTCCCACCCAACGTAAACTCTTAGTTTGTTCTCAGTTTTCAGGAGTTGCATGTTTTGGCTCCTTACCTCTCTAACCATTTTTTTTCCTTCCCCTCCCCCATGGTCTTCTGTTAAGTTTCTTAGGATCCACGTAGGAGCGAAAACATATGGAATCTGTCCTTCTCTGTATGACTTATTTCACTTAGCATAACACTGTCTAGTTCCATCCATGTTGCTACAAAAGGCCATATTTCATTCTTTCTCATTGCCATGAAGTATTCCGTTGTGTATATAAACCACAATTTCTTTATCCATTCGTCAGTGGATGGACATTTAGGCTCTTTCCATAATTTGGCTATTGTTGAGAGTGCTGCTATAAACATTGGGGTACAAGTGCCCCTATGCATCAGTACTCCTGTATCCCTTGGGTAAATTCCTAGCAGTGCTATTGCTGGGTCATTGGGTTATGTATATTTTTAAATTTTGAGGAAACTCCATGCTGTTTTCCAGAGCGGCTGTACCAGTTTGCATTCCCACCAACAGTGCAAGAGGGTTCCCGTTTCTCCACATCCTCTCCAGCATCTATAGTCTCCTGATTTGTTCATTTTAGCCACTCTGACTGGCGTGAGGTGATATCTGAGTGTGGTTTGATTTGTATTTCCCTGATGAGGAGTGACGTTGAGCATCTGTTCATGTGCCTGTTGGCCATCTGGAGGTCTTCTTTAGAGAAGTGTCTATTCATGATTTCTGCCCATTTCTTCACTGGATTATTTGTCTTTTGGGTGTGGAGTTTGGTGAGCTCTTTATAGATTTTGGATACTAGCCCTTTGTCCGATATGTCATTTGAAAATATCTTTTCCCATTCTTTTGGTTGCCTTTTAGTTTTGTTGATTGTTTCCTTTGCTGTGCAGAAGCTTTTTATCTTCATGAGGTCCCAATAGTTCCTTTTTTGCTTTTAATTCCCTTGCCTTTGGGGATGTGTCAAGTAAGAAATTGCTGCAGCTGAGGTCAAAGAGGTTTTCCTCTGCTTTCTCCTCTAGGGTTTTGATGGTTTCCTGTCTCACATTCAGGTCCTTTATCCATTTTGAGTTTCTTTTTGTGAATGGTGTAAGAAAGTGGTCCAGTTTCATTCTTCTGCATGTTGCTGTCCAGTTCTCCCAGAACCATTTGTTAAAGAGACGTCTTTTTTCCATTGGATATTTTTTCCTGCTTTGTCAAAGATTAGTGGGCCATACTTTTGTGGGTCTAGTTCTGGGGTTTCTATTCTATTCCATTAGTCTATGTATCTGTTTTTGTGCCAGTACCCTGCTGTCTTGATGATTACAGCTTTGTAGCAGAGGCTAAAGTCTGGGATTGTGATGCCTCCTGCTTTGGTCTTCTTCTTCAAAATTACTTTGGCTATTCGGGGTATTTTGTGGTTCAATACAAATTTCAGGATTGCTTGTTCTAGCTTTGAGAAGAATGCTGGTGCAATTTTCATTGGGATTGCATTGAATGTGTAGATAGCTTTGGGCTGTATTGACAGTTTAACAATATTTATTCTTCCAATCCATGAGCACGGAATGTTTTTCCATTTCTTTGTATCTACTTCTATTTCCTTCATAAGCTTTCTATAGTTTCAGCATAGAGATCTTTTACATTTTTAGTTAGGTTTATTACCAGGTATTTTATGCTTCTTGGTGCAATTTTGAATGGGATCAATTTCTTTATTTGTCTTTCTGTTGTTTCATTTTTAATGTATAAGAATGCAACTGATTTCTGTACATTGATTTTGTATCCTTCAACTTGGCTGAATTCATGTGTCAGTTCTAGGAGACTTTTGGTGGAGCCTATCAGGTTTTCCATGTCCAACATCATGTCATCTGCAAAAAGTGAAAGCTTAACTTCATCTTTGCCAATTTTGATGCCTTTGATTTCCTTTTGTTGTCTGATTGCTGATGCTAGCACTTCCAACCCTATGTTAAATAAGAGAGGTGAGAGTGGACATTCTTGTCGTGTTCCTGATCTCAGGGAGAAAGCTCTCAGCTTTTCCACATTGAGGATGATGTTAGCTGTGGGCTTTTCATAAATGGCTTTTATGATGTTTAAGTATGTTCCTTCTATCCCGATTTTCTTGAGGGTTTTTATTAAGAAAGGATGCTGAGTTTTCTCAGTTGGTTTTTCTGAATCGATTGTCAGGGTCATATTGTTATTATCTTTTCTTTTATTAATGTGATGTATCACGTTGATTGATTTGCGAATGTTGAACAAGCCCTGCAGCCCAGGAAGGAATCCCACTTGATAATGGTGAATAGGTCTTTTTATATGCTGTTGAATTTGATTTGCTAGTATCTTACTGAGAATTTTTGCATCCATACTCATCAGGGATATTGACCTGTGGTTCTCTCTCTCTCTCTCTCTCTCACTTTTTTTTGCTGGGTCTCTGTCTGGTTTGGGAATCAAGCTAGATTGATTGTTGGCTTCAATGAATGAGTCTGAAAGTTTTCCTTCCCTTTCTATTTTTTGGAACAGATTGAGAATAATGGGTATTACCTCTGCTTTAAATTTCTGGTAGAATTCCCCAGGGAAGCCATCTGGTCCTGGACTCTTATTGGTTGGGAGATTTTTGATAACTGATTCAATTTCTTCACTGGTTATGGGTCTGTTCAAGTTTTCTATTCTTCCTGTTTGACTTTTGGAAGTGCATGGATGCTTAGGAATTTGTCCATTTCTTCCAGGTTGTCCAGTTTGTTGGCATAAAATTTTTCATACTATTCCCTGATAATTGCTTGTATGTTTGAGGGATTGATTGTAATAATTCCATTTTCATTCATGATTTTATCTATTTGAGACTACTTTCTTGCACCACTCATGAAAATAAAATCAAAATGGATAATAATCTGAATGTGAGACAGGAAACCATCAAAACCCTTAAGGAGAAAGCAGGACAAAAACCTCTCTGACCTCAGTCGCAGCAATTTCTTACTTGACACGTCCCCAAAGCCAAGGGAATTAAAAGCAAAAATGAACTATTGGGACCTCATAAAGATAAAAAGTTTCTGTACTGCCAAAGAAACAATCAACAAAACTAAAAGGCAACTGACAGAATGGGAAAAGATATTCGCAAATGATATATGGGACAAAGGGCTAATATCCAAAATCTATAAAGAACTCACCAAACTCCACACCTGAAAAACAAATAATCCAGTGAAAAAATGGGCAGAAAACACGAATAGACACTTCTCTAAAAAAGACATCCAGATGGCCAACAGGCACATGAAAAGATGCTCAACGTCACTCCTCATCAGGGAAATACAAATCAAAACCACACTCAGATACCATCTCACTCCAATCAGAGTGTCTAAAATGAAAAAAAATCAGGAGTATACAGATGCTGGATAGGATGTAGAGAAATGGAAACCCTCTTGCACTGTTGGGAATGCAAACTGGTGCAGCCACTATGGTAACCACTGTGGAGGTTCCTCAAAAAATTAAAAATAGATCTACCCTATGACCCAGCAATAGCACTGCTAGGAATCTACCCAAGGAATACAGGAGTGCTGATGCATAGAGACACTTGTACCCCAATGTGTATAGAAGCACTTTCAACAATAGCAAAATTATGGAAGGAGCCTCAATGCCCATCAACTGATGAATGGATAAAGAATTTGTGGTTTACATATACAATGGAATATTACTTGGGAATAAGAAAGAATGAAATATGGCCTTTTGTAGCAACGTGGATGGAACTGGAGAGTGTTATGGTAAGTGAAATAAGTCATACTGAGAAAGATACCATATGTTTTCACTGTTATGTGGATCCTGAGAAACTTAACAGAAGACCATGGGGGAGGGGAAGGGTAAAAAAACAGAGAGGGAGGCAAACCATAAGAGACTCTTAAAAACTGAAAATAAACTGAGGGTTGATTGGGGGTGGGAGGGAGGGGAAAGTGGGTGATGGGTATTAAGGAGGGCATCTGTTGGGATGAGCACTGGGTATATGGAATCCAATTTGACAACAAATTTCAATATATATATAATCTCATTTTACCTGATTTTAATTAATTTCATTTTCATTATTTCAATAAACTAATATCTTAAAATACACACATTTATTTTCAAACTCATTAATTGAAGTCAGACCACTCCCTCTTTCATTTCTTAAAACAAAAGGTATAGTTTTTCATCTAAGTTTAGAGTTCCTTTTTGCCAAATGACAAATGCACTTGTTTTTACATATAAGCCTTATTAAATTCAATAGATCCTACCTGTTTCCTCTCTGCTACTCCCTTGTGTTTTTGAAAAGATTTTGTGGTCCCAGTAACCGTTTTTGTATTTGTATAAAATTATAAACAAGCATTAAAAAAAAACAATGGTATTAATAGAGAAATCCACAGTAAGTAGTGAGGAAGGTACATATTGTCACTTTCTTTTCATAGGATCTTCTCAAGGGGCCAGTTCTTCATGCTTAAATTAGAGTTTGAAAAGTTTATTTGAAGATTCCCACACTATGGATTTTCTGTAAGAAGACTGATCATTAATATTGCTAAAATATCATCTAGGATATAACATTATTTGAGGCTGACTTTATAGAAAAGTCTGAAATTTGAAGGAACTCACAAATGCTAACAATACCAGAAACAATACAGATCTTGAGTAAGGTAGAAATAAATAAAAGTATAAATAAGGAATTTCAACTTCAATTTACACAAATTTTAATAAAAATTATTCTAAGGATATAATACTTAGTAAAATCAAAAGAAAAAGAAATTAGAACTTTGTTGCTTACCTAGTGGTAATAGTGACCACATGGTTTTCTGTCAATTTTTGGAATCATTCTTAATAAATAACTAAAAAAGGAATCCAGAGCAAAGTTACATTTTAAAGTTTTTTTTTCAATAATCTCTATGTAACCCCAATGTGGAACTTGAACTCATGACCAGGATCAAGAGTTGCACACTCTTCTCACTGATCCAGGCAAGCACCCACTATACAACTCGGCATTTTATTGACCTTATTGTGTTGTTGTTGAGGAAAGCCCATATATTCATTCATTATGTTTTTAGAAACAGATTTTCTCCACTAATAGTACTGGAAATGCAGAGATATGGAAAAAAAAAAGAAATAAAGCCTTCCAACAGATATGTATAGTTGTAAGTGCTATTTAAAATCCTGATGAAAAGTTGATTTTTTAATATGTGGAAATCCAGTTATTACAGATTCTCCCATTCTGTCTGCAAAACAGATATCTTACTTCTGATAAATTTTCAATGAAGACTGAAATTTAATAAGACCCTGAGTTTCAAGAAATGGCTCCTAAAACAAGGGCTAAGTCAATTTAACTGACTATGTCTGTTTATTTCTATCCCTGGCTTGTTAGGGCAACCTAGAAATACTTTATTCAAGAGGTCAATCATTTAATGGGCAACATATACCCTTTTGATTCTGGCTGGTAATCTGGCAAAAGGGGATCTTATTTACAAAAGTAGATGATGCAATAAAGATGTTTTTCTGCAAATCCGTTGCTACTACTGAAGGAAAACAATTAAAAGCACATACTTTACTTTGTGTGTGCTTAATGTGTAAGCTGTGTACAATGTGAGCATGTCATGATTCGAAGGTATAAAATATGTCTGGAAAGATAATTGCTTATGAAAATCATAGCACATGGGATATGTGCATTTCTCATTTGCAGTGTGTATAGTTAGCCTTTTCAGAACATTTTCTATGTGCCTGGTCCTATAATAGGCATTTTTCTTATATAGTAATAATCTTAATAATCCCCCAAAGCAGATACTTGTATATCCCTATTTTATAGATGAGGCGAATGAAGCTTAGAGAGATTAAGTAAATTGTCAAAGATTCTAGCCTTATATAAGTGGTGAAGCTATGATTTGAATCAAATGATCTAACTTTGGAACTCATGTGCTTAACTGTTTTGTCAGACCGATGAGGGATATTTCAACTGTAATACACCTAGGAATCTACAATTTATTATTGTATTATATATTGGGGTTTTTGGTACCTTTTCAAGTCGTGCTAAGGAGACTGTAGAGGAGTATAATCTAATAACAGTTTGCCTAGTTCAAGTGATGCTATCCTAAAAAATAATATAAAGATAAAGCGTGTGAGTCTCAAAAATAAGTCAACTAGCTTCACTATGAATTTGACATGGAGAAATTCCAAGTGGAATAAAAAGCATATAACCATTGTCACATAAGGAAAAGAAAAGTGAATTACTGCAATAATTCACTTGCTGGCTTCCTTGCTGTTACTTCAGCATCCTTCCATGAAGGAATAAAGTTTTCTTGTTGCAAATATCAGAACTATTTGCACAGAGGCCAGTAAGGCCATATTTACTGGTACGCTTTACCACATTGTTGGATAGAAGTGGGTTCCACAAAATAAAAGAAGGAAAAGTCCTGATCTGTATTAACTCAACAAATGCACGAGACTGCCTAGGTTTCTACTGTGGCTCTGCAAAGTACTAGCTATTTGATGTTCAGAATTTTCCTTAATTTCATCTTACTCAGTGAACTCATCAGTATAATGGAAATAATAATAGTGTTTGCCTTATAATTTTGTGAGGATTATAAAACTTAATCAATAAAAAGTGCTTAATTCAATGCCTGGTTCATAGTCATCCATCAGTAAATGCCAAGTGCAATTATTATTATCATTATCTTTATCACTTAAACAGATTAAATACAATAACGTATTTTATCTGGCACACATTTTATTATCTGATACATGCCATATTACATGACACAAATCACATTATTTTATTTAATCATTAAAACAACCCTATGAGATAGTTATTCATTTCTGCCACTTTAGATGAATAAACAAACTGAGGTACAGAAAGGCTAATTAGTCTAGAAATTTGGATCTGAGAGCATGTATGTGGAAAACTTATGTTGAACCCTCATCTATAATAATTTTTATATATTACATACATATACATATATATTATATAATATATAATATATATTATAAATATTATAATATGTATAATAATAATTCCGCTTGGAATTTCTCCATGTCTAACACAAAAGAATTGATAATTACCCAACTATCTAGTAAAACCAATAACTGTGCTTTATGAACCCTTTCCTATATGGAGATAATTTTATTCAAATGTATAGTGAAGCTAGTTGACTTTCTTTTTCAGAATCACATGCTTTGTCTTTATATTAATTATTTTTTAGGATAGCATCTCTTGAACTAGGCAAATGGTTATTAGATCTTATTCCTCTACAGTCTCCTTAGCACAACTTGAAAAGGTATCCAAAACCCCAGAAAGAGTTATTGATGAATAATTGTCCTGGGGTTCAATTAGCCAAAAAACAAAAACAAAAAACAACAAAAGCAAAAAAAAAAAAACAAAAAAAAAAACACAAAACTTACCATAGAACTTTTTTTTTTTTTAAGTATATGAACCACTGCTTCACTTGCTATCACTGCCTGGGATTTATTCCTTTCATCCATCACTAAATGTGGGGATTTGAGGCAAGATATTTAACTTCTCTGTTGCAGTGCCTTCAAATATAAAATATCTATCTCTTAATTATTTGTTTTTTAAAAGGATTAAAGGAGTTACTGCACATAAAGTGCCTACAACAGTGTTTGGTACTTGGTAAACATTCAGTAAGTCTTTCTCCTCCTTTATTCAGTATTTTGGTGTTTAACCTTTGTGTAGCATTCTTATTCAGGAATGACAATTTTGTTTACTTTTAAGAAATATTCGTTAAGCACTTCCTGTATGTTACCAGGTGAATTAGGGAGACCCTGGGCCATGACAACTCAATCCAGTCAATCCTCAAGATGATACTGACGTTTTTGTTCTCATCACAAGAGTGAATTCGAGGACAGACATGACACAGCAGAGAAGAGATACACAAGTAGGAAAGTTTACTAAAGTGAAAGTAAACTATCACGGTGTGTGTGTGTGTGTGAGAGAGAGAGAGAGAGAGACAGAGAGAGAGATGGGGGGGCACTGTGCATCCTGGGGTTTTGGTCTCTATATTATATTGACAGTTGTTAACTAGGGGATAGAATATTCATTACTTCGGGCAGGGATTTCTTGGAAACAGGGTTTTATGCTTTTTTCCCCCCTTATTTGGTCAGGGTGCCTGTCATGTCACTCACCATCTTGGGCTTGTCTGATTTGGTCCAGCTTCTTGTGGAATGCTGCCAGTACTGGCAACTGACTTTCCAGACAGCTGGCCATGACTTCTTCTCTGCTGGTCTCCAGGTGTCCTTTTAGAACCTAATCTAACTGCCTACTCTAACATATGTAGTAGACATTTTGATATGCATTAGAGGTAAAGAAAAATATGACACTTGTTTATTTTTTAAAAAGGATTCATGGATAATATTAGATATACATATGTAAACAACAAATTATAAAGGTGGTGAATATTAAGGATGCATATGTAAATTATTGAGTATAAAAAAATGAACTATGAATCCCATCCTATGGCTGGTATGATCTAGATAAGTAAATCTTACCACATCTAATTCCTATAAATCCCTCCAATTTTCAAAAAAAGGCCA
Source organism: Panthera uncia (assembly GCF_023721935.1). Lineage (NCBI taxonomy): Eukaryota > Metazoa > Chordata > Mammalia > Carnivora > Felidae > Panthera > Panthera uncia. The sequence continues at coordinate 65,386,323 of NC_064817.1, read as the reverse complement.
TACTTTGTCAAAAGTTTCTTGAGGTGTCTGGTATCAAAGGAACAGGTTCACTTCCTCATGACAGCAAACTGTACAAAATAATTATTCATTGCTTCATGAACTAGTACATTGTCATCGAGTTTTGCACATTTTTGAAGGGTGTTTCAGTTTCTTCCTTGAATCACAGCTCTGTAACATAAGTACAACCACTAATGAGTAATTCTCCATGTGATTAAACAAACCTCATCTTTTACTTAGGAAATAAAAAAGCATAAGTCCAGCATGTATGTCATGACCATCTTCCAACATTTTTTGTTATTTTGAAAGGTTCAATATTCATTTTGAAGTCTTTTTTGTCATAACCATATGAATCATGAAGGATCTTCCCCACGAAACTTTTAAAACAGAGTAAAATAGTAAAGAACAAGATGCATGTGTTGTTAGGTATCTTTGGGACCACTGTCATAGGACAGTTAGCATTAATGCCAATAAAGCTAAACTAAAATGCAATCTGTCAGCATATAATGCAGAAACCCATGGGTTAGTAAATTTTCTTCTTTTGAATATATGTAGCTCTCACTTTTCATAAAGAAAACACCTTATTGGTTGAGATTTAGGTAGATTCATTGTGGTAGTCTAGTAAATTTAGCCAAAAAAAAAAAAATGCCACAGTATGATTTTGTACAACACAGTGTTATGAGACCATGTGACTGTTAGTGCTGTGATGCAGAATAATTTTTCCCCAAGGTTCAAAGTATTATGTGCATATTTTATTTCCAATATATAGTGGTGAATAATTAAACACAGGTTTAATTTAGTAAATATGCATGATATTTTATATACCCACTTTGGCAAGATGCAATCATATGTATAAAAATTAAATTGTATAGACAATAGGACTTCTTGAATGGTGAAGTGAACTCCTTTATAAATCTACTCCTTTGTAAAACTGACCAAAAATCCTTGAAAAAATTGGTCAAAATCAACTTTTATCAAACTCTTATATATAAGCAAAGGCTTACAAAAGTCTGAGTAGTATTTTTTCAAGAAAAAAATCTCAAGCTTGTTAAGAATACTAGAGTTTGTGATGGTTTAATTTGGCCTGCATTCATCCATTTCTTCTCAGTTTCACTGTAGCACTGACAACCAGCAAGCTCACAATTATGGTAGTTGTGAAAAACATCAATCTTACAGTCATTGTAGCAAGCAGACCAGGTTTGGAGCTCTTGAAAAAGCCCCATTCTCAAAGTCTTATCACTATTTGAACTTTCTCTTAGATCCTTGTAAAAGCCTCCATTTCAGGATGTTTTTTTTCACTTAACTCTGTTAATTCTTCAGGAAAAGTTGTATTCCCAAAGTGTCAACAGCAGTCAGAAACAATTGTTTAATATTGCAGCTGTGTGAAGCTGTGATAACTGTAGTTGTTAACAAGTGCTTGACCAAAAAATTAGAAGTAATATCTAGGAAACATAATGCCCATAAAGAGCTTTGAAAAACTCTGATATGTTCCTCCTGGGGAGATGGAAATCCAGACACATGTGCAGGGCTCTGTGCATTCTCAGGTAAGAATTCAGAGATCCCCCATCTTTCACCTCTTGCTGACATTGAGCAAATGTACAAAAAGGAAATGAAAGTTATGGCAGAGTTGTATACTATAAGAGTGATGAATTCATGCTCCCAAACATGCATAGCCCCTTGGAAAAATGTGGAAAGGTTATTGGTTCAAAGCATTTAAGGAAGTATTTGTCTATTTATTATCTGACCACCAAGCTAATCAAGCAGAGACTTCAGTGGACACACACAACAAAGTATACAGACTTTACAGAAATTTTACAGCAAAGTCACTAAATAAACAAGCAAAAAATAATAACAAGGAAAAGCAATAATGAGAAATCTTGAGGGATTTAGGATTTCCATAGTTGTTATATTATATTGCCATGTAATATTTAAAATAAACAGTGTTTTTTTAAGGATGGGAAATATTCAAATATATAGGTGATTATGGTCCAAATGCAGGTAAAAATAATATAAATAGTCCATTAGAAAACCTAGAGTTTGGACTTACTGACTAGACAAATACTTTAAATATACTATTATAGTATGGTCAAATAACTAAAAGAAACCATGCTTACTAAACTAAAAGAAAGTATAGGGATGAAATCACACCAAATAGAAAAGATCAATAAGAGGCCAATTTCTTTTTTAAAAAGAAGAAAAGCGAAATTCTGCAGCTAAAAAGTAAAAGTACAATAAATAAAATGAAAAATTCACTTTATACTCTAAACAGCAGATTTGAACTAACGTAGAAATGTGATTTTTATCACCAGACTTGAATATAGATCAATTGGTAATATCCAGTTTGTGGAATAACAAGTAAGAAAAGAGAGAATAAAAGTTAACAAAACTTCACAGTTATGGAATGGGTTGTGGGAAAAAAAGAAATATTTGCCAAATATGTATAGGATAAGGGGTTAATGTCTGAAATATATAAATAACTCATACAACTCGATAACAAAACAATCTGCTTGAAAAATGAACACAGAAAGAAAAAAGTACATTTCTTCCAAATAGAACACCCAAATGACCAACAGGTACATGAAAAGGAGCTCAATATCACAAATTATCATAGAAATATAAATTAAAATCACAATGAGATATAACCTCACACCTATTAGAATGACTATCATCAAGAAAAGAAGATAATGAAGGTGTGGGGGAAAAGCCACACTTCTACACTGTAGTGGAATTGTAAGTTGTTCCAACTGCTGTGGAAAACAGCATGAAAGTTCCTATAAAAATGAAAAATATGATCCAGCAATCCCACTTCTAGGTATACATCCAAAGGAAGTGAAAACAGGATATCCAAGAGCTATCTGTATTACCATGTTTAAAGCAGCATTATTTATAATAGCCATGATATAAAAAAGAACTTGTGTCACCAGTGGATGAATGAATAAAAATGATATGGTATTTACCTATATCTACATTTGTATCTATATATCTAATCACACTTATACAGATGCACAGTGAATTTATTCAGCCATGAGAGAGAGGTAAATCTTGCTATTTGCAAGAACATGAATGGACCTTAAGGGCATTATCCTAAGTGAAAAAAAAGTCAGAGAAAAACAAATATTGTATGCAATCATTTATATGTAGAATCAGAAAAAGCCAAACTCATTAAAATAGAAAGTTGAATGGTGGTTATCAGAGGCATGGGTGTAGGGAATATAAGGATATGTCATTTAAGTGTACAAACTTGCAAATAGTGTATAAGTTTTGGAGATCAAATGGACAGTATAGAGGTTATAGTTGAAAACACTATATGATAAACACCAAAGTTGCTAAAAGATTATATTTTAATAGTTCTCACAAGAAAGTAATGATAATTATGTGATGTGATAGAGATGTTAGCTAACACCACAGTGGTAATCATATTTTAATATGTAAATTTATTAAATTAATGCATCATACAACTTAAATTATACACAATAACATGCTTATTGTATTACAATAAAAATGAATCAACCAAGATACATGTGGAACACCATGAAGTTTACCAATATATGCATAATTGTTGTTCTAGGCACAGTGAAGGACATTTTATAATGATGAAATAGTCATTTCAATGGGAATATATTTTATTTTTTTTTAATTTTTATTTTAATTCTAGCTAGTTAACAAACACTGTTGTTATTTTCAGGTGTATGACATAGTGATTAAAAAATTTCGTACATCACCCAGTGCTCATCATGAAAAGTGCACTCCTTAATGCCAACCTATATAATCCACCCCCCTACCACACTCCCCTCTGATAACCTTCAAGTTGTTTTCTATCATTAAGAGTCTGTTTCTTGATTTCTCTCTCTTTCTTTCTCTCCCTCTTTCCCCTTTGCTCATTTGTTTTGTTCCTTAAATTCCACATATGAGTACTATCATATGGTATTTTTCTTTATCTGACTTATTTTACTTAGCATTATATTCTCTAGCTCCATCCATGTCTTTGCTAATAGCAAAATTAAATTCTTCTTTATGCCTGAATACTATTCCATTGTATATGTACAAAATCTTCATCCACTCCTCAGTTAATGGACACTTAGGTTGATTCCATACCTTGGCTATTGTAAACAATGCTACTATAAACATAGGGGTGCATGTATCCTTTTGAATTAGTGTTTTTGTATTTTTTCGGTAAATACCTAGCAGTGCGATTGCTGGATCATAGGGTAATTTTGTTTTAAGTTTTCAAGAAACCTCCACACTGTTCTCAACAGTGCTTGCATCAGTTTGCATCCTCATCAACAGTGAAAGAGTGTTCCTATTTTTCCACATCCTCACCAAGACCTGTTGTTTCTTGTGTTGTTGATTGTGACAGATGTGAGGTGATATCTCATTGTAGCTTCATTTTGCATTTCCCTGATGTTAAGTGATGTTGAACATCTTCTCTCAAGTCTGTTGGGCATGTGTATGTCTCTTTTGGATAAATATCTCTTTATCAGAACACACAGCACAATGAGTACCCAGGCAAACATTTCCCCAAATCTATTTGCATGAAAAGCATGAGGGGCTGAATTTCCTGAGTGCATGAAACCATCAGCGCATTAAAACCTGGATTTAAAAGTCAGCTGGCTTGGTTGGGACAGAACCCTGAAGGAACTATCTTGCTCCTGGAGAGAAGGAAGGCAAAAACCTAGTGGCAGACAGTATAGAAACAGAGATCTGAAAAATGCCTGAGACACACAGCAGTGAGAGCATTTATTTGTTCTTCTCTGAAAACTTCCCTGAGAGGAAGCATTCATAGAGATGCTTATGCAGGAAGAAAGTAGCTGGCTGGCCCCATTTCACTTCCCTGCCCCTCAGCATAAACACGAGCCACCTTCAAGAAACAGAGCTGCATTAACTCTGGCTGAATTTTTGCATAAACCAAGCCTCACATGCCTGCACCCTGGAAGGACTGCCTTTCTCAGTCAAGTTTGCCTAGTCCCAGTGGAGTGGGCCCCTACTCCAGAAGACTGGAACAAATCTCCTGCTCACACTATGTCTCCTAACCATAGAATTATACAAGGCCTCAGTTTTCTTCAAAGTGAAAGCAAGTCTCATTTTACAGACAGATCAGAACACATCTACTTAATTTACCACATTAGGGCCAAAAATTATAAAGCAAAAGTTCCTCTGCAGACAAGTGGCCTGAATCATAGAGCAAACAAAACACAATATTAGAACACATACAGCACACACCAATGACACTTACTGAAGATCCAGGCTTTGGATGCTACATGACTTCTTCGTAAAGCCAGTATTTTCAGATGGAGGAAGCATAACTGGCTATTTTAAAACAGAGAAAAAAGCAGAGACATAGACAAAATGTCAAGACAGAGGAATTTATCCTATATGAAAATATAAGATAAGGCCACAGCCAGAGATCTAAGTAAGAGAGGTGTAAGTACCATCGCCTGATGGAGAATGTAAAACAACAATCATAAGGATATTCACAGGGCTTGAGAAAAGAATAAAAGACATGAGTGAGACCATTACCACAGAGATAAAAAGGTTAAAATAGAATCATCAGAGATGAAAAATGCAATAAATGATAAAAGAATTAGGCTTGATGCAATGAAGAAAGGACTAGAAGAAGCAGAGGAATGATTGAGTGACATAAAAGATAAAATAATGAAAAATAATAAAGCTGAACCAGTGTGGAAAATAATAATTATGGAACACAAAAATAGACTTAGGAAACTCAGTGAAACTATCAAATGTAATAACATTCACATTATAGGAGTTCCAGAAGAGGAAGCAATTTTTAAAAGGGTCAGAAAATATATTTGAGAATACTAGCTGAAAATTTCTCTAATCTAAGGGAGGAAACAGACATTCAGAACCACGAGGTACAGAGAATACCCATAAAAATCAACAAAATCAGATTAATACCAAGAGGTATTGTAATTACATTTGCAAAATATACTGAAAAGAAAAAAAATTCTTACAAGGAGTAAGACAAAGAAGTCTTGAACTTACAAGGGAAGACCCATAAGAACAGCTGCAGATTTCTTAACAGAAATGTGGCAAGTCAGAAAGGAGTGCTATGATATATTCACAGTGCTGAATGGGAAAAATATGCCATCAAGAACACTCTATCCAGCAAGGGCCGCATTCAGAATAAGAAAAATAGTTTTCCAGACGAATAAAAACTAAAAAAAATGTTTGTTACCACCACACCAGCCCTGCAAGAAATATTAAAGGGGACACTTAAAGTGGAAAGGAAAGAACAAAAGTGAAAAAGACAAGAAAGGAACAGAAAAGATCTCTAGTATCATGATAAAACAAGTAAAGCAATGTCATTAAATAGATATCTATGAATAATTACTTTCAAATTAAATGGTGTAAATGTTCCAATAAGACATAGGATGTCAGAACAGATAAAAATGAGACCCATGTATATCATGCCTATAGGAGACATGCTTTAAAGCTAAAGACACCTGCAGATTGAAAGTGAGAGGATGGAGAAACATTTATCATGCAATGGATGTCAAAAGACATCAAAAGAGTAGCAATACTTATTTTGAACAAATTAGACTTTAAACCAAAGACTATAGCAAGAGACAAAGAAAGACACTATATGATAATAAAGGGGGGAATCCAACAAGAAGATCTAACAATTGTAAATATTGCCCCCAACATGGAAAACCCAAATGTATAAAACCATTAATAAAAACACAAAGGAACTCATTCATAATAAATCCAAAAATAGTAGGGGATTTTAACACTCCACTTATATCAATGAACAGATCATCTAAATAGAAAATCAACAAGGAAACAATGGCTTATAATGACACAGTGGACCAGCTGGACTTAAGATATATTCAGGAAAGTGGGGAGTTAAGATGGCAGAGAAGTAGAGGGACCAGGATTTTCCTCATGCCTCAAACACAACCATACTGAGGTTAGATCACTTGGAACACTCAGGAAATCAATCTGCAGAGTGGCAGAAGGACCTCCACATTTGGAAGGAGGCAACTTGGCAGGATCAAGGTTCATGTATATGAATTGGAGGAGATAAATAGCATAGGCACAAAGCAGTGGGAACCCTTTCTCTGGAGAGACAAAAGGGAGAGAAAGAGTGAGGGCTTATGAAAATATGGCATTGAGTTAGCACAAGAGGAAAACCTCTCCAGACTATGGACTGGAGAACAAAGAATATGGAGAGTGCCAGTTTATTCTTTGCAAACAGCCTTAGGAGCTGAAACTCAGAGGTTCAGAAGTGGGTGACTTTTTCTGGAGCAAATCTGGGAGCCTTGGTGCCTACTTCTGGGGAGGGGGAAGCCAGCCCTGGAGCACATAGTGCAATGTAGCAATCTCAGAGGCACACTGGGAGAGAACAGTCCCCTTCTGGGAGTACTTTGGGAAGAGGATTTATTGTCTTCCCAAGGACTGAAGCCCTTGCAGATACCAGCCAAGAGCTTTTTATCAGCAAGGTAGAGTGGCTTTATTCTGGAACAGGGAGAGGAGCCACACCAAGCTGGGTCCAGTAAAACTTCAGGGTCTGAATTCCAGACAAGTTCCTAGAAGGTGAGAGAGAACTATAACAGGACAGGGTGACCACCATTGCTATTCTTTGAGGGCTGCCTGAATAGCAATGGTGTTTAATACCCAGTATGGGGAGGAGAGATGGGGGTGTTGCCATTTTCCTCCCCAACATCAACATGATGGGACCTCAGAGAGCAGCACAGTGGAGGCACCACGTGTTTACACCAAATCCCGCCCCTTGTTCCTGGCAACAACTATCTCCTAGAGCAAGACTGACTGACCCAATGCAGCCAGCCTTTCTTCCAGACCAGCACAGTGACTGGTTCCAAGCACCACTGACAGACAATTTTTTTTTAATTTTAAAAATTCTTCTTTCTTTCCTCTTCTATTTGTCTTTTGTAATCAGGCAATATATTATATATATATATATATATATATATATACTTATATATATATATATATACTTATATATACATATACACTCATGTGTATACATTTATATATACACATACACACATATAGTTGCTATATATATATATACTTGCTATATACATATGCATATACATATATATGTATATATATGTTATATATATAGTTGTTATATATAGTTACACATATATATATACATAAGTGTTATATATATGTATATATAAATAAGTGTTATATATGTGTGTGTGTGTATACACACACACACACACACACACACACACACACAGTTGTTGTAGTTGTTTGTTTAATCGGGAATTTTTATTCTATTCTACTTCCACCTGTTCTTTTGCTTCACCTTTAGTTTTCTTCTTCTTTCTCTGATTTAGCCTTACAGTTTTTTGATTCTCTGTTTGGTTTTCTTTCCTCCTCTTCAATTTTTCTCTTTTTATGGGATCAGGCTTTCCCCCTCCCTTTTCCTTTTTTTTCCCAGGGTTATTTCAATAAACATATCAAATCACACCTGGTTGAAGGTCCAAAGACTCCACCACCAAAATCAAGAAAGAGATAATCAGAGGACTGACCAGTGAGATAGAGCAGCCAAAACGCAGCAACAGAGTGCATGCAACATACACCAAAACCACTTCCTGAAGTGTCAAGCCCTGGACAGTATATGACCCCTTTTTAATATAGTAGTATTCTCATGTGAAGGACACATAACAAGCTTTTAAAACATGCAAAAACCAGAAACTTAGCCTAAATGACAAAACAGAGAAATTATCCCCAAAAGAAAGTTCAAGAAGAAATCAGAGAACAAAACAGATTTAAATAATTTATATTAACAAGAATTTTGAATAACAGTGGTAAAACTAATATCTGGCCTTGGAAAAAGCATAGAAGACAGCAATGTCACTTGTGCTGTAGAGATCAAAGACCGAAAAACTAGTCAGGATGAGTTAAGAAATGCTATAATGGAGATGCAAAATAAACTAAGTAAAATGACAGCAAGGATGGAAGAAGTAGAGGAAAGAATAGGTGAAAGGGAAGAAAAAATTATGGAAAATAATGAAGCTAAAAAATGAGGGAAAAGGAATTACTAGATTATGAGGGGAGAATTAGAGACCTAAGTGATTCCATGAAACATGACAATATCCTTATCACAGGAGTCCCAGGAGAAGAAGAGTAAGAGAATGGGGAGAAGATCTATTTGAACAATTTATAGCTGAGAAATTCCCTAATCTGAGGAAGGGAGCAGGCATCCAAATTTAAGTGGCACAGAGAACTCCCTTCAAAATCAACAAATCAGGTCAACACCATGACATATCATGGTAAAACTGGCAAAATACAAAGATAAAGAGAGAATTCTGAAAGCAGTTAGGAACAAATGGTCCTTAACCTACAAGAGTAGACACATAAGTGTAGTAGCAGACCTATCCAGTGAAACGTGGCAGGACAGAAATATTCATTGTGCTGAATAGTAGAAATGCTCAGTCAAGAATCATTTTTTTCCAGCAAAGTGCCATTCATAATAGAAGGGGAGATAACGACTTTCCCAGACAAACAAAAACTAAAGGAATTTGGGACCACTAAAACAGCCCTGCAAAAGATCATAAGTAGGACTCTCAGAGTGGAAGGCAGCAAAGACCACAAAGAAATAGAGACATCACAACGAATATGAAATCTACAGATAACACAAATGGCACTAAAGCCATGTCTTTCAATAATCACTTTGAACGTAAATGAACTAAAGGCCCAATCAAAAGACATAGGGTATCAGAATGGGTAAAAAAATAAGAACCATCTATATGCTCCCTACAAGAGACACATTTTAGATCTAAGGACACCTGCAGATTGAAAGTAAGGGGATGGAGAACCATCTATCATGCTAATGGACATCAAAAGAGAGCCAAAGAAGCCATATCTCTAACAGAAAACCAGATTTTGGGGGAAGGGGAAAAATATAGTTACAAAACAGAGAGGGAGGGAGGCAAACCACAAGAGACTCTTAAATAGAGAACAAACTGAGTGTGGATGGGGAGAGTAGAGGAGAGGTAAAATGGGTGATGGGCATTGAGGATGGCACTTGGAATGAGCACTGTGTGTTGTATGTAAGCCAATTTGACAATAAATTATATTAAAAAAAGACAAAGACTGTAAGAGATGAAGAAGGGTATTATATCATAATTAAGGTGTCTATCAAGAAGAGCTAACAACTGTAAATATGCCTACAATGTGGAAGAACCCAAATATATAAATCAATTAACCACAAACATAAGCAAACTTAATAATAATACCATAATTGTATGAGACTTAAAACTCTACTTACAATAGTGGATAATCTAGGCAGAAAATCAGTAAGGAAAAAACAGCTCTGAATGATACATTTGACCAGATGGTCTTAACAGATATATTCAGATATATTCAGAACATTTTATCCTAAAGCAGCAGAATAAACATTCTTCTCAAGTGCACATGGAACATTCTCCAAAATAGATCACATATTGGGTCACAATGCATTCCTCAACAGGTACTAAAATATATATAATATATTTATAAATTATTATATATTATATATAATAATTTATAAATATATAAAATATATTTATATATATTTATATATATTATAAATATATATATATAAATATATATAAAAATATATATATAT
>NC_064817.1:65312238-65360726 GCF_023721935.1 Panthera uncia | reverse complement strand
TCCCCTGGGAAGCCATCTGGTCCTGGACTCTTATTTGTTGGGAGATTTTTGATAACCGATTCAATTTCTTCGCTGGTTATGGGTCTGTTCAAGCTTTCTATTTCCTCCTGATTGAGTTTTGGAAGAGTGTGGGTGTTTAGGAATTTGTCCATTTCTTCCAGGTTGTCCAATTTGTTGGCATATAATTTTTCACATTATCCCCTGATAATTGTTTGTATCTCTGAGGGATTGGTTGTAATAATCCCATTTTCATTCATGATTTTATCTATTTGGGTCATCTCCCTTTTCTTTTTGAGAAGCCTGGCTAGAGGTTTGTCAATTTTGTTTATTTTTTCAAAAAACCAACTCTTGGTTTCGTTGATCTGCTCTACAGTTTTTTTAGATTCTATATTGTTTATTTCTGCTCTGATCTTTATTATTTCTCTTCTTCTGCTGGATTTAGGCTGCCTGTGCTGTTCTGCCTCTCTTTCCTTTAGGTGTGCTGTTAGATTTTCTATTTGGGATTTTTCTTGTTTCTTGAGATAGGCCTGGATTGCAATGTATTTTCCTCTCAGGACTGCCTTCGCTGCATCCCAAAGCGTTTGGATTGTTGTATTTTCATTTTCTTTTGTTTCCATATATTTTTTAATTTCTTCTCTAATTGCCTGGTGGACCCACTCATTCTTTAGTAAGGTGCTCTTTAACCTCCATGCTTTTGGAGGTTTTCCAGACTTTTTCCTGTGGTTGATTTCAAACTTCATCGCATTGTGGTCTGAAAGTATGCATGGTATAATTTCAATTCTTGTGAACTTATGAAGGGCTGTTTTGTGATCCAGTATATGATCTATCTTGGAGAATGTTCCATGTGCACTCGAGAAGAAAGTATATTCTGTTGCTTTGGGATGCAGAGTTCTAAATAGATCTGTCAAGTCCATCTGATCCAATGTATCATTCAGGGCCCTTGTTTCTTTCTTGACCGTGTGTCTAGATGATCTATTCATTTCTGTAAGTGGAGTGTGAAAGTCCCCTGCAATGACCACATTCTTATCAATAAGGTTGCTTATGTTTATGAGTAATTGTTTTATATATTTGGGGGCTCCGGTATTCGGTGCATAGACATTTATAATTGTTAGCTCTTCCTGGTAGATAGACCCTGTAATTATTATATAATGCCCTTCTTCATCTCTTGTTACAGCCTTTAATTTAAAGTCTTGTTTGTCTGATATAAGTATGGCTACTCCAGCTTTCTTTTGGCTTCCAGGAGCATGATAAATAGTTCTCCATCCCCTCACTCTCAATCTAAAGGTGTCCTCAGATCTAAAATGAGTCTCTTGTAGACAGCAAATAGATGGGTCTTGGTTTTTTATCCATTCTGATACCCTATGTCTTTTGGTTGGCACATTTAATCCATTTACATTCAGTGTTATTACAGAAAGATACGGGTTTAGAGTCACTGTGATGTCTGTATGTTTTATGCTTGTAGCGTTGTCTCTGGTACTTTGTCTCACAGGATCCCCCTTAGGATCTCTTGTAGGGCTGGTTTCGTGGTGACAAATTCCTTCAGTTTTTGTTTGTTTGGGAAGACCTTTATCTCTCCTTCTATTCTAAATGACAGACTTGCTGGATAAAGGATTCTCGGCTGCATATTTTTTCTGTTTAGCACACTAAAGATATCGTGCCAATCCTTTCTGGCCTGCCAAGTTTCAAAAGAGAGATCAGTCACGTCTCATAGGTCTCCCTTTATATGTGAGGGCATGTTTATCCCTTGCTGCTTTCAGAATTTTCTCTTTATCCTTGTATTTTGCCAGTTTCACTATGATATGTCGTGCAGATCGATTCAAGTTACGTCTGAAGGGAGTTCTCTGTGCCTCCTGGATTTCAATGCCTTTTTCCTTCCCCAGTTCAGGGAAGTTCTCAGCTATAATTTCTTCAAGTACCCCTTCAGCACCTTTCCCTCTCTCTTCCTCCTCTGGGATACCAATTATGCGTATATTATTTCTTTTTAGTGTATCACTTAGTTCTCTAATTTTTCCCTCATACTCCTGGATTTTTTTATCTCTCTTTCTCTCAGCTTCCTCTTTTTCCATAACTTTATCTTCTAGTTCACCTATTCTCTCCTCTGCCTCTTCAATCTGAGCCGTCGTCGTTTCCATTTTGTTTTGCATTTCATTTAAAGCGCTTTTCAGCTCCTCCTGACTGTTCCTTAGTCCCTTGATCTCTGTGGCAAGAGATTCTCTGCTGTCCTGTATACTGTTTTCAAGCCCAGCGATTAATTTTATGACTATTATTCTAAATTCACCCTCTGTTATATTATTTAAATCCTTTTTGATTAGTTCATTGGCTGTTGTTATTTCCTGGAGATTCTTCTGAGGGGAATTCTTCCATTTGGTCATTTTGGATAGTCCCTGGAGTGGTGAGGACCTGCAGGGCACTTCCCCTGTGCTGTGGTGTATAACTGGAGTTGGTGGGTGGGGCCGCAGTCAGACCTGATGTCTGCCCCCAGCCCACTGCTGGGGCTACAGTCAGACTGGTGTTTGCTTTCTCTTCCCCTCTCCTAGAGGTGGGATTCACTGTGGGGTGGCGTGGCCCATCTGGGCTACTTGCACACTGCCAGGCTTGTGGTGCTGGGGATCTGGTGTATTAGCTGGGGTGGGTAGGCAAGGCACATGGGGGCAGGGGGGGCAGGAGGGGCAGGCTTAGCTCGCTTCTCCTTAGGTGATCCACTTCAGGAGGGACCCTGTGGCAGTGGGAGGAAGTCAGATCCGCTGCTGGAGGTTTGGCGCCACAGAAGCACAGTGTTGGGTGTTTGCACGGAAGAGCGAGCAAGTTCCCTGGCAGGAACTGGTTCTCTTTGGGATTTTGGCTGGGGGATGGGCAGGGGAGATGGCGCTGGCGAGCACCTTTGTTCCCCGCCAAGCTGAGCCCTGTCGTCTGGGGGTTCAGCAGCTCTCCCTCCCTTTGTCCTCCAGCCTTCCCGCTTTCTGAGCAGAGCTGTTAACTTCTGACCTCCCAGATGCTAAGTCACGCTTGCTGTCGGAACACAGTCCGTCAGGCCCCTCTGCTTTTGCCAGCCAGACTCGGGGGCTCTGCTTGGCCGGCGAGCCGCCCCTCCTCCCCGGCTCCCTCCCGCCAGTCCGTGGAGCATGCACCGCCTCGCCGCCCTTCCTACCCTCTTCCGTGGGCCTCTCGTCTGCGCTTGGCTCCGAAGACTCTGTTCTGCTAATCCTCTGGCGGTTTTCTGGGTTATTTAGGCAGGTGTAGGTGGAATCTAAGTGATCGGCAGGATGCGTGGTGAGCCCAGCGTCCTCCTACGCCGCCATCTTCCCTTCAACAAAACCTCTTATCCATTTTCTTATTGATATGATGTATCACATTGATTGATATTCATGTATTGAACCACCCTTGCAACCCAAGGATAAATCCCACTTGATCATGGTGAATGATTATTTTAATGTATGGCTAGATTTGGTTTTCTAGCACATTGTTTGGTATTTTTACATCCATGTTCTTCAGGGATATTGGCCTATAATTATCTTTTTTGTGGAGTCTTTGTCTGGTTTTTGTTTCAGGGTACATGCTGACCTTATACAATGGGTTTGGAAATTTTCCTTCCTTTTCTTAAAATTTTTTGGAATAGTTTGAGAAGAATAAGTATTAACTCCTCTTTAAATGTGTGCAGAATTAGCCTGTGAAACCATCTCATTCTGAATTTTTGTTTTTTGGGAGATTTTTGGTTATTGATTCAATTTCTTTCCTGGTAATCAGTCTGTTCAAAATTGCTATTTCATCCTCTTTCAGTTTTGGTAGTTTATGTTTCTGGAATGTATCAATTTCTTCTAGCTTGTCAAAATTTTTGGCATATAATTTATCGTAATATTTTCCTTATATATATTTTTTGTATTTCTGTGGTGTTGGTTGTCATTTGTCCTGTCTCATTTGTGATTGTAATCCTTTGAGTCCTTTCTCTTTTTTCCTTAATAAATCCAGCTAAAAGTTTATCAATTTTATTCTTTTTTTCAATGTCCCAGTTCCTGGTTTCATTGACTTTTTTTTTTTTTAACTCTATACCACTTATTTCTGCTCTGATCTTTATTATTTCCTTCCTGCTGATGTTTTTTGGCTTTTGTTTGTAGTTATTTTTCTAGTTCTGTTAGGTGCAAGGTTAGGTTTTTTTTATATGCAATTTTTCTTACTTCTTAAGGTAGGCCTGTATTGCTATAAGCTTCCCTACTAGAACTGCTGTTGCTGCCTCCCAAATGTTTTGGAACATTGTGTTTTTATTTTCATTTGTTTCCATGTACATTTTTTATTTCTTCCTATGTTTTCTAGATGACCCATTCATTGTTTAGTAGCATGTTATTTACCCTCCATGTATTTGTTTTCTTTTATGAGTTTTTCTTGTGGTTAACTACTAGTTTCATAGCACTGTGGTCAGAAATGAAGCATGGTATGAATCAGATTTTCTTTGATCTACTGAGTGTGGTTTTGTGGGCTAATTTGTGATCTATTCTGGAGAATGTTCCATATACACTTGAAAAGAATGTTTGTTCTATTGTTTTAGGATGGAATTTTCTGAATATATCTGTTAAATTCACCTGTCCCCTCCTTGTTGATTTTCTGTTTATGTCATCAGTCCATTGATGTAAGTGAAGTATTAACATCCTTTATTATTATTGTATTATTATGGATTGGTTCTTTTATGTTTGGTGTTAACTGTTTTATGTATTTAGGTGCTCATATTTTGGGTGCATAAACATTTCCAATTGTTATATCTTCTGGTTCAGTTTCACCCTTTATTATTTTATAGTGTCTTTCTTTCCTTCTCTGTCTCTTGTTAAAGAATTTGTTTTAAAGTCTAGTTTTTTTAAATAAGTATTACTACTCCAGCTTTCTTTGACATCTATTTGCATGGTCAATGTTTCTCTATATCCTCTCACTTTCAATCTGTATGTGTGTTTAGATTTAAAATGAGTCCCTATAAGCGGCATATACAGGGGTGTTGTTTTTTAATCCATTCTTGCAATCCATGTCTTCTGATTGGAGCATTTAGTCTATTTACATTCAAATAATTATGTATAGGTATGTATTTATTGTCATTTCATTATTTTTTGTGGTTGTTCCTGGATATGTTCTCTGATCCTTTATAATCTTTATCTCTCTCATGGTTTGCTGATTTTCCTAGAGATATTTGAATTCCTTTCTCTTTATTCTTTGCATATATATTAGTGGCTATTGATATATGGTTACCATTAGGTTTGTATATAACCTCTTCTGCATATAGTAGGTTACTATAAGTTGATGTTCATTTAAGGTTGAAACCATTCTTTACTCCACTCCTCCCCACATGTTATGTATATGTTGTCATATGTTACATCCTTTTATCTCTTGAGTTTCTTGACAGATTTTTTTCTAAAATACTTATTTCTACTGTTTTTGTGTTCCTTACCTTAAATTTCCATTTTTGGTTTTTTTTCCAATCAAAAAATCCCATTTAATACTTCTTGCAGGGCCTTTTTTGTAGACACTAACTCCTTTGGTTTTTATTTGCCTGGGAAGTCTTTATCTCTCCTTCTATTCTAAATGAGAGTCTTTCTCGATAGATGATTCTTGGCTGCAGTTTTTGTTTTTTTTTTTTCCATTCAGCACTTTGTATATATTGTAACACTCCATTCTGGCTCTCAAGGTTTCTGTTGAAAAATCTCATGTTACCCTTACAGGCTTTCCCTTGAAATATACCATCTTCTTTGGATTTGTTGCTTTTAATTTTTTTCTTCATTACTATATTTTGCCAATTTAATGACAGTATGTCTTGTGGATATACTTTTTAAAAATTTTTTTAATGTTTTCATTTATTTTCAGACAGGGGGAGACAGAGCATGAGCAGGGGAGGGGCAGAGAGAAAGGGAGACACAGAATCCAAAGCAGGCTCCAGGCTCTGAGCTGTCAGCACAGAGCCAGACATGGGGCTCTAACTCACGGACTGTGAGATCCTGTCCTGAGCTGAAGTCGGTCACTTAACTGACTGAGCCCCCAGGCACCCCAAGGTGTGGGTCTGCTTTTGTTGATTTTGGTTGGAGTTTTCTGTGACTCCTGGATCTGAATATTTGTTTTGTCTTTTTCTCCACAGTATGGAAGTTTGCAGCTATTATTTCTTCAAATAAACTTTCTGCTCCCTTTTATCTCTCCTTCTTCTGGAACTCCTATAATATGAATGCTATTACATTTTTTGGATGGTGCCACTGGGTTTCCTACATCTATTCTCATATTGCGTAATTCCTTTTTCTCTTTTGTTCTACTTGATTACTTTCCATTTCTCTGTCTTCTAGGACATTAATTCATTCCTCTGCTTCTTCCACCCTGCTGTTCATTTCATCAAGCATGCTTCTTATTTCACTTGTTGAGCCCTTTACCTCTCCTATGTTTTTCTTTATCTCTGTGTTAAAGATCTCACTCACATCTTCCACTCTTTTTCTCAAATCCAGAGCGTATTCTTATGATCATCGCTTTGAATTCTGATTCAGGCATGATAACTATACCTGTTTCACTTAGATCTATGGCTGTGGCCTTTTGCTGTTCTTTAATTTGGTGTAAATTTCTCTGTCCCGTCATTTTTTGTTCTTCTCTGTATCTGTTTCTCTGTGTTAAGAAAGTTAGCCATGTCTTCTGCTCTTGCAAGTAGTGACTTTATGAAAAATAGATCTTGGAGTTCTTTGCAGTGTTCTGTCTTCTTTTACCAAAACCTGCCATTTCAGGAAAGTATCCTATATGTGTTACTTAAGCTTTGCTGTTGTATCTGAGTCACTTTTCTGCTCAGTACAATCATCTGCACTGATTCTCTGCATTTTGTGGCCTGGGTTTGCTCTCTCTGATGTTAGAGTGACCCAGGCTGGCTAGCTGAGGAGGACCACGGCCACTAGGAAACATGGTAGCAGGGTGGTGGTGTTAAAAAAATTTGTGTTAGGCCATTAATCCTATGCCAGAATCCCCAATATGCTGTGGTGGCTGAATAAAGGTAATTAATATCTAATTGTAAAGGTGGGATGGGTTAAGTTCATGGCCCTTCTATTCTGTCATTTTACCAAGCTACTCCAGGAATATACTTGATAATTATAAATTAGAATGTAGAAAGTTGGATAAATAGAGAAATAAGAATTTTAGTCTGAATAAATGTTAAAGCACAGATGTCAGAATTTATGAGATGCAATTGAAATGATACAGGGAAATATATGTTTATTTTTTTGTTTGTTTGAATTTATTTTTAATATATTTTTAATAGTGTAGTCCAACCATGGCAAAATATATGATAGCCCAATATATTCAACTTATACCTAAAAAATATCCTAAGGTTATACATAGATTTTATTTTAGTGACTAGGTTAAAAATAGACAAGTGTATACTGTCCTTTTTTAAAGGTAAAATCATTACAAAAATGAAGTGCTCTTAATAATATATGACTAAATTTATCTGTTTTTATCTAACTTTATGAAAAATCTTTAATATTTAACATTCTTCTCTTTTTAAAATTTTACTTTTTATTTTTTAAAATTTACATCCAAATTAGCATATAGTGAAATAATGATTTCAGGAGTAGATTCCTTAGTGCCCCTTACCCATTTAGCCCATCCCCCCCAAAACACACAACCCCTCCAGCCACGCTCAGTTTCATCTCTATATTTAGGAGTCTCTTCTGTTTTGTCCCCCTCCTTGTTTTTATATTAGTTTTGTTCTCCTTCCTTTATGTTCATCTGTTTTGTCTCTTAAAGTCCTCATATGAGTGAAGTAATATGATTTTTGTCTTTCTCTGACTGACTAATTTCACTTAGCATAATCCTCTCCAGTTCCATCCATGTAGTTGCAAATGGCAAGATTTCATTCTTTTTGATTGCCGAGTAATACTCCATTGTGTGTGTGTGTGTGTGTGTGTGTGTGTATACCACATTTTCTTTATCCATTCATGCACCAATGGACATTTCAGCTCTTTCCATACTTTTGCTATTGTTGATAGTGCTGCTATAAACATAGGGGTGCATGTGTCCCTTCAAAACAGGACACCTGTATCCCATGGATAAATGCCTTGTACTAAAATTGCTGGGTCATGGGTAGTTCTATTTTTAGTTTTTTGAGGAACCTCCATACTGTTTTCCAGAGTGGCTGCACCAGCTTGCATTCCACCAATGCAAAAGAGATACTCTTTCTCTACATCTTTGCCAACATCTGTTTTTTGCCTGAGTTGTTAATGTTAGCCATTCTAACAAGTGTAAGGTGGTATCTCATTGTGGTTTTGATTTGTATTTCCCTGACAATGAGTGAAGTTGAACATTTTTTCATGTGTCGGTTGGCCATCTGGATGTATTCCTTGGAGAAATGTCTATTCATCTCTTTTGCCAATTTCTTCACTGGATTATTTGTGTTTTGGGTGTTGAGTTTAATAAGTTCTTTATAGATATTGGATACTAACCCTTTATCTGATATGTCATTTGCAAATATCTTCTCCCATTCTGTTGGTTGCCTTTTAGTTTTGTTGATTGTTTCTTTTGTTGCCCAGAAGCTTTTTATTTTGATGAGGTCCCAGTAGTTCATTTTTGCTTTTGTTTCCCTTGCCTCCAGAGACATGTTGAGTAAGAACCAGGGCTGGTTCAATATCTGCAAAGCAATTAACGTGATTCATGAAATCAATAAAGAAAGGACAAGAACCATATGATCCTCCCAATAGATGCAGAGAAAGCATTTGACAAAATACAGCATCCTTTCTTCAAAAAAACCCTCAAGAAACTAGGGATAAAAGGATTATTCCTCAAGATCATAAAAGCCATATATGAACGACCCAATGCTAATATCATCCTCAATGGGGAAAAACTGAGAGCTTTCCCCCTAAGGTCAGGAACAAGACAGGGATGTCCACTCTCACCACTGTTATTCAACATAGTATTGGAAGTCTTAGCCTCTGCAATCAGACAACACAAAGAAATAAAAGGCATCGAAATAAGCCAGGAGGAGGTCAAATTTTCACTCTTCGCAGATGACATGATACTGTATATGGAAACCCAAAAGATCCCACCCAAAAAATGCTAGAACTGATTCATGAATTCAGCAAAGTTTTAGGATATAAAATCAATGCACAGAAATTGGTTGCATACCTATACACCAACGATGAGGCAACAGAAAGAGAAATCAGTGAATTGGTCCCATTTACAGTCACACAAAAAACCATAAAATACCTAGGAATAAATCTAACCAAAGAGGTGAAAAATCTATATATTCAAAACTATAGAAAGCTTATGAAAGAAATTGAAGAAGACACAAAAAAAAAATGGAAAAAGATTCCATGCTCCTGGATAGGAAGAACAAATATTGTTAAAATGTCGATACTACCCAAAGCAATCTACATATTCAATGCAATCACTATCAAAGTAACAACAGCATTCTTCACAGAGCTAGAACAAACAATCCTAAAATTTGTATGGAACCAGAAAAGTCCCAGAATAGCCAAAGCAATCTTGAAAAAGAAAACCAAAGCAGGAGGCATCATAATCCCAGACTTCAAGCTATATTACAAAGCTGTAATCATCAAGACAGTATGGTACTTGCACAAGAACAGACAGTCAGATCAATGGAACAGAATAGAGAAACCAGAAATGGACCCACAAATGCATCACCAACTAATCTTTGACAAAGCAGGAAAGAATATCCAATGGGATAAAAATAGTGTTTTCAGCAAGTGTGCTGGGAAAACTGGACAGCGACATGCAGAAGAATGAACCTGGACTACTTTATTAAACCATACACAAAAATAAACTCAAGAGGGAAATTTAGAAGTTTAAATTCCCACACTAGAAAAGAGAAAGTTCTCAACTTAATAGACTTAATATCACCTTTAAAATATATTAAAGAACAAATCAAAGTGTAGATAAGAAAAGTGAAAAATATAAAGATTAGAACTGATTTTAGTTAATTGGAAAACAGAAAAAATAGTGATAAAAATAAATGATATGTAAACTTTATTCTTCAAAAAGTTCAGAGGGAGGAGCCAAGATGGCGGAACAGCATGGAAGTTTTTTGTGTGTCTTGCATCCATGAAATACAGCCAGACCAACACTAAACCATCCTGTACACCTGGAAAACTGATCTGAAGATTAAAACAACAATCTGCACAACCTGAACCACAGAAATCAGCAAGTATGTGGTGCAGAGAAGTCAACTGGGGGAGAGAGGATCTGTGGAGGGCAGGGAGCCACTTTTTCATGTGGAGAGAAGACAGAGATGGGGGGGAAGGGATATGGGAAAAGCACACCCCCCCAAAAGCAGCTGGAGAGAAAGTGGAAAAGTGGAAAAGTGGAAACAGCTGCAGGGACTGAACTAAAAAGGGAGAAATGAGAAAGGAGAGCATTTAAATTCCATTAAGACTCTAAACAGGGGGAGTGCAGAGTCTAAAACTCCTCAGCTTGATAACTGGAGGTGCTCTGGTGGGAAGGGTGAATCCCCAGAAGCAGAGTGGAGTCCAGGGTTCTTCAGGCCACATGGAGAGAGGCAGTTCCCCTGATAGGAGGACAACCTGATAGAGATTTTGTGGGCCCCAGTGGCAAGGCCCCAGGGGACCTGGGAGAACAACCGCATTTGCTGGTGCTGGAACAAAGTCATTAAGGGTGAAGCATGGTGCCAAATGTGTGTTGTTTTTCCATAATCCCTGAAAATCTGCTGCTACACTATCTTGTGAACTTATTTTGGGGCGGGCTGGCACCGGGATGCAGCCTCTGGGAATCAGCAGCAGCCTGGTCCTGCAAAAGTTCCTGGGTATGGCTGGCACCTGGCCATTGCTCAGTGAGATTTTCCTGCAGAGGGGCAGAACGGGTCAAAACTGTAGTCCCTCAGAAGTAAGGTTGGGAAAAACAGCTGCATCTGAGACAAAACTCAGGAGGGAGGTGCTGCCTAGGTCTTGGCTACAGACTGTGTAAAAGCGGGGAGTGGACAGAACCCAAAGACAAAGATCAGGTGTGCAATTGCTGATTGGGGACAGCAGAGTTCCAATACTAGAGCCTGGGTAGCTGGGTGACACCATTTTCACTGATCCCATACATGCGCATACACACCTACAAACGCCACAACAATCCACCCCGGTAAGCTAAGCAGTACCTTCTATGGGAGAACAGAGCTTTGACACTAAGCCCCACCCAACTAGGCCAACCTCGCTATTCCAGAACACAAGTATCTCTGCCTGCTTAGTTCATGGACTATAAAGTGCTTCATAGTTTGAGTTCTAGGGGAAAACAAAGTAATTTCACTCTTATATAAGTCTGTACGCTGGACCATCTATTTTTTTTCTCTTTTACATTTATTTTCTTTTTCTTGAATACAGAAAGAATTGATTTGTATTTTCAATTTTTATTAAAAATATTTTCATTATTTTTTCTACTATATTTTTAAATTTTGTGTAAATTTCAATACCCAGACCAAAACACACCTAGAATATACCATCATTCATTTGACTTATTTGTGTTTCTTTTTGTTTTAATTTTTTAATTTTAATGTTTTTTAATTTATTTTTTTCAATTTTAATTTTCTTATCTCATTAATTCCTTTTCTCCCTTCAAATTGATGAAATTAAGTAATTCACCCCAAAATAAAGAGCAGGAAGAAACAGCAACTAGGGACTTACCCAACACAGATACAAACAAGATGTCTGAATAAGAATTTAGAATAACCACAATAAGAATACCAGCTGCAGTCGAAAATACATTAGAATCCCTTTCTGCGGAGATAAAACAAGTAAAAGCTAGTCACAGTGACATAAAAAAATGCTATAACTGAGCTGCAAACTCTAATGGATGCAATGGTGGCAAGGATGCATGAGGCAAAACAGAGAATCAATGATATAGAGGACAAACTTACAGAGAACAATGAAGCAGAAAACAACGGGGAGATTAAGGCAAAAAAGCACAATTTAAAAATTTGAGAAATCAGTAACTCATTAAAGAACCAGCAACATCAGTATCATAGGGGTCCCAGAAGAGGAAGAGAGAGAAAAAGGGGTAGAAGGGTTATGTGAGAAAATCATGGCAGAAAAATTTTCCTAACCTAGGGAAAGACACAGACATCAAAATCCAGGAAGCACAGAGGAGTCCCAATAGATTCAACAAAAAACAAACATCAACAAGGCATACCATAGTCAGATTCACAAAATACTCAGGAAAGGAGAGAATCATGAAAACAGCAAAGGAAAAAGAGTCCTTAACCTACAAGGGAAGACAAATCAGGTTTGTAGCAGACCTATCCACAGAAACTTGGCGACCAGAAAGGAGTGTCAGGATATATTCAATGGGCTGAATCAGAAAAATATGCAGCCAAGAATTCTTTATCTAGCAAGGCTGTCATTCCAAATAGAAGGAGAGATGAAAGTTTCCCAGACAAACAAAAATTAAAGAACTTTGTGACCACTAAACCAGACCTGCAATAAATTTTAAGGACACTCTGAGGGGAGAAAAGATGAAAAAATAAATAAATAAAAACCAAAAGCAACAAAGATTAGAAAGGACCAGAAAACATCACCAGAAACTCCAACGCTACAATCAACATAATGGCAAAAAATTCGTATCTTTCAGTACTCACTCTAAATGTCAATGGACTCAATGATCCAATAAAAACACATAGGGTGACAGAATGGATAAGAAAACAAGATCCATCTATATGCTGATTACAAGAGACCCACTTTAGACCTAAAGACACCTTCAGATTGAAACTAAGGGGATGGAGAACCATCTATAATCCTAATGGTCAGCAAACGAAAGCCAGAGTAGTCATCCTTATATCAGACCATCTAGACTTTAAAATAAAGACTGTATCAAGAGATGAAGGTCATCATATCAAAATCAAGGGGTCTAGCCACCAAGAAGACCTAACAATTGTAAACATTTATCTGCCAAAAGTAGGAGCACACAAATATATAAATCAACTAATCACAAACATAAAGAAACTCTTTGAGAGTAATACCATAATAGTAGGGTTGTTCAACACCCCACTCGCAGCAATGGACAAATTAATCAAAATATCAACAAGGAAACAATGGCTTTGAACGACACACTGGAACAGATGGACTTAACAGATATATTCAGAACATTTCATCCTAAAGCAGCAGAATGTACATTCTTCGGCAACATACATGGAACGTTCTCCAGAATAGACTACATACTGGGAGATCAGCCCTCGGTAAGTACAAAACTACTGAAATACTACCGCGCATATTTTCAGACCATATCAGTATGAAACTTGAAATCAAACACAAGAAAAAATTTGGAAAGGTAACAAATACTTGGAGACTGAAGAACAACCTACTAAAGAAAGAATGAGGTAAAAATAAGTTAAAGAGGAAATTAAAAAGTAGATGGAAGCCAAAGAAAATGATAACACCAAAACCCAAAACCTCTGGGATGCAGGAAAGGCGACCATAAGAGGAAAGTATATAGCAATCCAGGCCTTCTTAAAGAAGGAAGAAAGATCTCAGATACACAACCTAACCTTACACCTTAAAGAGCTGGAAAAAGAACAGGAAATAAAACCAAAACCAGCAGAAGACAGGAAATAATAAATATTACAGCATTAGAGCAGAAATTAATGCTATTAAAACCAAAAACCAAGAAACAAAACAAAACAAACAAACAAACAAAAAAAACCCTGGAACAGATCGATGAAATCAGAAGCTGTTTTTTTTGAAAGAATTAATAAAATTGATAAATCCCTAGCCAGTTTAATCAAAAAGAAAAAGGAAAGGACCCAAATAAATAAAATCAAGAATGAAAGAGGAGAGATAACACCAACACAGCAGAAATAAAAACAATAATAAGAGCATATTATGAGCAATTATATGCCAATGACATGGGCAATATGGAAGAAATGGACAAATTGCCAGAAACTTATATACTATCAAAACTGAAAAAGGGAGAAATAGAAAATTTGAACGACCCATAACCAGTAAAGAAATTAAATGAGTAATCAAAAATCTCCCCAAGAAAAGAGTTCAGGGCCAGATGGTTTTGCAGGGGAATTCTACCAAACATTTAAGGAAGAGTTAACACCCCTTCTCTTGAAGCTGTTCCAAAAAAATAGAAATGGAAGGAAAACTTCCAGATTCTTTCTATGAAGCAAACACAACCTTGATTCCAAAACTAGACATAGACCCCACAAAAAAGGATAACTAGAGAACAATCTCCCTGATGAACATGGACGCAAAAATCCTCAGAAAGATATTAGCCAACCGTATCCAACAATACATTAAAAAAATATTCAGCACGTCCAAGTGGGATTTATACCTGGGATGCAGGCCTGGATCAATATCCACAAAACATCAACGTGATTCATCACATCAATAAAGGAAAGGACAAGAACCATATGATTCTCTCAATTGATGCAGAGAAAGCATTTGACAAAATACAGCATCCTTTCTTCAAAAAAACCCTCAAGAAACTAAGGATATAATGATCATTCCTCAAGATAATAAAAGCCATATACGAAAGTCCCAACGTTAATATCATCCTCAATGGGGAAAAACTGAGAGCTTTTCCCCCTAGGTCAGGAACAAGACAGGGATGTCCACTCTCACCACTGTTATTCAACATAGTATTGGAAGTGTTAGCCTCTGCAATCAGACAACACAAAGAAATAAGAGGCATTCAGATTGGCCAGGAGGAGGTCAAACATTCACTCTTCACAGATGACATGATACTCTATATGTCAAACCCAAAAGATTCCACCAAAAAACTGCTAGAACTGATTCATGAATTCAGCGAAGTTGTACTATATATAATCAACGCACAGAAATTGGTTGAATTCCTATACACTAACAATGAATCAACAGAAATTGAAATCAAGGAATTGATAATATTCGCATTTGCAGCTAAAGCCATAAAATACTTAGGAATAAATCTAACCAAAGAGGTGAAAAATATATACACTCAAAACTATACAAAGCATATGAAATAAATTGAAGAAGACACAAAAAAATGGAAAAAAAAGATTCCATGCTCTTGAATAAGAAGAACAAATATTGTTACAATGTTGATACTATCCTAACCAATCTATATAGTCAATGCATTACCTATCAAAATAACACCAGCATTCTTCACAGATCTGGAACAAATAATCTAAAATTTGTATGCAACCAGAAAAGACCCAAAATAGCCAACACAATGTTGAAAAAGAAAACCAAAGTAGGAGGCATCATAACCCTGGACTTCAAGCTATACTACAAAGCTATAATCATCAAGACAGTATGGTACTGGCACAAAAAAAGACACTCAGGTCAGTGGAACAGAATAGAGAACCCATAAATGGTCCCACAAATGTATGGCCAACTAGTTTTTCATGAAACAGGAAAAAATATCCAATGGAATAAAGACAGTCTCTTCAGCAAGTGGTGCCAGGAAACCTGGACAGCGACATGCAGAAGAATGAACCTGGACCACTTTCTTACACCATACAAAAAAATAAACTCTAAATGGATGAAAGACCTAAATGTAAGACAGAAAGCCTTCAAAATCCTTGGGGAGAAAGCAGGCAAAACCTCCTTGATCTTGGCCGCAGCAACTTCTTACTCAACATGTTTCCAGAGGCAAGGGAAACAAAAGTAAAAATGAACTACTGGGACCTCATCAAATAAAAGCTTTTGCACAGTGAAGGAAACGATCAGCAAATCTAAAAGGCAACTGACAGAATGGGAGAAGATATTTGCAAATGACATATCAGATAAAGGGTTAGTATCCAATATCTATAAAGAACTGATCAAACTCAACACCCAAAAAACAAATAATCCAATGAAAGAATGGGCAAAAATCATGATTAGACACTTCTCCAAAGAAGACGTCCAGATGGCCAACCTACACATGAAAAAATGCTCAACATCACTCATTATCAGGGAAATTCAAATCAAAACCACAATGAGATAACACCTCACATCTGTGAGAATGGCTAACATTAACAACTCAGGCAACAGATGTTGGTGAGGATGCAGAGAAAGTAGATCCCTTTTGCATTGCTGGTCGGAATGCAAGCTGGTGCAGCCACTCTAGAAAACGGTATGGGGTTCCTCAAAAAATTAAAAATAGAACTACCCTATGACCCAGCAACTGCAGTACTAGGTATTTATCCATGGGATACAGTTATGCTGTTTCGAAGGGGCACATGCACCCCAATGTTTATAGCAGTACTATTAACAATAGCCAAAGTATGGAAAGAGCCCAAATGTCCATGGATGGATGAATGGATAAAGAAGATGTGGTATGTATATACAATGGAGTATTACTCAGCAATCAAAACTCATGAAATCTTGCTATTTGCAGCTACATGCATGGAACTAGAGGGTATTATGCTATGCGAAATTAGTTATTCAGAGAAAGACAAATATTATATGACCTCACTCGTATGAAGACTTTAAGAGACAAAACAGATGAACATAAGGGAAGGGAAACAAAAATAAAAACAGGGAAGGGGACTCTTAAATTTGGAGAACAAAGAGAGGGTTACTGGAGGGGTTTTGTGAGGGTGGATGTGCTAAATGGGTAATGGGCACTAAGGAATATACTCCTGAAATCATTGCTGCACTATATGGTAAATAATTGCTGCACTATATGCTAACTAATATGGATGTAAATTTAAAAAAAATAAATTAAAAAAAAGAAGAAAAGTTCAACAAAACTGACATCACTACACAGACTAATCAAAAAGAAGGAATATGCAAACTGGAAAGTGAGAATAAAAAAGAACTTACTGCTGATTCCATATTAAAAAAATTATAATAGAACAGCATGAAACACTTTATAACAACATATTTTATAACTTTGATGAAATGGACAAATTCCAATAGGTCACATTTTACAACATTTCCTCAAAAACAAATAGAAATTCTGAATAAAATTATAACAAATAAAGAAATTAAATTAGTACTGAAAAATCTTCCCATAAAACAAGGTTAGACCCAAATGTGCCTATTGGTCAATTTTTTAAAAAAATTAATTAAATTCCAGTTAGTTACCATACAGTGTAACATTAGTCTCAGGTGTACAATTTGGTGATTTAACACTCCCATACCACACCACATGCTCAACACAAGTTCACTCCATAATCCTCATCAATTATTTAAAACATCCCCCCATCCACCTTCTCTTTGGTAACCATTATATTTTGTTTCTATAGTTAAGAATATGTTTTTTGGCTGCCTTTCTTTTTTCAATTATTTAATTTAAATTCTTGTTAGTTAACATACATTGCAATATTGGTTTCAGGAGTAGTATTCAGTGATTAATTACTTACATACAACACCCAGTGCACATCCCAACAAGTGCCCTCTTCAGTGCCCGTTATCCATTTAGCCTATCCTCCCACCAATCACCTCTCCAGCAACTCTCAGTTTGTTCTGTATCTTTAAGACCCTCTCATGGTTTGTTTGCCTCTATTTTTCTTTTAACCTCCTGTATGTTCATCTGTTTTGATCCTTAAATCCCGTATATGAGTGAAATCATATAGTGTTTGTCTTTTTCTGACTGATTTTTCTTAGTATAATACTCACTAGCTCCGTCCACATCATTACAAATGGCAAAGGTTTCCTTCTTTGTATGGCTGAGCAAGATATCATGAGATATATATATATATATATATATATATATATATATATATATATATATTCCACCTATCCCTTATCCATTCATCAGTCAATGGACATTTGAGATATTTCCATAATTTGGTTATTGTATGTAAAGCTGCTATAAAGTTTGGGGTGCATGTATCCCTTTGAATTATTTATGTATCCTTTGAATAAATACCTAGGAGTGCAATAACTGGATCATAGGGTGGTTCTATCTTTTACTTTTTTAAGAAACCTCCATATTGTTTTCCATAGTGGCTGCACCAGGTTGCATTCCACCAAAGTGCAAGAGGATTCCACTTTCTCCACATCCTTGCCAAAAACTGTTGTTTCTTGTATTGTTGATTTTACCATTTTGACAGGTGCGAAATATCTCATTATAGTTTTGATTTTTATTTCCCTTGTGATCAGTGATGTTGAGCATCTTTTCATGTGTCTGTTAGCCATCTTTATATCTTCTTTGTAAAAATGTCTATTCATATTTTCTGCCCACTTTTTAATTGGACGTGTGTGTGTCTGTTATTGAGTTTGATAAGTTCTTCATATATTTTGGATATTAACCCTTTATCACATAGGTCATTTGCAAATGTCTTCTCCCATTCCATAACCTTTGAGTTCTGTTGAGTGTTTCTTTTGCTGTATATAAGCTTTGTATCTTGATGAGGAGATTGTGATCTCTTTTCTGCTGGAAACTATTCAACTTTTCTTAACCAGAAAGCAGCCTAAGTATTCTCTTCAATCATGTCTTATGGCTAGTTGGACTCCAATTACTAAAGAAGTTGAAATAAAATAAAATTAAAATATTTTTTTTAGAAAAAAAAATAAATCATGCTAAGGGGCTATAAGGATAAAGAAAGGAGCTAAACCCCATTTTATTAGAGTCATATCAGCATTTGTTTTTAATGGCAAAACATGTATAGGATGAGGAAAGGAGCATATGACCCCATTAGGGTATAGCTATGGATGAATTGTCTGCTTGTTCCTGCTTTATTTACTCCAATTCTGTTGTTCTTTATAAAGTTTAATGGGGGAGAAGGTAAGCGAGAGATTCCGGGAACCAATGTGCTTTAACCTACTGGAGGTGGTCAGAGTGGAGTTTTTTTCACAACTCTTAGGTCCTCCAAATGACCCTACTCTAAAGGCTCTTACTCCACTCTTTTACATTCTAGGACAGCCTTAATTTCATTTCAGTTCAACTCTAGGTATGTCCCTACTTTAGAGTACAAGCTCTACTTTGGCAAATGGGACCAAGAGTCAAAACAGGTTTTGTTCCTGCCTTGTTGGAGCTCACTGTCTAGTGAGGAAAACGCTACTTCCAGACTCTGCCTCTTTACTAGGTACTTAAAATTTAGAGAATCATGTTAACTTCTCTGAACTTCAGGACCCCCCCCCCCCATCGGGAAAGGATAATAATAACAATGATGATGATGACGACAACAGCAACAACAATGCCTCCTCCATAGATTTGTTGAGCAAATTCAGTGGGCTAAAGCTAATAAAAAATGAAGTAAGCGCTGTAAGTACTGCCTGTAATTAACTGAGATAATGACGATAATAAAGCACTTAGCAAAAGGCCTGGCACGTGGTAAGTACTCAATAATTTTTATCTGTTATAAACAACTATTATTGACATTGTTCTAGCTTTGTGAACTCTGAGAGAACTGTCTTGCCATAATGAATATCAAGATTAACTTTCTCAGAGATGTTCCCAATGCTTGTTTTTTCTTCATTCAATTATAAGCCATTCTGTGTCTGGTGACATAGACTTTCAATGCTTCTCATAATTTAGTGTCCAAATCATCCATGGGGCATGTAAAAAATATACCTCCTGACAACCATCTTGAAAAATTCTAACTCAATAATTCTAGAAGTGGTTTCCAAGAATCTGAATTTTAAACAAGTGTCTTAGGTGGTGCTGATGCACATAGCTCTTGGACAACATTTTTGAGATGGTTCAGTTTCAAAATTCTACAGATACTTTTTGAGGATATGGTGGTTTTCTGCATTGTTTTACCATGTCTATCCTAGCTCCTCCCAAACCAACTGCCATGCTCATGAAAAGAAATGTCTGGCATAGACTCCCATGAAATCATCCAATATGAAGTGGGAAGAAAATATTTTAGGATGACAGGAGAAGACCCTTTCCAATTAGGTCCATGTGCTTTTCCCTGGCACAGTGGAAACTCATGGAGCAGCAGTGCTTCTCCTACTCACTGAGTTGGAGAAAAGGCCATGACACAAGCTGGAGATGGGTATTCAATGGCTAGAGCTTTGGCAGAGCTTAACAAACAAAAAATGTGGTAATACGAAACCTTGCTAATTCAGTCTAATTAGGGGTCTGAATAATTTTTTTATTTAAAAAGTAATTGAAAAATGATAGAATATTTGAAAGGCAATTTTATTACAATCAAGGAGCTACAGCAACCTGAACCAAGCTGACAAAGTGTTGCCAAGTATGGAGCCTCGGGGAGCTAGTGTAATGAATTGAGAATTATTTGTCATCAGTAATTTTTGTGTAAATGGATTTATATGAAAATGGAAGCTTCAAAAGTGATAAAAACAGTTTGTTCTTTTAAGGGGGATAAATATTACCCCTGGTAATCATGTTTGCATGATTTTACTCACCCCTCCCTTCTCCCAGATTATTCCCTCATCCAGACAGTCCAGCTTTTATTTCTGGTAGAATGATTTCAGGTTTACTTGCAAAGCGTTTGATATCACAAATGCCACTTGGAGAATGAACATGTCATGAATTTTTGTGAGTAAAATCAAAGAAAGTCTGAACTGAAAAGAAGCTTAGAGATTAAACCCATAGCTCTCATTTTACATATGGAGAAACTGAGGGTTACAACAAGGATGTGACTTACTGAAGTATATACAAGATTGAAGTAGAGCCAATATTGGATACGAAATCTCCCTCATTTTAGAACAGCCTGTCATTTATGGACCATGTTGCCTCCTAATGAATGCTATTTACTAAAATATACCATGGCCAGTAATGCATTGTTTCCTCATTATTGTCCTTTTGTTAAACAATGTCTTTTGTTTACTATACAAATGTGAATTAAAGTGATTCTATACAAAAATAAGATCCACAAAGGCTCAAGAAGCAGAATTCCAATTTGGTATTTAAATTTAGAGTTTGGTATTTAACTGAACATGGGATTTGTTAATAAAAGTAAACACAACTGTTATTTAAAAGTGCAAGCCCAACATACAGAGAAGCAGAAGCTAATGAGATAGGTAAATGAGATGAAATCCAATTGGGGTTCTAGCCTTTGGCAAAATTACATCATCAAGGTGTATCTTCATCCACCTCTCCCTCTACCACCATTTATGCTTTCTGTACCTTATCCTCTCTTCTGAGGTACTTAAGAAAGATTTTGTTTAGTAAAAGATAAAGGAGGAAAATTGTTTCCAAAATGTTCTGGGATGGGAAAAGTATTTTAATTTCCAGTAACCACTTGTGTTGCTATAGGTGAAAATTAGGTGACCAAGTAATTTATAATCCAAAACTGAATGCTTCTGAGATTGAAAGAGGAGGCTATTAATACTTGTACTGAGACAAAAAGCAGAAATTGGGATTGTCCCAGGAAAACATGGTAATTTTTGAAACAGATGGAACACAGTGTTAAAGAAAGCAGAGTACAGCACCACTTGACTCAGCCATCCACAAGGGGGTGGGAGACAAAGATTAAATTTATTCCATAGAGGTTACCATCATTTGGCATTAGCTAACTTCATAAAACACCATCATTTCTAATCTTAAAAAAATGCTCTCCACTTAGATACAATAATGATTAAGACCATGTATGTCCATTCCAAATCTGAGTTTGGGCTCCAGGTTTGTTTCTAGCTGTGACTATAGGCTTCAATCACTTAATATTTCTAAATTTCAATCTGCCATTTATAAAATGTGGATAATAGTAATAGGTATTATTCTGTATAAGGTGCATATCAAATAGTAAATGCTTACTAAATGTAAAACTATTTATACTGTCATTATTATTATACTGATGTTAAGATTAGTAGCGCACTGCAAGAGGAAGGTTATTGCTTGAGTATTAAAAATCATATAAGCTGATTTGACTAGATTTTCTTTTTACTAGATGCTGTGGAGATACATTAGATGAAAGTCAGCATTCTTATTCAGTAATGGTAGTGTTTATGTTCAAAAAGGATCAAAGAAACCGTGCGCTAATAATACTAAAAATGAAGCCAATGTCATCTATTAGTTTGCTTAATGTCCTTATCCTTATGTATAAAGATACATAGGATAATTTTATATTACAGTTTAGTTCAAAGGAGTAAAATGTATTCCTCTTGAGAAATAGTATTCTGCCTAATAAATTAGTCCTAGCTAATAGGAAGTTTGAAAAAAAATGTATTCTCACCTTCAGCAAACACTTTTTTATCCAATTTTCATATTGCCTCTTATCTATTGGCTTTTTTTTTTACCATCATAATAATCATTTTTTTGTCTGTAGTTTTTATTATAAGGGGTCTAAAGTCATACTTTTTTTAGGATAAACAGGATATAAATATTAATTTTACTTAAATAACTTACATTAAATGAATATGAAGATGTAATTTAAATTGGGATTTTCCGTTAATAAATACATGCTATTCTTTTGCTACTGTTCAGATTTACATAATTTTGGCCTATGTTAGTCGGCTCTTATTTCAAAATTTCTCTTCATCTTTATGCCAAACACTCTATCCAGGATGACTGAAATAGCTTCCTAACTGGTATTCCTGTTTCTGTTATGTTCCCCTAGTTTCTCTTCTCCACAAAAGAATTCAATCCAATGTTTTAAAATTATAAATTATATATTTTATTTATTTGCTTAAAACTTTGAACCTTAAATCCATCAAAATTATAATAAAATGTAAACAGCATATCATGGTCCTATATGATCTGACCTTTAATTACTTTTCATCTTTATCTCATCCTACCTTCTCCTGCACTCATAATTCTCCTACAACATAAGTTTTTTGTTTTTACTCAAACAAAACACGCTCATTCTTGCCTTATAGCCTTTGCACTTTTGGTTCTATCTAGACTGCTCTTCATCAAGGTTTTGCTTGGATGGCTCTTTTGTTGTTGTTGTTGTTCAAATTTGACTTCTTTGGAGTAGCCTACACTGACCATCTAAGGTACCTCTCAATTCTCTATAACATTAAATTGTTTCAATCTTTTCTTATTATTTGTCAAGACCTGAAAATTTATCCAGATATCCATTTGTGCATTCTCTCTTCCTCTGCTAAAATTAAAGTTCCTTACGAATAGGTACATGGTCTGTCTCATTCTCTGCTATATCTAATTTTCTTACAACACCAAGACATAAAAATAAGTGCTCTCCTTAATGCCCATCGCCTATTTAACCCATTCCCCACCCACATGCACTCTGGTAACTACCAGTTTGTTCTCTGTAGTTAAGAGTCCATTTCTTGGTTTTCGTCCCTATCTCTTATTTTCCTTAGGCTCATTTGTTTTGTTTCTTAAATTCCACATATGTGTGAAATCATATGGGATATGTCATTCTGTGACTGACTTATTTTGCTTATTGTAATACTTTCTAGTTCCATCCATGTCGTAGGGACAACATTTCCCTCTTTTTTAGGATATATAGCCCTAAAAATAGGATATGTGAATATATATATATATATATATATATATTCATATATATATTTCATATATATATTTCATATATATATATGAAAAGTGAATATATATACATACATGTATATATAATATATATATTCATCAGTCAATGGACACTTGGACTGTATCCATGAATTGGCTATTGTAGCTAATGCTGCTATAAACATCAGGGTGCATATATCCTTTTGAATTAGTATTTTTGCATTTTGTGGGAAAATACCTAGGAGTGCAATTGCTGGGTCGTAGGGTAGTAGTCTTTAACTTTTTGAGGAGTCTCCATACTGTTTTCCAGAGTGGCTTCACCATTTTACATTCCACCAACAGTGCAAGAGGATTCCCTGTTCTCTACATTCTTGCCAACACCTATTGTTTCCTGTGTTGCTAATTTTAGTCATTCTGATAAGAGTGAGGTAATATTGCATTATAGTTTTGATTTTCATTTCCCTGATGATGAGTGATGTTGAGCATCTTTTTATGTCTGTTGTTCATACCTATGTCTTCTTGGAAAAAGTTGTATTCATATCTTCTGCCATTTTTATTTGGATTATTTGTTTTGGGGGTGTTGAAATTTAAAGTTCTTTATATATTTTGGACACTAACCCTTTATCAGATATGTCATGTTCAAATATCTTCTCCCATTCCATAGGTTGTCTTTTAGTTTTGTTGATTGTTTTCTTCACTGTGAAGAAGCTTTTTTATTTTGATGAATTCCCAGTGATTTTTTTTTGTTTCTTTCCCTTGCCTCAGGAGAAATATCTAACAAAGGTTGCCATAGCCAATGTCAAAGGGGATACTTTCTCTACTTTCTTGAGGATTTTGATGACTTCCTCTCTCACATTTAGCTCTTTAATAACCTTTGAATTTATTTTTATAACAAAAAAATGCTGCCAGAAAGTGGTCCAGTTTCATTCTTTTGCATGTTGCTGTCCCTTTTTCCCAACACCATTTTTTGAAAGGACTGTCTTTTTTTCCATTGGATAATCTTTCCTGCTTTGTTAAAGATTAGTTGACCATATAGTGGTGGGTTCATTTATTGGTCTTCTATTCTGTTCCATTAATCTATGTGTCTATTTTTTTAGGAAGAACCATACTCTCTTGATGACTACAACTCTATAATATAGTTGGAAGTCAGAAACCGTGATACCTTTAGCTTTGCTTTTCTTTTTCAAAAATGCTTTGCCTATTCAGGATCTTTTGTGGTACCATATATATTTTAGGATTCTTTGATCTAGGTCTGTGAAAAATGCTGTTAGTATTTTGATAGGGATTGCACTAAATGTGTAGATTGCTTAGTATATTGCAGACATTTTAACAATATTTGTTCTTCCAATCCATGAGCATAAAATGTCTTTACATTTGTTTGTGTCTTCTTAAAAATTTTTTCATAAGTGTTTATAGTTTTTAGAATACAGTTCTTTTACCTGTTTTCTTTAGGTTTATTCTTAGGTATCTTATGGTTTTTGGTGCAAGTGTAAATGATCATGATTCCTTGATTTCTGTTTCTTCTACTTCATTATTGGTGTATAGAAATACAACAGATATCTGTATGTTGACTTTGTATCCTGAAATTTTTCTGAATTCATGTACCAGTTCTAGTAATGTTGTGATGGAGTATTTCAGGTTTTCTACATAGAGTATCATGTTGTCTGTGAATAGAGAAAGTTTGACTTCTTCCTTGACAATTTAGATTTTTTTTAATTTCTTTTTGCTTTCTGATTTCTGGGGCTAGGTCTTCCAGTACTATGTTAAATACCAATGGTAACAGTGGAATCCCTTTCTCCTGATCATAGAAGAAAAGCTCTCAGTTTTTCCCCATTGAGGGTATTAGCTGGGGGTGTATTGTATATGGCCTTATGATGTTGAGGTATATTCCATCTATCCCTACACTGTTGAAGGTTTTTATCAAGAATGGATGCTGCACTTTGTCAAATGTTTTTTCTGCATCTATTGAGAGGATCATATGGTTCTTATTATTTCTTTTTAAATTTTTAATGTTTATTTTCTTAATATGGATTTTTTTTGTCAAGTTGGTTTCCATAAAACACCCAGTGCTCATCCCAAAAGGTGCCCTCCTTAATGCCCATCACCCACTTTCCCCTCCCTAGCCCCCCCATCAACCCTCAGTTTGTTCTCAGTTTTTAAGAGTCTCTTATGTTTATTTATTTTTCAGATAGAGACAGAGTCTGAGCGGAGGAGGGTCAGAGAGAGAAGGAGACACAGAATCCAAAGAAGGCTCCAGGCTCTGAACTGTCAGTACAGAGCCTGATGTGGGGCTCAAACTCATGAATTGCAAGATCATGACCTGAGCCAAAGTCGGACGCTTAACTGACTGAGCCACCCAGGTGCCCCTTTATCCTTTCTTTTTTTTTTTTTTAATGTGGTGTATCACATTGATTAACTTGAAAATATTGCACCACCCTTGCAGCCCAGGAATGAATCCCATTTGATCATGGTGAATGATTCTTTTAATGTTCTATTGAATTCAATTTGCTGGTATTATGTTTAAAACTGTTGCATCCATGCTCATGAGGGATATTGGCCTATAATTCTCTTTTTTAGTGGGGTCTTTGTCATGTCTTAGAATCAGGGTAATTCTGGCCTTGTAGAATGAATTTGGAAGTTTTCCTTCCTTTTCTACTTTGTTTGAAAATTTTAAGAAGAATATGCATTAACACTTCTTTAAATGTTTGGAGGAATTCCCCTGAGAAGATTTCTGTCTCTAGACTTGTGATTGTTGGGAATTTTTTTTTACAGATTCGATTTGTTTGCTGTTACCGGTTTGCTGAAGGTTTCTATTCCTTCTTATGTCAGTTTTGGTAGTTTATATGTTTATAGGAATTTATCTGTTTCTTCCAGATTGCCCAGTTTGTCTACATATAATTTTCCATAATATTTTTTTAATTTTTTGATTATTTTTCATAATATTGTCTTATAATTTTATTTCTGTGGTATTAGTTATGATGTCTCCTCCCGGATTCATTATTTTATTTATTTGGTTTCCTTCTCTTTTGTTTTTGATAAATCTGCCTAGGGGGTTATCAATTTATTATTTCTTTCAAGGAACCAGCTCCTGATTTCATTCATCTGTTCTACTAGTTTTTTTTTTTTCTTGTTTTTTTTTCTTGTTTTTATATCATTTATGTCTATTGTAATCCTTATTATTTCTCTTAATCTGATGACTTTGGGCTTCTTTTATTGCTCTTTTTTTCTAGCTCCCTTAGATATAAAGTACGGTTGTGTTGTGTTTCTTTTAAGATTTTTTTTTGCTTCTTGACATAGGCCTATATTGTAAGCTACATCTTAAAGTTTTTGGACTGTCGTGTTTTCATACTCATTTGTTTCCATGTATTTTTTACATTTTATCTTTGATTTCTTGATTGACGCATTCGTTCTTTAGTAACATGTTGTTTAATATCCATGGTTTTGGGGATTTTCAAAATATTTTCATGTGGTTGACTTCAAGACTCATAGGGTTATGATGAGAAAATATGCAGGATATTATGTAAATATTTTTGTGCTTTTTGAGGTGTGACTTGTGACCCAGTATGTGATCTATTCTGGAGATTGTCCCATGTGCACTTGAAAAGAATATGTATTCTGATTCTTAAGTTGACATGTTCTGAATACATCTGTTAAATTCATCTGTTCCAGTGTGTCATTCAAAGCTATTGTATTCTTACTGATTTTCTGCTTATATGATATGTCCATTGATGTTAAGGGTGGTGTTCAAGTACCCTACTCTTATTATCAATGAGTTCCTTTATGTTTGTTATTGTTTTATATATTTATGGGCTTCCAAGTTGGTGGCATAGATATTTACAATTATCAGATCTTCTTGTTGGATAAAGCCTTTATATACCATGTCCTTCATCTCTTGTTACAGTGTTTGGTTTAAAATCTAGTTTATCATATGTAAGTATGGTTACTCCAGCTTTCTTTTGATGTCCATCAGCATAATAAACTCTTCTTCACCCACATACTTTTAATCTGCAGGTTTCTTTGGGTCTCAAATGAGTCTTTTATAGGCCCCATATACATTAGTCTTGTTATTTCATCCACTCTCACACCCTATTACTTTTGATTGCAGTATTTAGTCCACTTATATTTAGAGTGAATTTTGATAGATATGAAATTAGAGCTATTTTATCACTTTTAAGAATTTGTCTTTGGAGATTTTCTCTGTTCCTTTTTATCTGTCAATTTTGGTCTTTCTTTCCCACTCAAGGAGTCCCCTTCAATATATCTTGCAGGGCTGGTTTAGTGGTCACAAACTATTTTAGTTTTATTTGTCTGGGAAACTCTTTATCTCTCTTTTTCTTCTGAATGATAGCCTTGATGGATAGAGAATTCTTGGCTGGAAATTTTTTCCATGAAGCTTGTTGAATATATTGAGTAACTACCTTCCAGCCTGCCAACTTTGTTTGGAGAGGTCTGCAGCTAAACTTATTTGTCTTCCCTTGTTAGATAGGGACTTACTTTGTTTGGCTGCTTTTAAGATTTTACTCTTATGTCTATATTTTGCAAATGTAACTATGATACGTCTTGGTGTTCACCTGCTTTTGTTGATTTTGAAGGGAATTCTCTTGTCCCCTGGATTTGGATGTCTGTTTTATTCCCCAGATTCGGTAAGTTTTCCTCTATTATTTCCTCAAATAAATTTTCTTCTCCTTTTTCCCCTCTCTTCTATTACTGGGACTCCTGTGATATGATTGTTATTATGCTTTATGGAATCACTGAATTCTCTAAGTCTACATTCATAATATATTTATATATATATCCATACTTTTACCTTTATTTATTCTGAAGAATGTAATACGTGCACTTAAAAAGAATGTGTATTCTGCTGTTTTATGATGGAATGTTGTGAATATATCTGTTAAATCCATCTAGCCCAGTGTGTCATTCAAAACATTGTTTCTTTGTTGATTTTCTGCTGAGATGATCTATGCATTGATGGAAGTGGGGTATTAAAGTCACCTAATATTATTGTATTATTATCAATTACTTCCTTTATGTATGTTATTAATATATTTATACATTTGCTCCCAGTTTGGACCCATAAATACTTAACAATGGTTAGACCTTCTTGTTGGATAGACCCTTTATTATTATATAATAAACTTATATATCATTTATGTATGATATAAACAACTTTATCTGTTTTTTACAGTCTTTGTTTTAAAGTCTAGTGTTTTAAATATAAGTATAGCTACTCTGGCTTTCTTTTTGCCATCGATTTGCATGATAAATATTTCTCCATCCCCTCATTTTCAATGTACGGTTGCCTTTAGCTCTAAAGTGTATCTCTTGTAGGCATAATATACATGGGTCTTGTTTTTATCTTTTCTGACACACTGTGTATTGGAACATTTAGTCCATTTAATCATAGAAATGAATTTATGCCATTGTATTACTTGTTTTGTCATTGTTACTAGAGATTTTTTTTCTGTTTTTGTCTTTTTCACTTTTGGTCTTTCCTTTCCACTTTAAGTGTCCCCTTCAATATTTCTGCAAGAAAACTAAACTTCAATATTTTAGTGGTCACTAACTCCTTTGGTTTTTATCTGTCTGGGAAACTCTTTATCTTTCTTATTCTGAATAAGAACCTTGATGTATTCTGTTCTTGGATGCAGATATTTCCCACTTGGCACTTTTAATATGTCATGGAACTCCCTTCTGGTTTGCCAAATATCTCTTAAGAAATCTACAGCCAGCTTTATGAATCTTGTTCTGTAGGCTAGGACATTCTTATGTCTTGCTGCTAAGATATTTTTATCTTTATCACTATGTTTTAAAAAATTAACTGCAATATTTCTTCATGCTGGTCTACTTTTGTTGATTTTAATGACAGTCTTCTGTGTTTCTTGAATCTGGATTTCAGTTTCCATATCCAGATTAGGGACATTTCAGCTATTATTTCTTGAATAAATTTTCTGCCCCTTTTCCCTTTCTTCTTATTGTGGGACTCATACAATATGAATATTTTTATGTTCTTTGGAGACACTGATTTCCCTACGTCTATTCTTGTGTTGCATTATATTTCTTCCTCTCTTTTGTTCAGTTCCATTAATTTCCATTACTTTGTCTTCCAGGTCACAAATTCATTGCTTATTCTAGCCTGCTGTTTATTGCATCAAGCCTATTTCCAATCTCATTTTTTGCATTCTTCATCTCTGATTATTTTTAACTTTTTTTATCTTTGTGTCAGGTGTCTCACTGATATCTTGTATTCTTTCCTCATGATCAGTGAGTATCCTTATTATGGTTGCTTTAAATTCTCTATAGAGCATGTTACTTATATCTGTTTCACTTAGCTGTCTGGTTGAGGCCTTATCTTGTTCTTCCCTTTGATATAAATTCCTCAGTCTTGGCATTTTGCCTAAGTCCCTACCTTCTATCTGTTAAGAAAGCCATTTATGTCTCTTGATCCTGAAAGTAATGGTCTTAAGAAGAAGAGGTCATGTAATGTCCAGGGTCTGTTGATTCAGGGAGTGTTTCTGGTGTGTGCTCCATGCCCTCTGCTGTTGTGTTTGGGCTGCTCTATCTTTCAGAGAAGTCATCTGCATAGGCTCTCCTGTTGTGGAGAATGTTTTATCCCTGGCCTGAATGTGGTAGTTTTTAACTAGGTGTGCTCTGGTGTGTTTGTGACATGAGACCTGACGCCACTTTCATGAGAACTGAGGCACCTATGAACTCTCTTATCTGGAGACATGGTGTGGGTAGGGGTTTGTGCTGGTCTTCTGGGGGAGGGGCCTGCCATGCAAGTACTGAGGCAAGTTTGCCTGAGAGGGGCAGTCCGACCAGTGTAGGGTGTGGGATTTGGTCTAAGCAAGTTAGGCAGCCAGTGTCAGCCCTGAGCTGCTTCCTGCAGGTGGCTTTTTTATGCTGAAGAGACAGGGAGGGAAATGGCAACAACCAGCTCCTTTATTACTTGAGTGACATGTCTGTGAAAACTGTCTTTCAGAAATATGTTTCAAGATCAAATTATCTCCCTGCTGTGTCCCTAGGTGTTTTTCAGATCATTGTTTCCAGCTGTCTCCCCCTGGGTTTTTTGCCTGCTTTCTCTCCAGGTACAGCACAATTCCTACAGGTTCTATCCCAACCCAACGTACTACCCTTTAAAACTCCAGGATTTAGAGAATTGTTGTGGACAGGTCCTTGTGCTGGTGTTCTGGGGGTGGCGCCCACCGCACTGGGAATGAGGCAAGGTTGACTGAGAAGGGCAATCCTGCCAGAGTGCAGGGGTATGGGGCTCAATGTAAGCAAGTTAGACAGCTTATGTCCAAGCTATACTGCTTCCTGTGAGTATCTCTGTTTATGATGAGGGGCAGGGGAGGGAAATGACACTAGCCAGATCCTTTTTTCCTGGAGATCAATCTGTATGAAAGCTGACTCTCAAGGATGTGCTCTGAGACTATGCTCTGAGACTAGTGAAAACTATCCCCTCAGGTGTTCTTCAGATCACTGTTTCCATACTGTCTGCCCCTATGTTGTTTGCTTGCCTTCTCTCCAGGTGTAGGTCACTGCCCTCTGTATTCTATCCCACCCAAGCCTACTGACCTTTAAAACTCCAGCGTTTAAATCCCACTGATTGTAAGAACTCACAAAATACGGGCTCTTTCATTTTTCCAGCCCATAGGTTTTGGGTAAATGTTCTCCTTGTGCATTTCCTCTGTGCTCCTCTTTCTCTCCCATTTTCTTCACCATGGCTCCCTCCCCTCTGCAACACCCTGATCCTTTTCTCCTCCAAACCATGTCTCCACCCTTTCTTCTTTCTTAAATGTGACCTCTTCTCCCTTTAGTTGTGGAGTTTTTTTTCTTTCAGTCTTCAGGTAAATTTCTGAAGTATGTAGGATGATTTGATAGTTATCTAATTGTGTTCATGTGGCTAGAGGAGCCTAGGGTCCTCCTACTCCATTGCCATCTTCTCTATTTATGTTCTATGCACTTTTAGAGTATAAATAACATACACTTCACAGCAAGTCTGAGACAAGTAATGTTATTTTGCCTTATCATTCTGTTATCTGTTACCATAAACTTTTGTACACATTTTACTTCCAGACTTGATTTTCTTAACACCTGTACCTGATATTGTTTCTTCTGTAACGATACCAAAAGCATCATGTGTCTCATTAGTGGTTGTTCTAGTTTGAAAGCTGTTCTATCAGCCTGGTCAAAATAATTCATTCAGTCAAACCATGGATGGCCATGCTCTGACATATGTCCATGATCTCTGTGTGGTATTTTGGGGATGATAAAATCAATATGGTTTGAGATCTTAAATTAGACAAACTGGGATTTCAATTTAACTGTGGAATTTTCTAGTTGATGTCCATTTGTTCAGTTTTTAATCTATAAAATAGACTTCATAATGGTAATTATTTTTATAGAGGCTTTATGAGAATGGCAATAATTTTACATGTTTTTAGTATTCACAATCTTGGTACATACTGAGAGTACAAAAAGTGTGGATAACATTAATATTCATTGTTTGGTGTTTTCATTTAACTTCATTGGATTGTGTTCTGTCTTTAGTATCCCCATTCTGAAAGTAAAGATGTAAGTGGGGAAGAGATACTTATTTAAAAACAAAACACAGATTTTTTTTTCCTTTTTTTAATTAATTTATTATTTTTTTATTTTTTAAAATTATATCCAAATTAGTTAGCATATAGTGAAACAATGACTTCAGGAGTAGATTCCTTAATGCCCCTTACCCATTTAGCCCATCCCCCTACCACAACCCTTCCAGGAACCCTCAGTTTGTTCTCCAATTTATGAGTCTCTTCTGTTTTGTCCCCCTCCCTGTTTTTATATTACTTTTATTTCCCTTCCCTTATGTTCATCTGTTTTGTCTTTTAAAGTCCTCATATGAGTGAGGTCATATGATATTTGTCTTTCTCTGACTAATTTTACTTAGCATAATACCTACTTGTTCCATCCATGTAGTTGTAAATGGCAATATTTCATTCTTTTTGATTGCCGAGTAATACTCCACTGTATACAGCACATTTTCTTTATTCATGCATCAATGGACATTTGGGCTCTTTCCATACTTTGGCTATTGTTGATAGTGCTGCTATAAACATTGGGGTGCATGTGTCCCTTCGAAACAGCACACCTTTATCCCGTGGATAAAGGCCTAGTAGTTCAATTGCTGGGTCTTATGGGTAGTTCTATTTTTTAGTTTTTTGAGGAACCTCCAAAAAACTCACTCTGGAAAGTTTTCCACTCTGGAAAACCAGAGTGTCTGCACCAGCTTGCATTGCCACTAACCATGCAAAAGAGATGCTCTTTCTCCGCATCCTCACCAACATCTGTTGTTGCCTGAGTTGTTAATGTTAGCCATTCTGACAGGTGTAAGGTGGTATCTCATTGTGGTTTTGATTTGTATTTCCCTGATGATGAGTGAAGTTGAGAATTCTTTCATGTGTCGATTGGCCACCTGGATGTCTTCCTTGGAGAAGTGTCTATTCATGTCTTTTGCCCATTTCTTCACTGGATTATTTGTTTTTCAGTTGTTGAGTTTGAGAAGTTATTTATAGATTTTGGATAGTAACCATTTATCTGATATATCATTTGCAAATATCACCTCCCATTCTGGCGGTTGCCTTTTAGTTTTGCTGATTATTTCCTTCACTGTGCAGAAGCTTTTTATTTTGATGAGGTCCCAGTAGTTCATTTTTGCTTTTGTTTCCCTTGCCTCCATAGACGTGTTGAGTAAGAAGTTGCTGTCAGCAAGATCAAAG
The DNA here is from genome assembly GCF_023721935.1 of Panthera uncia. Taxonomy (NCBI): domain Eukaryota; kingdom Metazoa; phylum Chordata; class Mammalia; order Carnivora; family Felidae; genus Panthera; species Panthera uncia. The sequence goes on along the minus strand of NC_064817.1, from coordinate 65,327,706 downwards.
AGGTTTTTGCCTGCTTTCTCCTTGAGGATTTTGATGGCTTCCTGTCTTCCACTGAGGCCTTTCATACATTTCGAGTTTATTTTTTGTGTATGGTATAAGAAAGTGGTCCAGGTTGATTCTTCTGCATGGCGCTGTCCAGTTTTCCCAGCACCACTTGCTGAAGATACCGTCTTTATGCCATTGGATATTCTTTCCTGCTTTGTCAAAGATTAGTTGGCCATACGTCTGTGAGTCCACTTCTGCGTGCTCTCTTCTGTTCCACTGATGTGTCTGTTCTTGTGCCAGTACCATACTGTCTTGATGATTATAGCTTTCTAGTAGAGCTTGAAGTCTGGGATTTTGATGCTTCCTGCTTTGGTTTTCTTTTTCAAGATTGCTTTGGCTATTGGGGGTCTTTTCTGGTCCCATACAAATTTTAGGATTATTTTCTCACTCTGTGAAAAATGCTGGTGTTTTTTTCATAGGGATTGAATTGAACATGCAGATTGTGTTGGGTAGTATCAACATTTTAACAATATTTGTTCTTCCTATCCAGGAGCATGGAATCTTTTTTCCATTTTTTTGTGTCTTCTTCAATTACTTTCATAAGCTTTCTATACTTTCCAGTGTATTGATTTTTCATCTTTTTGGTTAGATTTATTCCTAGGTATTTTATGTATTTTTATGCAACTGTAAATAGGGTCGATTCCTTGATTTCTCTTTCTGTCACTTCATTGTTGGTGTATAGGAATGCAACCGATTTCTGTGCATTGATTTTATATCCCTCAAATTTGCTGAATTCATGAATCAATTCTAGAAGTTTTTAGTGGAATATTTGGGGTTTTCCATATAGAGTACAATGTCATCTGCGAAGAGTGAAAGTTTGAACTCCTCCTAGCTGATTTGGATGCCTTTTATTTCTTTGTGTTGTCTGATTGCAGAGGCTAAAACTTCCAATACTATGTTGAATAACAGTGGTGAGAGTGTACATCTCTGTCTTGTTCCTGACCTTAGAGGTAAAGCTCTCAGTTTTTCCCCATTGAAGATGATATTAGCATTGGGTCATTAATATATGGCTTTTAAGATCTCAAGGTATGCTCCTTCTGTCCATACTTTCTTGAGGGTTTGTATCAAGAAAGGATGCTGTATTTTGTCAAATGCTTTCTCTGCATCTATTGAGAGGATCATATGGTTCTTGTCCTTTCTTTTATTGATGTGATGAATCACATTAATTGTTTTGTGGATATTGAACCAGCCCTGCATCCCAGGTATAAATCCTGCCTGGTTGTGGTGAATAACTTTTTTAATATGTTGTTGTATCCCGTTGGCTAATATCTTGTTCAGGATTTTTGCATCCATGTTCATCAGGGAAATTGGTTTATAGTTCTCCTTTTTAGCGGGGTCTCTGGTTTTGGAATCAAGGTAATGTTGGCCTCATAGAAAGAGGTTGGACGTTTTCCGCTCATTTCTGTTTTTTGAACAGCTTCAAGAAAATAACTGCTCACCCTCTTTTTTAATATGAAATTTGTTGTCAAATTCGTTTCCATAAAACACCCAGTGCTCATTCCAACAGGTGCCCTCCTCAATACCCATCTGTTAATCCTTTTTTAAATGTTTGGTAGAATTCCCTTGGAAAGCCATCTGACCCTGGACTCTTTTTTTTTGGGAGATTTTTGATTACTAATCCGATTTCCTTACTGGTTATGAGTCTGTTCAAATTTTCTATTTCTTCCTGTTTCAGTGTTGGTAGTATATATGTTTCTAGGAATTTGTCCATTTCTTCCAGATTGCCTATTTTATTGGCATATAATTGCTCATAATATTCTCTTATTATTGTTTTTATTTCTTTTGTGTTGGTTGTGATCTCTCCTTTTTAATTCTTGATTTTATTTATTTGGGTCTTTTCCTTTTTCTTCTTGATCAAACTGGCTAGTGGTTTATCAATTTTGTCAATTCTTTCAAAGAACCAACTTCTGGTTTCATTGATCTGTTCTTCTGTTTTTGTTTGTTTGTTTGTTTGTTTTTTGGTTTTTTGGTTTTTTTTTTGTTTGTTTCAATAGCATTAATTTCTGCTCTAATCTTTATTATTTCCTAATCTTCTGCGGGTTTGGGGTTTTATTTGCTGTTCTTTTTCCAGATCCTTAAGGCATAAGGTTAGGTTGTGTATCTGAGATCTTTCTTCCTTCTTTAGGAAGTCCTGGATTTCTCTACACTTTCCTCTTATGACCGGCTTTGCTGCATCCCAGAGGTTTTGGGTTGTGGTGTTATCATTTTCATTGACTTCCGTATACTTTTTAATTTCCTCTTTAACTTCTTGGTTTGCCCATTCATTCTTTAGTAGGATGTTCTTCAGTCTCCAAGTATTTGCTACCTTTCCAAATTTTTTCTTGTGGTTAATTTCAGGTTTCATAGCATTGTGGTCTGAAAATATGCATGGTGATGCATGATCTCTATCTTTTTGTACTTACTTAAGGCTGATTTGTGTCCCACTATATGATGTATTCTGGAGAACGTTCCATGTGCACTGGAGAAGAATGTATATTCTGATGCTTTAGGATGAAATGTTCTGAATATATCTGCTCTGTCCAACTGGTCCAGTATGTCATTCAAAGCCATTGTTTCCTTGTTGATTTTTTGATGAGATGATCTGTCCATTGCTGTGAGTGGGTTGTTGAAGTATCTTAGTATTATGGTATTATTTTCCATGAGTTTCTTCATGTTTGTGATTCATTGATTTATATATTTGTGTGCTTCTACATTTGGCACATAAATGTTTACAATTGTTAAGTCTTCTTAGTGGATAGACCCCTTGATTTTGATATGATAACCTTCATCTCTTGATACAGTCTTTATAATAAAGCCTAGATTGTCTGATATAACTATGGATATTCTTGCTTTCTTTTGTTGACCAATTGCATGATAGATATTTTTCCATCCCCTTACTTTCAATCTGAAGGTGTCTTTAAGTCTTAAGTGTGTCTCTTGTAAACAGCATATAGATGGATTTTGTTTTCTTATTCATTCTGTTACCCTATGTCTTTTGCTTGCAGCATTGAGGACATTGACATTTAGAGTGAATACTGAAAGATATGAATTTATTGCCATTATGTTGCTTGTAGAGTTGGAGTTTCTGGTGGTGTTCTCTGGTCCTTTCTTATCTTTTGTTGCTTTTGGTATATAATTTCTTGCAGGGCTGGTTTAGTGGTCACAAACTCCTTTAATTTTTGTTTGGGAAACCTTTTCTCTCTCCTTCTATTTGGAATGGCAGCCTTGCTGGATAAAGAATTATTGGCTGCATATTTTTCTGATTCAGCACACTGAATATATCCTGACACTCCTTTCTGGCCTGCCAAGTTTCTATGGGTAGATCTGCTGCAAACCTGATCTGTCTTCCCTTGTATATTAGGGACTTTTTTCCCTTGCTGTTTTCATGATTCTCTCCTTGCCTGAGTATTTTGTGAATTTGACTATGATATGTCTTGTTGATGGTAGTTTTTTATTGAATCTAATGGGGGTCCACTGTGCTTCTTGAATTTTGATGTCTGTGTCTGTCCCCAGGTTAGGACAGTTTTCTGCTATGATTTGCTCCCATAACCCTTCTACCCCTTTTACTCTCTCTTCCTTTTCTGGGACCCCTATGATTTTGATGTTGTTCCTTTTTAATGAATCACTGATTTCTCTTATTCTTAAATCATGCTCTTTTGCCCTAATCTCACTCTTTTTTTCAGCTTCATTATTCTCTATAAGTTTGTCCTTTATTTCACTGATTCTCTGTTCTGCCTTATCCATCCTTGTTGCTGCTGCATCCATCTGTGATTCCAGTTCAGTTATAGCATTTTTAAATTTCATTCTGGCTATTTTTTACTTCTTTTATCTCTGCAGAAAGGGATTCTAATCTATTTTCGACCCCAGCTAGTATTTAGTGATTCTAAATTCTTGTTCAGACATCTTGCTTGTATCTGTGTTAGTTAAATCCCTGGCTTTTGTTTCTTTGTGCTCTTTCTTTTGGGGTGAATTCCTTCATTTTGTCATTTTCAAGGGAAAAAGGAATTATGAGGTAGAAAAATTGAAATTAAAAAAAATTAAAATTAAAAAATATTAAATTAAAAATTAAAAACACACAAACACACAAATTGAATAGATGATGCTAAATCCTAGGTGTGTTTTGGTCTGGGGGTTGAGAGTGGTTTCACAGATTAGAGAAAAAAAGGGGGGTAGATAAAAAAAGGAAATCATTTGAGAATTTGAAAAAAATGAATACACTGAAGTAGACTAAAATGAGATAGTGAAGGTAAAATAAAATTTGAAAAAAATATACACAAAAGTATAGAATAAAGTATAAAAAATTAAAGAAAAATATTTTAATAAAAATTAAAAATAAATATAAACTCTTTTCATTTTCTGCATTTAAGAAAAAAGAAAAGAAAAAAAAGAAAAAAGAGAAAAAAAGAAATTGTTTTAAAATTTTAAAAAATGAATACACTGTAGTAGACTAAAATAAAATGATGGAAGTAGAATTGAATTTGAAAAAAATTACATAAAAGCAAAAAAATATAGTAATGAAAATTAAATAAGAATATTTTAATATAAATTGAAAGTAAATTGAAGTTTTTCTCTTTTTGCATTCAAGAAAAAGAAAAGAAATGAAAAATGGAAAAAAGAAAAACAAAGAAAACAAAGCAAATCGTTTGAAAATTTGAAAAGGTGAATACACTGAAGTAGACTAAAATAAATGTTGGAAGTAAAGAAGAATTTGAAAAAAAATACACAAAAGTAAAGATATATGGTAATTAAAATAAAAGAAAGATATTTAAATTGAAAATAAAAATGAATTTTTTTTCTTTGTGTATTCAAGAAAAAGAAAAGAATTGTAAAAGATAAAGAAAACAGAATACAGAATACAGAAAGAGAAAAATACATTTTTATTTTTAATTTTTATTAAAATATTCTCCCTTAATTTTTTCTACTATATTATTTACTTTTGTATAAATTTTTTCAAATTCTATTTTACTTCCATTATTTCATTTTAGTCTACTTGAGTGTATTTGTTTTTTCACATTTTCAAATGTTTCCTTTTTTTCCCCCTTTTTTCTCTAATCTATCAAACCACTTTCAACACGCAGATCAAAACACACCTAGGATCTAGTATCATCTATTTGATTTGTGTGTGTGTGTGTGTGTTTGTGTGTGTGTTTAACTTCCTAATTTTAGTATTTTTTTAATTTTAATTTTTTCTACCTCATTAATACTTTTTCTCCCTTCACAATGATGAAACAAAATGCACGATGTACATAGTATGTCTTGTATAATATTAATGTATTATTGTACTCACTTTATGTTCGTGAGTTGGCAGTTAATGTGCAGTGTATGCAATGTGTTTTGCGTGATATTAATGGGTTGTTGTACGTGTTTAAGGTTCATGGGGTTAATAATAAATATACTAATCTTACATGATATGTTCTGTGTTGTGGTAATAGGGATTTTTCACATGTCTTTTTTTATGGGAAATAAGGACATACTGGGCAAGCACAGTATGAGTATATGCAATATATGAATTATGAAAGTTGCAGGGTTCGTTTCTGGTATTGGCAAGGAATAGTTTAAAAAAGAATTTCAGCTTTGGGTGCTGATGGTGGGGTTGTTGCTTCTTCCTTGAAGTCTTAGGGGGGGCATATGTTCTCCTTTTTTGGTTTACAAAACCCAAAGTATTTTATATACTACAAAGACTCTTCATTTAAGGAGGCGATTTTCGATAATGCCTGAGATGGGTATTAAGATTAGAAGGGTCGCGAAGTATAAGACAGAAGCTAGTTAGCCAATAGTGATAAAGGGGTGTTCTACATGTTGGCTGCCAATTCATGTTAGGGTTAGTGGGTCTGCTACTAGAAATCAAAATAGGCATTGGCTTAGTGGTCGGAATATTATCCCTCATTGTTTAGAAGTGTGGAGAATAAGGATGATTGCTAGAAGATAGAGAGGACTAGGGCTAGGACTCCTCCTAGTTTATTAGGGATGGATTGAAGGATTGCATATGCAAATAGGAAATCTCATTCGGGTTTAATATGAGGTGGGGTGTTTAGAAGGTTAGCGGGAATATAGTTGTCTGAGTCTCCTAGTAGATCTGTGAGAATAGGACATGTAATATGAGCACTAGAATTAATACTAGGAGGCCCAGGATGTCTTTGATTGTGTAATAGGGATGGAATGGGATTTTACCTGAGTCGGATGTTATTCCTGAGGGGTTGTTGGATCCTGTTTCATGAAGGAATAGAAGGTGGACTGCTGCTAGGGCTGAGATAATAAATGGAAGGATGAAATGGAAGGCAAAGAACTGTGTCAAGGTGGCTTTGTCTACTGAGAAGTCCCCTTAGATCCATTCTACTAAGTTGGTTCCAATATATGGGATTGCTGATAGGAGGTTAGTAATTACAGTAGATCCTCAAAAGGATATTTGAACTTACGGTAGGACATATCCTATGAAAGCTGTAGCTATGACTGCAAATAGTAACACGATTCCGATATTTCATGTTTCTGAGAAGGTATATGAGCGGTAGTACATCCCTCGGCCTACATGTATAAATAGGCAGATAAAGAATATAGAGGCTCCATTAGTGTGCATGTATAGGATGATTCAGCCATAGTTAACGTCATGACAGATGTGTAACTGATGAGAAGGCGGTTGTTGTGTCTGATGTGTAGTGTATAGTTAGAAATAGGCCTGTAAGAATTTGTAGGATTAGGCAGATTCTTAATAGGGAGCCAAAGTTTCATCATGCTTGGACAGGGCAGGTAGGTCGATAAATGAGTGGTTAATGATTTTAATGAGGTCGTGGGGTTGGAGCCCATCAATCTAGTGAGGGCTTAGCTTAATTAAAATGTTTGATTTGCAATCAATTGATGTAAGATAGATTTTTGCAGTCCTTAGGGTTGGGTGTACAGAAGTTAAGTCCGTGTGACTTGCTCAAAGCTTTGAAGGCTCTTGGTCTAGTTTTAACCTAAATTTCTAATCCAAAATAGATAGTATTGGTGCAAGTGGTAGCAGTATAGTTGATATTACAATGAGAGGGGGCAAGAGGGTTATTTTTATTTTTGTACTTTCGAATCGTCATTTATTTTTATACTCTTTGTTGAGGGGAATATAGTTAATGCTGTGGCATATGTTAGTCTTATGTAAAATATAAGGTTTGTAGTGTTGTCATGGCTAATAACGTAGGTATTATGATTATTTGTTTTTTTGTTAGTTCTTGGATAATTATTCATTTTGTGATAAAGCCAGAGAGTGGTGTGAGGTCATCTAAAGATATTATTAGCACTAAAATAAATGAGGTGATTAGGGGTGTCTTGTTTCATGTTTGTGATAGGGATGATGTTGTGGTGGTGGAGCTGTATAGAAATAACATAAAGGTGGTCCATGTTATGATGATGTAACTAATTAATTTAGGATTATTATTGTAGGGTTGTATAGTATGATAGCTGTTATTCAGCCCATGTGGGCGATTGAGGAGTATGCTATGATTTTTCATAGTTGTGTTTGGTTAAGTCCTCTTCATCCTCCGACTATGACTTATATGATAGCTATTGTTAGTAGTAGGTTGGGGTTAATGGCAGGTGAGATTTGGTAGAGGATTGATAGTGGTGCAATTTTTTGTCACGTTAAATGGATTAGGCCCAAGGATATAGAGATTCCTTGTGTGACTTCAGGCACTCAGAAGTGGAATAGAGCCAAGCCCAGTTTTATTGCTAAGACAATGGTTATTATGACTGATGCTATGGGGTTTAGATTTTTTGATACAGTTCACTGTCTTGAGTATAGCAGATTAATAATAATTCCTATTATCAGGAGCATGGAGGCAGTTGCTTGTGTTAGGAAATATTTTGTGGGTGCTTCTATGGCTCATGGGTTAAATTTTTTTATAAGGATGGGAATAATAGCTAGTAGATTTATTTCGAAGTCAATTCAGACTATAAGTCAGTTATGGTCCCTGAGATGACAGTTAATATAAAGATAGGGGTTAGATTAGAACGGGAAGGGTATAAACCAACATTTTTGGGGTATGGGCCTGATAGCTTATTTAGCTGACCTTACTGTAGAATGTGGTGTAATAATGGTAGCACGAAGATTTTTGGATTCTTAGGATTAGGTTCGACTCCTATAATTCTAGAAATAAGAGGGCTTGAATGTCTATCGTTTACTCTGTCAAAGTAACTCTTTTGTCAGACATATTTCTTATATTTGAGGTGGAATGCTTGCTGTGATAATGGGCAGGGATACATGTCTTATGCATAGGGCTAGAGTAAGGGGTAGGAAATTTTTTCATAGGAGGGGTATAAGTTGGTCGTATTGGAATTGTGGATAAGATGCTCAGATTCATAGGAAAGTGACTGTCAGGAATAGGGTTTTTACTGTAAAGTTGACGGTGTATAGTTCTGGTATGTAGGGATTGTGGAATGCTCCGAAGAATAGAATTGTTGTTAAGATGTTTATTATGATGATGTTAGCATCTTCTGCTAAGAAGAATAGGGTGAAAGGACTTGATGCATATTCTACATTGAACCTGGAGACGAGTTCCGATTCCCCTTCTGTTAGGTCGAATGGGGCTCAGTTCTTTTCTGCTAATGTTGAGATAAATCATATTATAGCTAGAGGTGATATATTATTAGGTAGTGATTAGTGTGGCTAATGTAAAGGATCCATTTATTAGTAGTACTGATAGGAGGATAATAGTGTGACTTCATATGAGATTGTTTGGGCTATGGCTCACAAGGCCCCAATTAGGGCATATTTGGAATTTGAGGCTCATCCTGATCATAGGATGGAGTAGACGGCAAGGCTTGATATGGCCAATATAAATAGTACTCCTAGGTTTATGTTAATAAGTGGGTACAGTATGGGTAGGGAGATTCACATGGTTAGGGCTAGTGTGAAGGCTAGGAAAGGTGCTACGATGAACAAAAATATGGAGGATTTAAGAGGTCGGTTATATATATATATATATATATGTTGTTTACAATCTTCATAAAGATTGAAGCTATCATGTACTGCTGATCTCTAGTTTATTCTGGGAATCCTCAGAAATGAAAATGCTCCAATCTAGGCAAGTTGTCATGGACCTGTTCATTATCACCATATGTTGATAATAAATTAATATACAAGCTTCCATTGGATTGAGCCCTAACAAATGTACAATTTCTGTTCCTATAAGTCTCCTCCTTGGCATGTGAAAATGAAGTCAGTTAGTGGAAACAGGGTTGGTTATGGTAAGATAAACTTCTTGAGAGTGTTGATATTTGAGAGCCTTAAGTTCCATTTCAAATTTGGGGAGAGTTACATAGCCCTCTAAATAATTCAAAATTATACCAAGTCAGCGCGTTTTGTGAGAACTTACTCTCAAGCATTAGTATGATTTCAAATTTCCCATAAAATGTAAATCAGGATTTGATTGCACATAAATGACACATCTGTCATAATAGAAAAATTAATTCTATATCCTGTATAAGATTTATTAATGATGCAGTCATCATATACTTTAGAAAAAAAGCATTGCATTAAAAACTAATATTTAATTAGACATCTTAGTTTTCATGAAATTAACTGACATGAGATACTAATGGACAGCTGCTTTATAGGATATATTCATTGCAATATAAGAACATTGTGCAGTACCCTTTTATTTAAATGATTGATGTTCATATTGTGATTGACATGAATAAAACAGAAAAATTTACAAATACTGTGTGTGTTTGTGTGTGCTCTACCATTCAATGAACAAGTATTTGCTTTTGTATAAATAATTTATTTTACTTTATTTTATTATTTTATTTTTAAATTTTATTTAAATTCAAGTTAACATATGACATAGTGTTTGTTTCAGGACTAGAATCGTGTGATTCATCATTTACATATGACACCCAGTGCTCCTCCCATAAGTGCCCTCCATAATGCCCATCACCCATTTAGCCCATCCCCTGCCACACCTCCCTCCAGCAACCCTGTTTTTTTGTATTTAAGAGACTCTTAAGGTTTGCCTCCCACTCTGTTTTTATCTTATTTTTCCTTCCCTTCTTCAATATTCATGTGTATTTTTTTTAAATTTCATGTATGAATGAAATCATATGATATTTATCTTTCTTTGACTGACTTATTTCGCTTAGCAGAATAGACTCTAGTTCCATGCATGTTCTTGCAAATGGCAAGATATTCTTTTTGATAGTCAAGTAGTATTGTACATATATATATACCACCTCTTCTTTATCCACTCATTAGTGAATGGACATTTGGGCTCTTTGAAAAATTTGGCTATAGTTGATAGTGCTGCTATAAACATTGGGGTGTGTGTCCCCCTTTGAATCAGCATTTTTGTGTCCTTTGGATAAATACCTAGTAGTGAAACTGCTGTTTCATAAGGTAGTTCTTTTTTTTAACTTTTTGAGGAACCTCCATACTGTTTTCCATAGTGAATACACCAGTTTGCATTCCCACCAACAATGGAAAACATTCCCATTTTTCCACATCTTCACCAAAATCTGTTGTTGCCTGAGTTGTTAATTTTAACCATTCTGACAGGTGTGAGGTTGTATCTCATTGTGGTTTTGATTTGTATTTCCCTCATGATGAGTGATGTTGAACATATTTTCATGTATCTGGATGTCTTCTTTGGAAAAGTGTGTATTCATGCCCCCTGCCCATTTCTTCACTGGATTATTTGATTTTTGGGAGTTGAATTTGTTAAATTCTTGTTATATTTTGGATACTAACCCTTTATCCACCATGTCACTTGCAACTATATTCTTCCATTCCATTGGTTGCCTTTTAGTTTTATTGTTTTTTAAATTATTTATTGTATTATAAAATTATTATTATTCAAATATTATATTAAAACTTTAATTATTTAGTTTTATCCCTTAATATGAGGTCCCAATAGTTCATTTTAGTTTTTATTTTTCTTACTTCCGGAGACATGTCTATTAAGAAGTTGCTAGGGGCACCTGGGTGGCTCAGTCGGTTAAGCATCCGACTTCAGCTCAGGTCATGATCTCACAGCCCGTGAGTTTGAGCCCCGCATTGGGCTGTGCTGACAGCTCAGAGCCTAGAGTCTGCTTCAGATTTTGTGACTCCTTCTCTTTCTGACCCTCTGCCTCTCATGCTCTGTCTCTCTCTCAAAAATAAACATTAAAAAAAACATTAAAAGAAAAAAGAAGTTGTTGTAGCCAACATCAAAGAAGTTGCTGCCTGTTTTATCCTCTAGTATTTTGATAGTTTCCTGTCTCACATTTCTCAAATGTGAGAAAGGATTTTAATAATAATGGTAAATAAATTTGTTGTGTTTGGGCATAATTAAAAAATTTGTTATTCTGAATCCAATAATGAAAAAAATATATATACTGTGACTTAAGGAAAGACTGTCTTTGTTACAAGTAAACTTGAAAACTCATGAACTTTATACTATCTTAGTTGGAATAAAAACTTAATTCAACTAATATGATATTCCTTTTTTTTTCAAAAGGTACCAAAGATGTTTCATGTATATTTTTCTTTGCATATTTATTTTGAACTTTTGCTAAAAAGGTACTTTGTGTGTAAAAATAACTTAGGAATGTATGCACTGAGAGTGAAAAATATTGAAGTTCATATAACTAATGTCTGTAAGTTAAATTTATTCCTACAGAAAAATATGAAAGCATTATTAAATATTTTATATCTGTCAACCTTAAATCTCATTCACTTTATACCTGCCAGTCTTAAATCATATTCACCTGTCTAGAATTGTTCAGTTTTTTCTCACTTTTGCAAGTCATCAATGATATTTTTTTCTGAATACAAGGTTTACTTTCTTATTGAGTCTTCATGTGAAGTTATAGCTAATTATATTTGTAGTATTACAACCATTTCATGAGCTGAACAGTAGATCATCATCAATACTGTCTTTTTGAGAAACTGTAACATTTACAGATATGCACATGCCAAAGAAGTCCAGGAACCCTATCTCTAATTAGAGATAAATAACAAATCTTTTGGTAAGTCTTGTTGCTTTTCTTGTGCATTCCACATCAACTTTGTTTCCTTTATTAATCTTCAAGGAAACCTTTCCTAATTATTTTTAAATAACTTCTATCCCCATCAAGTTATCAAAAAACAATCTGTCAATGGACTACCAGCACTTCTCTCCATCAGATAAGAATCGAAGGTTTTTAGATTCAAAATATTACTATTGTTACAAATCCACTACTTTCTTGTTACTAAATTGAAGTGATAATAAATAATTGACAGCTGGTTCTTGGCTAAGCTGAGAACAGAACCCTGGCTGCTTAGCTCATCTCTAAGAATACCAGATCTCCTCACTTGTGGCTCCTGAAAATAGCTCAAATAAAAATAGATTCCAGCATGTAAGTATTGTGAAATGAAATATGTTTTTGTTTTCTAAAAATAAAATTACTAAAATGAAAACTCATCTACAGGATTAAATTTAAAGGGGCTTCCAACTACCAAAAGGAAAACTTTAGCAAAAATAATGATGGTAATGGATTAGAATACACAGAATAAATGAATCAATACTGATACAAATAAATGATCTAAAAGCACACATCAGTGGGGGAGAATGTATTTCAAACTAATAAGTATAGAAAAAATTATGCAAATTAAAAAAAAATATCTTCAGAGGCGTGTCTGGTTGGCTCAGATGGCTGAGTGCCTGACTTTTAGTTTTGGATGAGGTCATGATCACATTGTTGTGGGATTGAGCCCTCTGTCAAGCTCTGCACTGAGCAAGGATCCTGCTTAAGATTTTCTCTCTCCTCCTCTGCCCCCTCCCTCTGCCCCTCTCCCCAGCTCATGCTTGCTCTCTCTCTCTCTCAAATTGAAGAAGAAGAAGAAGAAGAAGAAGAAACAAAGGAAGAAGAAGAAGAAGAAGAAGAAAGAGAAAGAAAGAAAGAAAGAAAGAAAGAAAGAAAGAAAGAAACTAACGTATTTTTGGTAACCAGATCAGTAATTGTTTCAGTTGATAATTAAAAATGCATGATAAAATTAGTGAGTAAATGTATTATGAGTAATAGATTATTTGTATGGCCTCAAAGATTCTCCCTATAAGATACTTAGTAATTTTGTAATTAATATTACAAAATACTAATTTTGCATTTCAGAAACCTGGCAGACATAACCTTAACACAATGATCAAGGCTAACTTCACCAATAATGAGACTTACCAACATCATGGAACTCTTAATTCGATGTACTAAGAAGGGAACAAACATTTCTGTGATATCTTTATCAAACATGCATAACCTGAATTGTATCATTAAGAAACATCAGGATAAATCAAAATGAAAGGGATTCCATAGATTTGACTTTGCAAATGCATCAAGATCATGAAAGTCAAATAAATTCTGAGAACCTATTCCGGATTAAAAGAAGATAGAGAGAGTCCATCATGTGACCTAACATCAGATCCTGAAGCAGAAACAAGAAATTAGGGGGACACTTGGAAAAATTTGAATGAAGTCTGTAAATTTAAAATATTGTATCATTGCTAATATACTGCTTTGATCATTGTAGTGTGGTTATGTAATATATTAATTGGGGGAGAATCTGGGACAACTGTATACAGAAATACTTTGTAGCACTTATACAACTTTTGTGTAAGTCTGAAATTATTCCAAATTCAAAAGTTCAAAACAAAACAAAACAAAGTAATGGGGGCCTCTTTCATCAAATCTTCTTTTAGAGTCAGGGCCAGTGAATGAATAGAAGTTGTTCATTTTTATGGCTAAACTTTCCAAAGGCTTGAAAGCCCAAGCCTTCTTGATGACTTCATTATTATTATTTTACTTCTGTTTTCCATATTTTGCCTAATCTCAAACTAAACACTCACCTCTGGCTTATAACCATGTAAAGCATTTTTATTCAAGAGAAGATACAAAGCATGTATTTCCCAAGATTGGCTGTACAGAATACTGATCTGCACTTAACATTTTAGGAAACAAAACCAAAACTTACCTCACCCTCATAAAGAAGGTTTATATGGGACATCACTATGCAAATCATATTGCCTCTTTTCACCTCATATATGCAACTCAACACTGGGTGCCAAGCAAGGTGAGCGATAGTTTGGTCATGGCCCTTAAAGAGATAGCAGCTTTCACAGAGAGGCAACAAAAATGGCAGTTTGCCATTTGAAATGACATGGATTGAGCTAGAGAGTATTATTTTAAGTGACATAAGTAAGTCAGAGAAAGACAAATGCCATATGATTTTCTTCCCATGTGAAATTTAGGAAACAAAATACATGAACAATTGAAAAATAAAAGAGGGAAGCAAACCAAGATACGTTTAACTATAGAGAAGAATCTAATGGTTACCAGAGAGGAGGTGGGCTAGGATATGAGTGAAATTGTTGATGGGGATTAAGGAGTGGACTAAGTGATTAAATGAAAAGTTTAAAAATTAAAAATAAAAATAAAAGGCAGTTTGCACAATGCCAGGGGCAAACAGGAGACAGATCTGTTCATACTGATTTCAGAGTATATTGATGAACTTCTCCAGAAATGAGGGAGCTGGCAGGTGATAGTTTCCCTGCCACCCAACATTAACACAGAACCACCTGCAAGAAACCTGGTTGCATAGACACTTGCTGCCTGACCCTCTGGCAGTGTGCTATGCCAATGAGGTCTCCTGAAGAAGTAACCCAATCCAAGCCTGCTGGCTTCAGCCCTGGGCTCAGGGCAAATTTTGTTAAAGCCACACATGCACCCTGATCAGTTGCCAGGTGCACTGCTGCTGCAGCACACCACTACCCTGACATGCACCTCCAGCCAACAGACACCATGCCCAATCATACAACACCAGCAGCACCAACACAGTCCACAGCTACATCAGCACTGTGGGGGACCTGCATAGGATGAGAGGCCCAGTGCAAACTTTGCTAATATCACCACTCAGTTCCCAAGTTCACTGGCAGGCATGCCCCTTCAGAGCTGGCCTACATGGGTACTAACACCAAAGAGAGCAAGTACAGCCCACAATAGGCAGAAAATCAGTATAGATGATCGCACTGAAAGAGAAGTGGCTCAGAAACAATAGCAAAGCATAAGCAACACACATAAGATACTTTCTTGAAATTCCAGGTCCTGGTGAAAAAGGGACCCTGAACTGCAAGACACTCCAAGACCTATTTTTCATAAAGTCACTATTTTCAAGAGTGTAAGACACAGCAGACTTTCTTAACACAGAAAAACAGAGAGAGCAGAAAAAATGAGTCAGAGAAATGTATTCCAAATGAAAGAACAGGAGAATGCCATGACCACAGATCTAAGCAAAACAAAGAAAAATGTCTTGTAGAGAATTTAAAGCAATGATCATAAGGAACTCTCTCATACATTCTTTAAGAAAAGAGTGGAAGAATTGGTGCAGCCGCTCTGGAAAGCAGTGTGGAGGTTCCTCAGAAAATTAAAAATAGACCTACCCTATGACCCAGCAATAGCACTGCTAGGAATTTA